>NW_013952426.1:1668370-1672781 GCF_001266775.1 Austrofundulus limnaeus | reverse complement strand
TTGTTGTAAATGGTGAAAATTGGTAAGTGATCACTTATATCATTAATCAGAATACCACCCACAATCTCTTCATTTGTTATGTTTGTAAAAATGTTATCAATTATTGTCGCACTATGGGTTGTAATTCTTGTAGGTTTCGAGATAAGTGGATAAATATTTAGACTGTACATTGAATTTATAAATGTGCCAATGTCATTTGTTTCTGTTTTATTTCCCAAGTCAATATTGTAGTCTCCACATAGAAAAATTGTTTTRTTAGAAACCTTTACCAGTAACTTCATAATCTGATCAGTAAATGTCTTGTGACATCCACAGCCTACCCCAGTTACCTCTAGTGTGCATGTGTGTCAAGGACAGAAAGGCAGATGTGTGGTGTTGCAGTTTGTTAAAAGTCTAAACCATTGTTTCACTTACATTTACTTGTGTTTTCCTGTCCACACAGAAAACAATTAAATGGCAGTGGAAGGTGTCAAAGCAGTTTGGAGAGAAAAACAAAGTAAAGAACAAAAAAGAAAAGAAAACGATTAATCAGTTATTAAATTAGTCATCGATTATAGTCGTTGATTAATCAACTAATCGTGGCAGTCCTATAGTCAATAGGCAGTTGTGCAAAAACACAGTGAGAAGGAAATGAACAAAACGTTGCTCCTTTGTTGACTATAACAACTTCTTAATGGCTCTAAATTGGTATTATTTAAGCTCAATGAATACATTACATTTTAGCTGACTGTAATATCACTTCTACTGTTCTGCTACTGAGGGGAGATGATGTCTGTGGTTTTATGATGGTTGATGATGTGTTTGGAAGATCCTAGAGGTAGGACCTTATCCAACTTTTCACCTTCACTGAAGCCAAACAGTCTAATGCTTGTTCTCCAACAGAATAGTGGCTGTTTGCAAATCTGTACACACAAATTTCCTAAAGTGAGAAAAAAGATTTAATTTTTTTTGTTTTGTTTTTATCCCTGACACCGGGTAAGCTCTATAGATTTATTCGCAACAATATACAAAAATCACAGATGTCCACTTTAGCAATTAGAACACATTTGTTTTGTAGTTTTCTATAAAATAAACACTAAAGCCAGTTTTCACACAGCTGCCATATAGTACACTGTGTTAAAAACAGAATACCTAGTTACAGAGCTACAGTCAGTGAAATGGAAAAAATGTAGTTTTGCCCAGTTTGTCACCTTGCCCTGCTGAAACCCCTTTTAAATACCCAGCTACTCAGTCAGAGCCAATTATGTGACAGCAGTGTTGTGCCTAAAACATGGCAGATACAGGTCAGGAGACGTGGAAGCCAAGCCAATAAACATTTGAATAAAGAAATGACTGGAGAGTAGAGTTTTGCATGTGTGGAGTTTGTGGTGGCGGATTTTGTTCCTGTCCATCAGATATAAAGTAAACAGAGAAGGTAAGGAAAAGAAAAGGCTTTTTGGTGAATTCCCCACTGGAAGTCATGGATTCTGAAAATCAATCAGACTGTATCTGGGTAAGAGGATGTTCATACTTGTTTGTGTGTGAAGCTGTATTGTAGTTGTTAATGTTCAGCTTATTTGGCTTAGAGTAGTAAAGTGGGGCAGGTGATCTGAACAAGCCTTACCCAGCATTTTGTTTTATTACTACTTACTTTGTTCTTGTCTAGTTTCTACATACTGATCTGTGTTACTCTCCARCATTCAGAACCATACTACATAGAACATATTTAAAGCTGCTGTTGTACAGCTTCAACTTGGTTTTCTGATGTGTTGCTTTGATGTCCAGACCGGGTGATGTCTGGAGAAAGTAATGGGCTTTTCCCAACMGTGTTGTAATGTCCTTGCAGATTTCATTGTCAGTGTTCATAAGACTTCCAAGGTAAGATAATTCCTTAATGACCTCAAGTAGCCTGTCATCCACGTGACTGATGCATCTGATGTTGGACTGATACACATGACTTAAGGTCTTGTAGTACTAACCTTCAAGTCAGTCTGTTGAGCAAAACAATGCAGAATTTTTGTGTCATTAATGTTGTGTTTAATGTCACTACAAAACCGTATGTTGTATTTATAAAAGCAACAAAACCAAGTTTGGACCTTTGAATCAACAGAACAGTTGAAATCATTCTGCTAAAAGTATGTTGAATTTGAGAAATACATTTGTGGGCTGCACTGAGGTGTAGTGAAATCACTGTCAGCTCACAAAAGAAAGGTCTCTGGGTTGAACCTCCACTCACCTCTGTTTGGAGTTTTTAATGTTCTTCTCATGCATGGATACAAATTATGTGGATTTCTTTGCCTAGGCCAATTTCATGCATCATAGGTTAGCTGGTCATTCCAAATTGTTCTTAGGTGTGTTTGTTTGTTTCATGTGGTCCTGTGATGAACTGGCAACCTTTCCAGGGTGTACCCCACCTCTTGTCTGTTGGCTGTTGAGATAGATATTAATCTGTATCTGCAAATATTCAGTTTTGATAGATTTGAAATGATTATGATTTTCTCATGAAAATTTTGAAAGAATTTGCATTTTTGATGCTCATGCTCAAGCCAAGTGTTGGTTATCTGTGCATACAACCCCTGGCAAAAAGTTTGGAATCACCAGTCTTGGATGAGCACTCATTCAGACATTTTATTCTGTAAAACAAACTCAGATCAAAAACATGAAACAATAATAAGATCATTCCAAAGTGCAACTTGTTGGCTTTCAGGAACACTCAAAGAAATGAAGAGAAAACATGGTGGAAGTCAGTGAATGCAACTTTTATTGACCAAGCACAGGGAAAAAAATATAGAATCACTCAGTTCTGAGGAAAAAAGTATGGAATCACTCAAAATGGAGGTAGAAAAATAAGGACACACCCAGTCACTTTCCTTACCCTAAATAGACACCTGCCTCAGATTAGATCTGCTCGTTAGTCTGCAGTTAAAAACACCTTCAGTCATGACACCTTGGAGGGCTGCTGGATGAAGTGGAGTGGCAAGAACCATGGCTCCAACAAAAGAAATGTCTCTTGAATTAAAAAAGAGGATTGTAAAACTTCTTGAAGAAGGTAACTCTTCACGCATGGTTGTTAAAGATGTGGGCTGTTCACAGTCAGCTGTATCCAAGATATGGACCAAATACAAACAGCATGGGATGGTTGTTAAAGCCAAGAATGCTGGTAGACCAAGAAAGACATCAAAGCATCAAGACAAACAACTTAAGGTCATTTGTCTTGAAAACCAAAATCGTACAACTAAACAGATAAAGCACAAATGGGAGGAAGCTGGAGTCAATGTATGTGACTGAACCGTAAGCCAACAAGTTGCACTTTGGAATGACCTTATTATTGTGTCATGTTTTTGATCTGAGTTTGTTTTACAGAATGAAATATCTGAATCAGTGCTCATCCAAGACTGGTGATTCCAAACTTTTTGCCAGGTGTTGTATGTGTCTGTTCTTTGTGTAACTTATTTTAAAATGCACTCCTTATTGTCTTTCTCAGGCCATACAATTTCATTCAGGCAGAACCGTGTGTGTACTTCCGTTTGCTACCTCAAACATTTTTCCAGTACACACACACACCACCTTGTGAGATCCATTGCTCCTTAAAGGGACAAAAGCCTGATCCTCATGTGTTTAAATGCTATTGAGAGATGAGAGGTTAGGTTTAGGACTATGGTATGAATTGAGTTTTGGTTAGGGTWAGGTACTGGAGGTGGTTAGGGGTTAGGGTAAAGGTCAGGGTGAGGTTAAAAAAATAACGTGGACAAACAGAAGTCATTCCAAAGTCCTTATAAGGATAGAGGAACCCACCCAGAGTCCTGACTCGTCAACAAATTGACGCTTGGTCAGGTACCGTCTGCATCCAGTTTTGGACGTGTCGGGCACCCCCTCGTGTCAGTTTATAAYGAGATGAGATGGAGGAGGATGAGCGTGTTGTCATATTTTTGAAAAGAGTAGGAAATACGCGAGAACTAACCACCCCAGACCCTAAATTTAACTTCACTTAGCCATATACAGCCTATCCATATTCTACATTTATACCTTTTAGGCAACTAAGGCAAAGTTGTAATTAATTTAGAAAATCTTTTCAGGACCCCACCTTGATGTTTCAGGACCCCACTGACCTACATGACTACCATCCTCCTCCTGGTCACGTTGTTCTCCAGATGTAGGTTCCAGTGAGGATGAGGATGATGCACCAGCAGAAAATAAATGTCATTTTCTGACACTTGGCTGAATTTGCTTGTAGATGCTTTTTATTCTCTCAATGTTTGTTCTCCTCCCTTATGTTTATTCTCCATTTTTGCTCTTCTTATTTTTATTATTCATTTTCTTCTTCTTACTTCTTCTTCAGCAAACTTCTTCTTCTTTGGTCTTTGTTGGTGGTTGGTAAACAGTGAATTGGTGCATTATCGCCATCTACTGGTATTAAGCACAACTACATAAC
>NW_013952426.1:1662618-1666184 GCF_001266775.1 Austrofundulus limnaeus | reverse complement strand
TGTGTGTGTGTGTGTGTGTGTGTGTGTGTGTGTGTGTGTGTGTGTGCGTGTGTGCGTGCATCAGCATGAGCCTTCTGCTTTGAGTGTGAATGGGTTTCCATCCGTCCTGTTCTGTGTACATATTCAGTACTTGTAGACCCCCCCTTTTCCAAAAATCGCTCCTTGTTTTGTCAGTGATGGTGGAAATGGTGAGGAAGGATAGAGGGAGGAGGGGGTGCAGATGGTCTGGTCAGAGAGAGAAAAGAGAGAAAGAGGTAGAGTAAGGCAGAGAGTGATGGCCGAATGGCAGGCTCTTTTTTTTTTGGCAGAGCTGGCTGGTGGGAGGTGCCCATTGTGATGCAACGTTGCATAAATAATGCCACGGGGCTTCTAAATGCTCCGTTGCCATGGGGACCTTTGTGGCTGGGTGAACAGCGAGTGTGTGTGTGCTTGTGCGTGGCCCCTGAGCAAGGAGACGGGGAAGGGGTGGGGGGCACCGAGTTGCAGTCAGCTCAAGTGACACTTGTGGTCTCTCGGTGTCTATTTCTTTCTTTTTCTTTCTCTATGGCTCGCCGTGTCCTGACACAGGACAGAGAAGTGTTTGCTGGGAGAGTCAGGGAGCATTGCTGTTTATGCCTAAACCAGATGGACACTCAGAGAGGCGGGACGCTTTATGAACCTTTCTGCTTTTTAAAAGTATGGTCCGTGTGAAGGTATGTGTTGTCAGAGCACGCATTCCTCTGTATTTGTCTGCTTTGTTTTTGCCCATCCTGATTGAGACTTGTTGGACAGAAATTCCATCGCACCTCTCCTTCCTCTCCCTCTGCAGCAACAGGTGTCTTCCAGTCAGTTGGAAATTGGAGGGAGCAGAGATCAGAGGGGCATGGTTGAGAAACGCCGCCTTTGTTCTGGCTTAAAACTGAGTTGTAAGAGGCTGCCATGGAGCTAGGTAGTATATTTGCTCAGCTAATCAAGACAAAAAAGCAGGTTTCCTTTTTTCTTGGTCTTTATATCAGCTGATTAGGGAGTTGATATTGATTTGATTGCRTAAAAAGTCAGATCTCTCAGGGAAAAAAACATGCCGTTTTCCTGGATGCAGCTGTGTTTGAGATGTAAATAGGAGTGCCTCTGGTTTGTATCGACTTCAGAGGAGCGCAGCTTTGTACTGATGTGAATAGATACTGAAATCAACAATGTGCTCCTTGTGTGAAATTGGCAGCTGGCTAAAACGTCAATACATCCTGTAATCATTGATCCAAGGCACTGAGTGCTTCACAAGATGTTAGAWTGTGGCTCTGATTTTGTTTTATTCAAAATACAATTTAATATCTGCTCAATAATCTTTTTTTTTTTTCAGTGCAGTGCAAAGACAAGACTTTTCATGCTTTTGGTAGTTTACATGTGTTTGATGACCTCATGGTTGCAGAGTCCTTGCATTTACCTTGTATGTGTGTCTTTTTTGTGCAAAAAGACTTCCACACACCTGGACGCTTGTATGCCCAGTTAATGCTGATGAAGGGGAAAATAGAGCACAATTACTGGGAGACTCGCAATGTGATTTCTGAACGTATTACGTTGATGAGTCATTATAATCAAATTGTGTTATTATGGAGGGAAGCCTGGAGTTGCCTCAGGCATTATCAGCATTTTAGCTCCCGCAGACCAGCGGTCCATTAGCAGTCTGAGTCAGAAATTATGCACAGATTAAATGCTATGTTTTTCAGAACCAATGTTTGATTTAGTTTGTTTTCTTCCTGCAGATTGTGTCTGGGGTCCCCCCCCCCCGTCCCCAAGCGGGCCACACAGGAGTCATGTGGCTCACGGGCCTCGAGTTAGACGATAAGCTATATATCTGCCTTTTGAGTTTGTTTTGGTAACGTTTTTGTCGACACAGTTGAGAGTATACATTGTTCTGCAGAGTTGTGAACATGGGCAGAAGTCTCAACTAACTGCTGGATYATTTAGTAAAGTAGGTAGTGGGCATCAGTCGGACGCAAAATGATCAAATATTTTGACCATCCCGCTCAGTTTATCAGARTAAGATGTATGTAAGAGCAGATTAAAAGAATGCAATTCAAAATAAACTGAAACTCTTATCAACAATGAAAACAGTAATTATATTTTAGTGGTATATTCATACAATTATGTAAATAAAAAATCATGTTAAAGAAATAAATAGATAAAATTTCCATTATAGATGCCTTGCTTACAAAAATGTCCGAATGTGCATTGAAACATGCATCTAGATATTTCACCTCATCTAGTATTTTCTCTGCCAGAATTTGCAAAAAAAATATCAGATGAACAGGAAAAGGTTGCATTAGTGAAATATAACGACGATGTTTGTTAATATTTAATAACCTCTGCCCTTTACCCACAATGCAGAAAACTATGAAATGGTCTATTGCCTATGTGTGTGTGTGTGTTTGTTGGTCTTTTTATTAGCACAATATCATAAGAGATCAAAAGGAAAAAAAATTGTATAGGTCCTCTGGACGGGTTCTAGAACCCATCCAGAGGACCTATACAATTTTTTTTCCTTTTGATTTTTTTACCTGGATTACTGAGATGCATCAGGACATCATAAGAGATGAATTTTACAAAAGTTCACAGAAAGAAATCACTGGAGTACATCTAAGCTGAATACATTATGGAGTCAACCTAAATCAAGATGGCCGCCACCGTTCAATGATCTTAAAATTGCCACATGTTATCCTGATATCTGTAAAGCTGTTAGAATTACAGACATTTTTGTGTTGAATAATTTCACTTAACTGACTGCACTGATATGACTTCAAAAGTAAATCAGTTGTAGGTATACCTCTATAGTCCTGCAAGTTTCTTTGTATTTGTTCAATAGTTTGTTCAGTATTTTGCCAACAGACCTACAAACAAGTGCACACATAAATGATCAAAGCCCATTGTTGCCTTCCTTTCACTTTTTGCACAGTTGATAATCATATTCCTGAAACCAGAGTAAACAATGTCTTTTTACTTGATTTAAAACAACTCACCAAGAAATGTAATTCACTTGTTGGCTTAATTTCTATTGCTGTTGTTTTCAATTTCCACTAACTTTTGTGGGGCCCAAATGGAAAATTATAAAAATCAATTATGTTTAATCAGTTGTAATGGTTCTCAGCAGCACCAAAACTATAATTAGAGGCTAGCTTGCTCTTAGTATCAACTGCTGAGTGTTTTGTTTTCAGCTCATTTTTTTACTCAGAAATTAGGCACACAAATACCACAAAGAAAAAAGTTAATAAATTTTTGTGAAACAAACAAACAAACAAACAAACAGACAAACAAACAAACAAACAAAACCACTTAGAAACAAAATGTAAATTCACTTTGCCACAAATTCTGCAGTGAAAATGCATTTCATATATTTGACCAAGCTTGAAAAACTCAAGTCATAAACATCATGACTAGTCATCTGTATGTTGTAGCGGTCAGTACAGTGGTCTTGCATTCCAGAGGTAAATAAACAAAAACATCTAATAAGGAACCATTTATACTTTCTCATAGGTTCTATTGTATAAAAACTAAAGTAAAAAAAAACAAAAAAATCTTTATTGGTATGTAAT
>NW_013952426.1:1657587-1662265 GCF_001266775.1 Austrofundulus limnaeus | reverse complement strand
TGTGTGTGTGTGTGTGTGTGTGTGTGTGTGTGTGTGTGTGTGTGTGTGTGTGTGTGTTTCTACCACCTGTCATGTCCTTTTCTGTACATTTTACCTGTGTGTGTCAGCTGTGCTCTTGCAGGTGAATGATTTTTACAGCCGGTCACGCTTCTGGTTGTGTGCTGGGAATCATAGTTTCAAAAATGAATTCTTGAAATCCTGTTCAATTTTGTGCAACTTCACGCTTTATATGTAGTATATAAAGCTTCAACATGAATTCATTTTTAACTTTATTTCCTTTGGCTTCAGCTGGCTGCTAATTCTCTTTATTGATTTATTTTTTTCATTGCAGTTAGGCCCTTACATTGTTAAAGGTGTGTTATTTAGACCAAAAGTCAAAAGATTTTTATTTTTTGTTGTTCAGTCTATATGAATGATTCAAATCAAATACAAGTTGAAATTTTCCTCATTTTCAGACCTGGGAAGTGTAAATAATAGGGGTGCAACAATACATGTACCCGTATCGAACCATATCGAACAGTGCTTTAGGTTCAATATACACTTGTATCGAACAATAAAGATTTTTAAAATTTACTTTATCAACATGTCTTCTGAAGATGCTCTGTGTTAAAGGATCAGTTGATCTGTGTTCGACTACTCCACCTAGGCTRCATTTTTGAGCGCAGRTTSACTGAGAAACWTGCWGTTTCAGCAACRTTTAATTTAAAAACTGTACTYTTGAGGTTAAACAAATGTTCATAATTAATTTAAATRAATTACAAKTTAAAAGGGGCATGGAAATTTCKCTTTYATGTATCGACAAATATCGAACCGTGAGACTAAAGTRTCGAACCGAACCGACTCGTGAATTTTCTGTATCGTTGCACCCCTAGTAAATAATGGTCTTATGCACATCATATAGAGCAATGGCAGTTAAATATCATATACAAACATGCTGCTCAAGAAAAATTCCCAAATCTTTATTTAGAATATTTACTATGTTCAAATGGACTCAGTTGTGGCTTTTCAAGGATTCAAGGATTCAAGGATATTTATTTGTCATTCCCTCATAACACAAACATCAAATGTTCATGAAAGGTAACAAAACTGGTTGCACAGGTCCCGGTGTTCAGTGTGAAAAATAAAGTGGAAAATAGTACATTCAAATTAAGGTATTTACACAAACAAGCATCAACAGCTACAACAGACAGTGTGCAAAATGATACATTAATACAACAGTAGCAGCAGGTATGGTATTTTAGCGACAGCTTCAGGGTAGAAGCTGTCTCAGCCTCCTGGTTGTGCTCCTGATGCTCCGCAGCCTTCTGCCTGATGGCAGTGGGGTGAATAAGGTGTGGGCAGTGTGGGTGGGGTCTCKCATGATGCAGGTGGCTTTTTTCCTGCATCTGAATGTGTATATGTCTTCTGTGYCSGTGAGTCTGGTCCCAACAATCTTCTGTGCAGCTTTGACCACTCTGTGCACCACTCTGTGTTTTAATTCAGACATTCTGATCCTTTGTCCTTTTTAATCCCGTCCGGCTGTTGTCACATATGGTAGCTCTGCAAAATGTTTCACAGTAAAAGTCACTTAAAAATGTTTTGTTTAACACAAAATTACTTTTACTTTGTGCAAAAACGAACACCGAACAACCACGTGACCGTGCATTGTCCGATCGGCTGCTGAGTGACCATACTGAAACCTTTAGCATCGATGTTGCAGCAGATCATCATCCAGTGTGAAAGGTGGCCTGAGGCTTTGCACAGTGTGACAAATCASACACTACTTTGTCTTTAAAGTGCCCGTGACATGCCTATCCTTCAAATACAAAAAGTCAAAGAAAACATCTTTATACTTTAGAAAATTGGCATAGTACATATTATTTTGTACATAGTACATATTAAACAAAAAGTGACATCAAAGGGGAACCCATTTTTCATGGACTAATTATTTRTATCTGTTTCACCTTGACACTGTCCATTGCTCATATCTTATGATAACTTATTTCGGCTCTTAATCTGTTTGTTCCAGACGTCAGGACTCCAGCATCGGACTGACCTCTCTTGTGCGATATGTTAACTCTTTGAGCTGAGAGCCTGTCATTGGCTGATAGTAACATGAGTCAGATTGTGATTGGTTGTAAACTGTCTCATGGTGTTAACATGAGGTTATATCATTGGTTTGCTGTCTGATGACGGTGGCCACAATTCAACAGACTTCCTTGATTTGTTTTCTGTTTATTGTTGCCCGGAATTAAATAATTYACGACCATACACGCAGACTTTCTGTGCATTTATTCCGACGTGTTTCTGCATTCTTGATAAACGTGTCCACGACAGTTTATTGGCGTTGTCGGCAGGACTACCACCACACCATTAATAAAATTATCTCTCTGGTTTTTGTTTATTAAAACAAATTTATTTAAACTTTAACTCTTTTTCATCTCTCTTTGATAACGATTTAAAATAATCTAAAGAAACATCAGATTTTTCTCTATAGTCTGTGTTATAACAATGATCAGTTCACATTCAGACATTCCCCTTTGACGTCACTTCCTGTTTCTTCACATGCCAATATCTCAACAGCTGTTCATCTCAGCGRCATGAAATTTGTTTTGCAATATGTTGTCAATGTTATCTTTCCAAAAATGCATTCATGTTTATTACAAAAAATTGATGTCACAGGCCCTTTAAAGGCATGAGTATAACATAGTTCATATTTGAAGTACTTTAAATCTACTTAAATCTACTTTTCCACCTAGCTTTGCCCGCTTTCCATAGACTGGTTAGTCTTCCAGGGTACTTCATGCCCTTCTGATCCATTATTTTACCCTTTTTGTTTGGCTTCATTTTAGATCATTTATTTTTTGATCCTTTGAGTCCATCTGCATCTGAGTCCGAACCTTCCTTCAACCATGACATCAGCTCATTTTGTAGTTGTGAAACAGCCTTTTAATCTATGCACAAAGTGGATTTTAAATAAGCTTCTACGAGTCGTGAATTTATTCTACCAACTGTTTTTAAGGCGTTAAACAATCTGAAGCTCTCTGTTCTTGTCACTGCAGTCTAGTAAGGGTGTTTATTTATACTGACCTCATTTTAAGAGCATATGCAACCTGTAATCAGCTCTTACTATTAATATCCCTCTGTCTTGGTTGCTTAAATCAAACATGCAGAATACCATACTGTAGATGATGGAGGCAATGAGCTAGGCTTTGGTTTCTGAATCCTGGTGTTCATTTAGGTCATTTTTAGTGAAAGTGAAGCACAATTTTAAGGAATAAATTCCTAAGCTGTATAAATATTCTTTTTTTTTCTTGTATCCAAGTTCTGAGCTTAAGTTTGATCAAAGCATCTGTGCATTCAKTTTAAATAGATTACATTTTAGCTCACATTTGATGGCATGAAAAAAAGAAGAGCGTTTCCCTCAACTTTGATGTTGTTGTTGCCCATTTAATAAAGCAGTTTCTGTTCAGGAAGGAAGGAAAAGAAAAAGAAAAAAACACTTATGCAGCTGTCACAGTGGCCTATTTTGTTGTTTAGAGTAGTCTTGTATTTTTTTTGTTTTGTTTTTCATGATCAGAGGGTGAAAATTGTTCGACGTGAAGTGACTGTCAAATTATGTGCCTGCTGATTGAGTTTGGGGGCCCCCGAGCTCCATCTTTAATCTGAGTCCAGAGAACGCCGCCTGCACACCAGCCCTGTCGTGAAAACAGCACTCCTGACACAGTGGTGGTAATACACTTAGCCTGCCTCTCAGGACGGGGTAACGCGATTAAAGCCCCTGTCTCCGTTTCTGTCTCACCCCCTTTCCCCACACACACATACACACCATCCATCATCTCTCTCTCTTTTGATTCTGTTAAGTGAATGGGGATTCTGTCTGCCTCAAACTAATTACTCATCTGCTTCCATTGTGATTATAATTTCAATTTGAGGACTGGACCAACAAAGAGCAGAAAGATAGTCTAAACCTGATTCATTCAGCAGTCTAATTAACTGCTGCATGCATTTTGGCTCTTCGGCGCCGTCACAAGTCTTCATTCAAGGAGCCTCCTGACTTAAAACAGAAGCAACACGAGGCAGAACACATCATCCACTTTGTCACCCGGTCTGTACACGGTTGAAGTAAACGCTGCTGTCTTGCTAACTTGATTGGATCGGTTTTATTATTTAGTGAGTGGTAGTGCCTCCTCCGGGTTTCGCGCCGTGGCTTCCGTTACTTTTTATAGACTGTCCACTTTGTTGGACTTGAAAGTAATTACTAAAACGGACAAATGGTTTAGCAAACACATCCCATTCTGCTGAAGCCGTATGCTGGAGGTTCATGGCGCCTGAGGCGTTTGGGGATTTATCGTTCAATTACCTCCAAAACTTTACACTCGCCATTCTCGGGAGGTTTTATTCACAGCTGCTCGTCCTGGAGGACAGAGACGCTTGACATATTGGCAGCTACAGGTTTTTACTCTGAATGCTTTCCAACAGTTTGGAAAGTAAAAAAAAAATACAAATTAGAGAAACAGCAACTCAAAAATGTGCTTTTGTGCTATGAGGTTGCTGGTTAATAAATTAGGAATCAGACGTTAAAGTTCCCAGATGACATCAAAACGCAGCATGAACTTTGCTAAAGTTGGTGAAGAAGATGACTGTGGAGAGAGAGAGAGAGAGAGAGAGAGAGAGAGAGAGAGAGAGAGAGAGAGAG
>NW_013952426.1:1646770-1656879 GCF_001266775.1 Austrofundulus limnaeus | reverse complement strand
GAGAGAGAGAGAGAGAGAGAGAGAGAGAGAGAGAGAGAGAGAGAGAGAGAGCTGATGCAAGTGAGAAGCTGTATTTGCATCATAAATTTTGTTTGCGTATCAGTGCATCACTAATTTACCACAACGCCTGGTGAGGAAGAGTAGTTTCTTTAATCGTGACTCGAAGTGCTGCCATAAATGTTTCATTAAAGATCTGCATGTTATATGTTCAGTAGCCACAGAGTACTTCCTTTTCTCATTCTTAGAAATAAAACGTGTAGGTATATCCAGCATCTCATAWTAAAATTATTGTTGCTGACCTTGAAAAAAATTTGAAACAGAAACAAAAAGTTTGATTTTGAACAAACCGGGCATTAAAAAGCTGAAATGTTATTGTCAAACAGCAACACATATTGTCAACACCTAATTATCCAAATGGCTGAGGATGATCTAATGAATTATCCCTCCCTGTCAAAAACTAATTAAACAGCACGTGTAGAATCTGAAGGATTATTCCATCTTAATCTACTTCATCTGTAATAGCATCAAGTCGTATTGAACTCCTCCAGCTAGCAGCCTATGTTAGTGCTTGTTTGGCAAAAAAATAAAAAAAATCCAGACACTTTGATTGTCTTTTCTAGTGCAGCTGGGTGAATTTACAAACACAGGTAAAGCTTAAAGATGTCTGATATGATTAATGTTGATATGATGGGGGTAAGTACAATGTTCGGGTAACATTTAATCTCACTGCTTTGGCTGTTTGTTGTCATAAAAGTAATGAAACAACTGGGAATGTTTTAGTGTAGCTGGATTTTTAGTTGCCTTGYGAACCAAATCAAGTTTGTTTGTGTCATCTTAAAAGAAAAACAAATTATTACCGTTTTCAGTGGTTTTACGTTAGACAGCTTTTGTTGAGCAATGGCAGCAGAGGAAGTGAATGAAGCCATTCAGTTTGTGTGGAGAAGTCTTCTGAATTAAATAAAATTTGTCTAACAAAGCCTCGTTTGGCTTTGYAGTTCTCTCTTCCCAGTAGGGGATGGTTGTTTACAGCGCACACAGTTTCCGGTTAGCTTCTTAGCATAGCTTCCTTCATGGTCGAGCTGTCGCACGTAATATGTCACAGCCAAACTTTAGCAGTTGGGTAAAATCAGATACAATCATTGAAAACTTTAACAGAGTCCATGCCTCCAGCAAGAAATCATTTCTTAATAGCTGAGAGTCCAGACCCTCTGTAAGAAGCAAAGTGTAGAACAAGGGGCTGCTTTCACCAGGCTGTGTTTGTGTTAGTTAACAAAATATTTCATGAACCACTGGACTTATTTCACTGTAACTTGCAGTATGTAACCATTTGAACGAGGGCTGCACAACATTGGGGAAAAAATATGACACTGCGATTTTTTCTAAACCTGCGATATATTAAAAAATGAAAAAACAATTCAAGAATTTTCAACAGATGACTTGAATAACATAAAGTTATGCTGCCATCTTGTTGTTGCATCAGTTTTACCTCTCAGTTGTTTATGTTACAAATATGTTTTTTGTCTGTATTTGAGAGCTATTCTTTTCATATACTGTATTACCGTACTGGCGTACTTGCCATGACCAGAGTACATGTTTTATGTATAAACATGTATCGCATTTTACCACAACGTGTTGTCTCTGTGTCTGTTAGTTTCCATTTCCATCACGATTTAAAGGCACAGTGTGTAGGATTTGTTGTTTTCAGCGACATCTAGTGGTTGAGTGGTTGAATCATCCTCCCTGGTCCTCCCCCCACCTCCACCCACTGCTTCCAAACGCAAAGGAGTTTCTACGGTGTCTCTCAGGTGTCAAAAACCTTTGATAATTCCAACCGCGATGTCTACCAGCAGCTTCAGGGCTAGTGATGTTTCTAGTGGTAAGATTACGAGCTTTAATAAGTAAAATTATCCCAGCTACAATGACAGACAACAAATATTACATTTATAGACCCGCGACCATGGAGATATAAACAGCTTTTTATAAGGTAAAAATAACAAAACGAGGTCTTTGCGATGATTAGACGTGTTTTTTTTTATTGTCATTAATGATTATCTCAATTTCGGCTAAAAGAATTGACAAAATCCTACACACTGTGCCTTTAATGTTAATATTCATGCTTACCATATGTTACCTCTTTTCCTCCAGTTCTCTGCAGATTTGCTCATTTTTCTCGTTTTTTGTCAGGATCGTTGTCATTTTCCTCCACAGCTTGATAATTCACTGACAACACTTCTCTGAAAAATGTGGCCATCATCTTCCCGGAGGTTTCACAATAAAAGGAAAATTTAAACCTTTTAGACACGAAGCCGCCCGCTWCTGCTGTTGGAAGCAACCCGTCAAAATAAAAGCTGTAACACRTCACCGTTTGGTGCAATGAGTTATGGTTAAGTTCCTTAACACGCTTTAATTTGCCTCCCACATTGCGGGACCTGCAGTGGGACTATTGTGCACATGTACATTTTGAGGATGATGCAAACATACTTGGAATATTCATACGCAACCATAACAGAATAACTTTTGGACTCAGCTGATTACAGATGGCCGCCACCAGCAACTAATCTTAAAAACACAAAAATGGCTTTAACTCAGTCCAATGTCAGATACTAACATAACGTTTGCTGTGGTGGTAGCTGAGACTGATACTCAACATATTTTCTGTGGCCAAACAGATTGCATGAGATTATTTTCTAAAGATAGTGAGGTTTAATTTTATATTTTACATGTTAAAAGTGATGAAAGAGTAGCTGATAGCTGACAAATCTGTTTGTTGTAGAAAACAAGACTTTCAAAGATGTTAATGAGTTTTTCAACTCTTCCTTTGATTTAGGTCTTTAAGGGTTACTGTGGGTCACAGAGTCAGCCCTGGCATCTGCTTTCATGGGTGTGTGACTGTGTGTTGCCCTGTTATTCAAAGACTKTAGCTGTTTTTATCAATCCTTCCATGGAGGTGGGTGCAAAAAGACCAAGTGTTCCCCTTTAATTGTTCCCACAGAGCCAGAGGTGGTCCGATGCTGCAGTGTGAGATTTCAAAGAGCATTTAGGCATCACTGAATCAGCAGATAACAGAGTCGTTATTTAAAGCTGCGTGTCGCAGCAGGCTGTTTGTCTTTAAAACATACACAGATTGTTTCAGCTCTTAATTTTATCTGCTGCTTGTTCAGTGGGGAATCAATCTTTTCCTATCAGACTKAAAACATTAGAAGAGGCCAGAAATGTAAAASAAAGTTTCATTAGYYYGGGCTAATGTCTACTCAAAGGACTRTTTATCACTGGGAAAATGAAATACTCTATTTGTGATTGTATTATTTGTGTTCGTTTTGCATGTAATAATTTGTCAAATTTGTTGCATTTTAGGCCCATTACAAATCGTAACCTTTCACTTATTGAACAAGATATTTCACTAACAGATAGGGATGACTACAACACTTAACAGTTTTAAGCAAAGATTTTTGTGTGGACCGTTACATTCAGTGATTAATTTTTGAAAGTGTCATTAAGATCCCTCCTCTGATTTATGACATGTTTTGGTGACAGACAGGCAAAAGAAGACACACACACATATGCACACACACAGATATATGAAAATACATGTACATGATCACCCAACTTTCAGGGTTGCAATGAAAACAACAAGAATCCACTAGTCCTAAGCGCTGTTTACATAAGAATGATTTCTCTTTTTTTTTCAATGTTGATTCTGCCAGAAAAAAACAATTAATAAAAATCATGATTAAATTTACCTTTTCCCAGTTACTTATGCACTTTCTCAAAGTGTTTATTTCGCAATACATTGTGCTCTAGATCAGTGWTTCCCAACCAGGGGTATGCGTACCCCTTGGGGTACTCGAGCATGTTACAGCGGGTACATGGAAAAATTTCCCAGGTGTATAAAAAATACATAAAAATAAGACTGGGATATGTAGGGCCCTATGATTTCTGCAATGTGGAAAATGCAAACAGAATCATGAAACTGACACAAAATGGAATCCTGTATAAAATGCGGAATCTCGTTGGATTGGCTCATTTGGGGTATTTGATATATTTTGGACAATACAATGCATTTTGGACGCTGCTGCTTCCTTCACCTGCCATTACTTAGTTTATTTATTTAATTACTTATTCACTTTCAAGGCAGTTTTTATCTTTGTTTAATTTGAGTTGAAAAGAATAAAATGCCTGAGAATTAAACATTCTAGGGGGTGAAATGAATAATTTTCATTTTGCTGTAGTACATTATWGTTTTGTAGAAACATCATTACGTTTGGGGGTACTAGTGGTATTACAAAATGGCTCAGGGGGTACACAAGTCTAAGGTTGGGAAACACTGCTCTAGATAGTTCCACACCTTCTTCAGGTTCTTTGAAAAGCATTTAGTCTCAACAATYTTCATACTTGTTTCAGCTCACTGTGCTAAATACTAATAAAACTAAAAAAAACTAATTTATAGGTATGTTTGTGTATAAAAATCAATAGAAAAACAGGATAGCAATAAAATTATTTGGGGTGTTGTACATTATTTTATGCATGCACATTAGTAATTGTAAAACTGCCAATTGATCTGCTATAATTTCCACGCCAGGCAAGGTTATCAGATAAGAAATTACAAACTACCATAGTGTTGCTTTAAAATTTGTGTATTTTGACTCAAACTATCATGTAGACTGTAATGTGACATGCAGTCCCAGCACGGAAAACCCAATAGTTAAATCCAAAATGGTGATTTGTTTGGACCGACGATTAAGTCGAGCTGCTCCTACRTGTTGTAAAGGGTACAAACATACTGGCTTGTTGCATGCACAAGCACAGAACAACTATTGGCTGCAGTCACAGGTACAGTAGAGCACACCTGAGATTTCACACCCTTTTTCAGGAGGTTCTCCCAAAAACCTCCGCTCTGAGACCTGGATTAAAAAACCTAGGACTTCAGAGGAAACAAACAAAATTACGCAAACAATAACCGAACAGCTGCTATAAAGCTGCAGTTTCACACAAAACTGACATCACGTAAACTGGACCTTACACAAACAAAAAACTACTCTGCACCACCCACTTGTGTTATGGCTGACTTTCCTACATTATTTTAATGAATTGCTTGCTTCTTTCATTTTAGCACATTTGTATTTGATTTTATTTATTGTATTTTTTTAATTTATTTGTTGTTCACATATTTTTTTACACAAGAAGTCGTGCCTGCCATGTCGAAGTACACCTGTTTATGTAGCGCCTGACTGATACCATCAGACCAGAAACAGTTTCTAACAGCAGTGAGCTGTCCAAGTCCCTCATCACAACCATAGGGGTGATGGTTGATGCACAGCACAGATCCATCATCAGGAACAAAGACCACTGAGTCAAATGTGTCTCACTGACTTGTGTATAAAATACATTCAGCCATTAACAAAAACATTTTTAGTTCATCGCAATAAACACACATTCATGCTTTACTTACTGTTACACATYGGTAAACAGATAAARGATRAGGTGAGAACATTTTTTTATTATTWWTTTTTTTCACGGACGCTTTGAAATGCTGATGTGTCTGACTCACTGATTTTCACACATTGTGGGTTGTAAATAAAATGCAAATGATAATTAACGAGTTGTCCAGGTAACTGAATTAGGCTTTAGTATTAAAATTTACGCAGAAAATTACAAATAAATAATAGTCTTTCATTGGTTAGCTTCTATTAGAAACATAATTGCAGACGTGTGTATCTTGGAAACATGTTTTTACCTGATACGATATGTACTGACAAGTATTTCTATCAAATAAAAAAATAATGGTTATCAATAGCAAACTGAGTTTCATTCATGTAACACGTCAAGGTTACCACATTCAGCTTTACCAGCTGACAACACAGTTTGTTGAGTTGTCCTTACTTAGAACAATATGGCCGCTCTCTCTGACCAAGAAAGTAACAAAATAGTGTCTGTACCTCTTTGTAATAAACATGCGTAAAAATCTGTAAAAAAAACCTATATAAAACCTTATACACCTTATAAAAAACAGCTTTATTGATACAGTTTATTGTTATGTGATTGTTTATTATAAATAGTTGAATTCTCTAAATCGTGCCAACAGTTCGAGCAGCTTTGTTTGTCTAGTAATCTGATTCTCAGCTGCTTTTTTAGTCTGGCGTTGAGTGAGTCTGTTTGTGTGTGGGCACGTATGTGCAAAGTGCACGATGAAGACCCTCCACAGCTCTTCTGGCAGTAAAAGGTGACCCATCTAGTGAGCCCAGCAAGGGCCCATTACCCAGAATCTGTCAGGGCTTTCAGCTGCCAGCTSACAGACATGTGATTCTCCACAGTTTTATTTATTTTTTTTAATTCAAAATCTCTTTTCCAAGAAAAAATAAATAAATACACCTAAAKTGGTGAATAGAGCCTTTTGTTTCATTTTTTCCAGAGTAAAAGTTACTTTTATACCAAGGTCACTTTGTAGAATAGATTAGATCTGATAAAATAAGCAGTTTTTCAATGTTTTGATTTCAATTTTTATGCTTCTAGCACAATTTCCAYATCATTAGGTGATTTTTGAGGGGTTAATGTCACTCAAACTCATCAAGGTTTTTGTAAAGATTGTCTTAGAAAACAGCAAACATTTCTTTCTATTGTTTCTAGCTAATTTCAGAAATCAGTTATGGTTTGTTACTGCAGACTTCAGAATATCTTTCCTCAGCCCAATATGATTTTAGCCTCGACTCTTGCTTTCACGCACCCCATTGCTCAATTTCCTCCCCCAAAAATGCACAACCCATCAAAAATAAAAACCGTAATACATGACTGTTTAGTGCAATGACTTGTGTTCCTAGATAACACATTGATTTTCTACATCGTAGGATGYACAATGTGACGTTTGCGCACATGTGCATTGTGATGATGATGTTCAAACAATATGTCAGCTCTAATTATTATTCTTTTTCTTTATTTACAAGCTATAACATTAAAGACCAACCAATCCTTTGAAGTACTGACTTGTTTTTTTGCTACATTTTAAGCTAAAATTATGTAGTTGTAGCCATTTTGGTGAATTCTTGGGGATAAAAACATTTAAGATGTTTCCCCACTTTTCATTCTTTCACCTTTATTGTATTAGACCTGCATGTCCTGAACTTCAGCCTGCATCATTAAACAGCATGTGTTCATTCAGTGAGCTGTTTAGTTAGCTTTGCTTCAGTATAGCTTCATAATAGGGGAAGATTTCTATGCCTTTTATTTAACCTGGTAAATCCCACTGAGATCACAGATCTCTTATGTAAGGGAGACCTGGGCCTGAAGACAACCTAACTGATGACCTTGTTGAGAATGAGCAGAAATAAAAGCAACAGGAAACAGAAAAAAGAGCTCCACTGACTGTTAAAGCTGCTTTCAGCTCAGTTTAAATCTGACCGGTGGCTTTTTCTGCATATTTTAAACAAAACGCGATCATAAAATASTTACAATTTTCAAATTGCTTCTACATCTGGCAGAGACATAAAATGAAATGTTGCTTGTGCTTATTGTGGTGAGTTACTGTCTTAATTATAGTTGGGTAGAAGTGTTACCAATTGAAGTACACGTGGGCTCTGGAGCGTTGGACACATTTTATGGCGGTAAAATTGATTTTGGAAACATTAAAGTGTTGTTGAGGTAAAGCAAACAGAAAGTGTGTGGCTGCATTACTCTCCTGTGTTTGTCTCCAACAATGTACCATGTTATTAGTATTTTGTTAAGTGTTATAAATATTTTTTTGGTTGCGTTTTATTGCTTTACTTTCATATTGTGCTTTTTTTTAATTCATATTCTACTGGGTTGATGTTCTCTCCACAGTTTTCAACTGCCAGGTCTTCAAGTCTATCTTGACCATTTTAGATTCCCTGCTTGTGCATCGCTTTTTGACTTTAATCAAAATCAAGTCCAATACTTACATATTTACCACTTTTTCTAAGCATAACTTTACGACACACCTCAAATTGATCTTAATGGAAAGCAAATGTTGAGCATACACGTCAACCTCTTTGCACTGATTTTGTGACGTAAAATAAATTTGATGCTGGTCTTTATTTTACCAGTCAACACGGTGTGTATATCAAAGTATGAGGTCACCAACATGTGCCCTGAAAGCAAACACAAAACTGGCTAAAACTGTCAGTTCTAAAGACTCTAAGCTCAAATTTGGCATGTTCATAGCTGAGAGTCACCTCCATCACATATATAATAAGTAAAGCAACAGGAAATACTGTATACATGGTTTTCAAGAACTGCCATGTTCATTATTTTTACTTAATGTCTTTATTTGGGTGAAACAGTTTGGATTGTTTGTTGGTCATTTGCTTCTCTCAGTGCTCTTGAGGGTCCAGCATACTCRATCCAAAGCTGAGCAGTCACCTTCCAGTCACRTGTGTTTGCGAGACACCTTTCATGAGATGCACGGCACAGAGCTGCTGGGAAACCCCTCCCTCTGCAGTACAGGCCACAGCACATGTCTCTTCCCTCTGGAGTCTCCACTCCGGTATCTGCCATTTAACYGCATTACTGTCACGGATGAAGCAATGTCTGTGCTATCTCCATCCAGGAGTTTTTGGCCATCTATCTTTATAAATGTCTGGAAGTCATATAGATGGATGTACTTTCTGACTTTTCCTCAGACGACTGCTCCGCAAAATGTTYGGACGTGCAACAGCCAGCTTCTGGAAGCAGAGTAGTTGAAGCAAAAATGCCACCATTGTTGTCTGAGCCATTTTCCACAAACACGCCCGCAAATGTCTGCCCAATCAAACAACACCTGGCACATTTGCCTGCGAGAAAAACGTTCGGCCCAAGCCTTGTGGCGAGAACAAAATGACACAATTTTTTGTCATGCAGCTACGACAGTGCTGGGCCCTTTAATGGACATACAGTGCAATGTTGGAATGAAGATGAACTTCAAGCTTAAGGTCTTACATCCTAGTGAGTGGCCATGATTTTTTGACTTTTGAAAATATTTGATTAGAATGATAACAATCTGATGGAGCGGAGACTTGAATAAAATCTTTACACATTAAACTGAGACCGCGCCATTGTTCTTTTTTACTGTTTTGATTTAAAGAACATTAGTGTTTTACTCCCTATGACATAAAGGAAACTGCTTGATAATGACTGTAATAAAACAGTATTGATTATAATGTAGGTGAGGAGAATGGTAATTTTGAAACCTGCATTGATCCACCGAATACTGCCCGCTCGTTAATGAAACCATCTGTTATACCGGCACACACTGTTGTCGTGTTGGCATACAACATATTTTAATCAATCATCTTTTGAAAAATAATTAAAAAGATTACCCTGCTGAGTTGCGTTTTGCTGCGATAGTCAGAATAATGTTTCTTAGCTGCAACCTTGTACGATGATCAGAACTGAAAAGAAAAACACAAGTTGAGCACCTGTGGCAGAAGAGAACCACTTAATGAAGCGTAAAGCTTTCTTCTTCCACYGTAAGGCGTTCTGAATACTGCGTGCATTGTTTTCACACTGTGACAAAAAAGAGAAAATACAAGATGACAAACTCTTTTGCTCAAAAAAAAAAAATAAACAGCTTTAAGACTGGCTGAAACGAGGAGGAAGAAGACAACATGGATGCAGAGTGAGACAGGATCTGGAATAAGGGAATGGACAAGACAGGCTGGGGGGTGGAGAGATGTCTGTTTGTGGTGGCGGCAGTGGGGGATGCAATCTAATGTTAAGCCCCTTCAACCTGCCACCCTGCAGAAATACACAAGCATGAGTCACTTGGAGTCCAGACACTCTTAATAAGACTAATATCCTCCACCGTCGCAGACAGGCTCTGTCTGTCACACTCGGCTGTGGCTTTGTGTGTGTGAGTGTGTGTGTGTGTACTTGCACAGTAACACGGTCATTTGCAACTAAAATATTGATCCGTCGATTGAACAGAGACAGAACAGTCATAGTTAGGCTCCAAGAAAAACCTGCTTAACAGACATAAAAAGACGAACATTTTTATCCAAAAAAGCCATTTAAAATTTCCCTCAAACACACAAAGTGGAGMAAAGCTTTTTCTAACACTTAGAATATGTAATATGTTATATCTAGTTATTTTTTTCTTATGACATTCTTACCCACAACCACTC
>NW_013952426.1:1644936-1646655 GCF_001266775.1 Austrofundulus limnaeus | reverse complement strand
TTTAATTTATAAATTGTTTTTATCCAATTTTAAGTCAATGGTTCAATGCAGTAAAATAAAAAAATTAAAACGTAAAAGATAATAATACTTGTTCTTTTGCATAATGCAATATTTCCCCTACCTTTACCAGGCAACCTCACCCACTGTTCAACAATGAGTGTTAARCCTCCAAAGCGTGTCATGAACCTTTAAAACTCTAGAGTTTATTTCAATGTAAAAAACTGGATCAATTACAATTGACAGTTTAAACTACCAAAATGACCAAAAAACATCCATCCATTTTTTAAACCATTCATTTTTTAAACCCACATTTCTTTCCAAGCTCAACATCATTAACTTGAAGGTTTCTCCCATTTTGGTCACAGACTTGCATTTTCCTTTGTTSCCTTTGGAAGTTTACCATTTAGCAACTATAGCTTAGCTGGCTCTGATCGGCCCTGATAAGGAGACCCAACAGCTGCTGAAAAAGTGCATGTACCGTTACAAATGTGCGTGTACAACAGGCCCAGTCCAAAGGCGGCACATTGATTTGATATTTAGCAGAGAGCAGCTAGCTACAACTTCAGCCTGTCAATCTGAGGAGGAAAGAAAGTAAAATCCAGCCAAGTGCTATATACTAAAAGGTTTAGCTGAAAGTGCTTTGGCACCAGATCTCTTGGTGCTTTTTGAGAACTTATCCAGGTACAATAGTAACATCTGAGTCTCAAATAGTCTTTATGACTGATGGAAATAAAAGTGTGCTTCACTGCAGAAGCTTTGAAAGTGATTTCAGTCCTTTATCCTTCTTTTTTTTTCGTGTGCTTTCAGTCCGGGCAGATGAGAGCATGTCAGRATGTGTTATATGATTTGTAACAAAGCTGAAGTGTTCAGCATATGATGAGACAAAACTTCAGTTTCTGCAGAAAAAAAAGAAGCTCTGCTGTCTTTTTATTAAAAGACCTTCTAAACAGTAATCCAAAGGAGTGTTTTGTCTATTGACAGTCACACTTATTTATATCTCTCGACAGTCTCAATGTTTTGTCCGTAGATGACTGGAAAATTTAGTTAGGTGTTCAGCTGAGGAAAAATAAATAAAAAAAATCACAACTGAAGAGTCTCTGATTCTTTACAGTCATGCAGTATTCCACATTATTCACACCCAAAGGTTTGTGAGATTGTTTGCCAAAACTATTTTAATTTGTGTCCTTTGTATATGTTTTTGTTTTTTTATTTTGTATTTTTGATAAGGCCCTGCTCTGTTGTTGAGTTTTGTCGCTGTCTAATAATTTGCCAAGAGAAGGGCTTATACCAAAACCCTCTGGACAATTCACAAAGAGGTTCTGGAAACACTGGCTGGACTCACACGGAGAACAAACATGTCCTCCTCCTCGCTTCTCATTTAACTTCTGGCCCCGAGTCAAAATGGCTGCCTACCACGCTGGCAGACGTGGTAGTCGATTTGACCAATTTAGTGGGTCATGGGAGACTTCTGCTTCCCTCTTACACCTCCCCTTTCTCTCTGGAGCAATTTGTTTGGGGTGTGTGGATKGGGAAACAGGAATGGCGAGCTGCGCCTCGCCTTGCTGCGGTTTAATCGCTTCCTTCAAACGGTTTCGTGTTTCTCTCTCCCCTTGGCTKCGGGGGGATAAAAACACGAAGCTCCTTGCCTCCTTCCTCTGGTTGCTCAGTGCATCAGAACTAGACAAGATAGATTTCTTTCACCTTTTCCCGTCCTGGCTC
>NW_013952426.1:1639881-1643736 GCF_001266775.1 Austrofundulus limnaeus | reverse complement strand
TATGTCCAGCAGTCACTGTACGAAGGGTGGGGTACACATATTGCAAATCCATCACAGGGCCACTCAGAGTCAGATGAGACAAACAACAGTCACACTCTCATTCACACCTAGGGACAATTTAGAGTTACTAATAAGCCTATTAGACATGTTTTTGGTCTGTGGGAGGAAACCGAAGTACTCAGAGAACACCCATGCATGCACGAAGCGAATATGCAAACGCTATCCCCAACTGGGATTCAATCTGGCAACCTTCTTGCTTGAGAGGCAACGGCTCAACCAACTGATCCTCCTGTCTCAAAACTACTGATCCACACATTTGCAGTTTGGACCAGGAAGCGGTGAACATCAGCAGTCCCTGCAGCATATTAAAGCATTTCTATGAATACAGAACAAATCAATTTAAAACAAAAAGATAAAAAAAGATTTTAAAAAATCATAAAGTGGTGCTCAAAGTTTTAGTGCAGCACATATTGCGTCAATCCTTTTTAGTTAYAAATTTCAGATCAATGTGCATTTCTTTTGTGGAAAACCTTTATTTAGAGTTGTCCTGAAAATGTTCACTTTTGACATTTCAAATCCATTTAAACTTTATAACCGGATCACTTATCCCTCCTTTCTGGCAACACCTTAGCATGGAGTTTAAAATTGTGATTCTTGTTTAATTGATTGCCTGGGTTGAACAATTTTAAACAATTTAGAGTGTGGCTGTTGGAAGCTGCGTTTTCCCACGAAAACAGCATAGGCTCAACAACAATAGGATTCAGGAGAACTAAGCATTTAACTCATCACATCCACCCCAGTCAAGATTAGGACCTTAGGTCGACGACTTTTCCTTCCATCCTATTCTGTCGTCTTGCTTTGCATTATGCATCACACAGCTACTCTGAGTCATATTGTTCAGCAGACTCTCAAGGGTTTTGACATTTTCAACTCGTTCGTTTCTGTCCTCTCTTGAGACCCGAGAAGCCGCACAGTTTGATATTACCTGAACAAAGTGGCAACAGTTAGCCATTGTTCCAACATAATGCATAATTAGGTGGAATTCATTTGAGCAGGTCAGATAAAGCACATAGCTACAGAGCGCACTGGGATCCTCCATCTTCCAGCTCAGACTGTAATTACATGTCCACAATAGGATGTCTGGGTTGTGCCATGGCTTTCCACCCTGCGACTGTCTGGTGCACTGTCTGACCACCTCTGATTTCATCCCCAGCAAGAAAACACATAAAGTAAAGCTAGCAAATATATGCATGTGCAGGGAAAAAAAGATGTTAAAGGATGTCTTGTTAGAATGATATACACCTCTCGGTAAAAGCAACAAAACCAAGTGACAAGGAGTTTCACTTATAATCCCCTACCTTATACATTGAAAAAAAGATGTATTTCTTCAACATACCACTTATTTTTCTAAAAGTGCCCTGAAGCTGCAAGCTGCTGCCAACCAACCTGTGTGTCAAATGCCAAGCATCATCACTGAGACCTCAGTAAGACTACCAGCTAATTACCTTTACCACTGCAGGCTGTTGCATGCCTCCTCTAATAATCCCACTTATTAGCTTACAATAGCACGGATTACTGAACTTCAAAGAGGCTACAGTTAATGTTCTTATAGTAATATAACAAATGACAAATATAAAAAAACATGTGTAAAAGCTCCATCATTATGACAAAACCAGCACTTTCTGAATTGGCAGCTCCATCTTGAATTTAAAGAGGTTTATAGCAAATTTGAGCCCATATCATTAGCTATTTAATGACAAAAGCAGTAATCCAGAGCTGTACAAATTGCAACTGAGAGGTTTTTTTTCAACTGTGTTTTGATTAATTTGGTAGAGAGCTGTGTGGCTGAATTTCTTGTGGAAAAGGCGGCAATCTGTTACCCAACAACAAAGCTGCAGGGCATGCATGGTTAAAAAAAGTGTTTTTTTCTCCCACAAAACAAATAGTAATTCCATAATTAATTGATGTACACTCATGGTGTTTTTTCACCTTCACAAACCTGCTGAGTTATACACCAAGCTATTTCTAATTCAGTGTATATCAGGTTCTTCATTCACCCAATTGCACGATAGGCCTATCATAATCTTGCCTAAACACAGTTCAACACCTGGCAAGGCCGGGGRTTGAACCCATGACCTTCTGAATGTAAGTTTGACTGTTTMTTTTAATCCAAGAGTTTATTCCAGAAATTTAGTAGTTGTATTCAAGATTGTAGGAGGTGAGTCATGGGTCTCTGAAGTAACTCCAGTTTGTGACACTTGCTCTTTGCTGTTGTGTTATACGGCAGCTTTTCCGAGTATTGGAGTTGAGTGACTTTCAGATTCAGTGCTGAGGAAAAAGAAGTGTGACATTTACACACTGCTCACTGCMGCAGTCTGGCTCGCTGTCCAAAGGTGTGTACTTGCAGAGATGGTAGAACACCAGCATGTTCCCCTTAAAAGGTCACATTTGGGATCATATCCTATTACCTTTTTTTTCTTCCTTGCACTCCTGCAATAACAGAAAACTGTAGCTATTATCATGGCCACACCAAATACACGAGACATGTAGCAGTGTTGAGCCTGTTATCAGAGACAATCATATTCAGCTTTCTTATGAACAGAATTGGCTTATCTTGGTTCTTGTAAATGCAATATTGTATAATAGCCTAACCATGGAAATGTACCAACAGAGGTGTTGGTTGCTGAATAATAAATAATGTCAGCGTTGGTATTACAGAAGGTCAWTGAAACTGAGATACACTGTGAAGGTGACTACCATTTGTGTAAAACACCATCGAATCCCAGTGAGGTCATGGATGTTGAAACATGTAGCAYAATGAGTAAATTGTTTTACAATATTTTAGTGACAATTCTCACTGAAAGAAGAATGTTGCCTTGTGCCTTTTTAATAGAGCAGCATGTTTATTTATAAAAAACAGAATTGAGTGTTTCAGAGTGAGAAGAAGGCTCCAAGGGCTGGGATAAGTTCATAAAAAATAAAAACATGTTTACAACTTGAATGACAAATATTTCCGTCAAAGTGSCAATCCTGTTATACAGATGAACTCTGCCTGCCAATTATTTCACTTTATCTAAAATAGATTTTAAGTAATAAAAAATTAAAGTAGATTGTATTTATTTAATTGCTGGATGTTCTGCCCATGAGTTGTTGGCTTTCAGTAACTGTGGTCCATGCACCAACCAATTTAGTTGAATAGCCCTATTGTAGGACATTTAGCTGGGCATTATTGTTGTTGTAAAGATGAATGGCATTGGACAAAGGGCACAAATGCAGACCCAAATCCAATGGCAGGCAACCGGTGATAAGACAGTTCTTGAACAAAACCCAATGATAATCAAAGCCAAAAATAATGGCATTGCTCACACGAGGATCTGGCAAAGGACAGTGAGGAACTGAAGATTGACCGGAGGCAAGTGTGTTTTTCTCATTAATAAGACCAGGTCATTTTTTAAGGTTGTCTGCAGGACACAAACTGAACCAGTAGGTGACCCCTTTTGTGGTGTTTTGAACATTTTATAAATTGGAGAACTTTCACTTAGGTGACAGGACCAAACTTTCAGTTGATGTTATACAGTGTTATTACATCCAGACTTACTTATTGTTGTTTAACCATCTTTAGAGCTTCATAAACTACAGTGGAGATGTTCAAATTTGTCTGTGTGTGTGTGTGTGTCCTTGTTTTTGCTACATGGTGGGAATGATTTTTCAAGAAACTGCGGCCTCGTGGGGACCGGATGCTCCTCGTGGGGACTGGATGCTCCTCATTGGGACCAAAGCCCAGTCACCGTGACTTTGGAGGCTGATTTTGGGTGGGGGGGTTAGGTTTAGGACCAAGGTGTGAATTGAGTTTAG
>NW_013952426.1:1628764-1639374 GCF_001266775.1 Austrofundulus limnaeus | reverse complement strand
GTGTGTGTGTGTGTGTGTGTGTGTGTGTGTGTGTGTGTGTGTGTGTGTGTGGTAAGCAAGACACCCTCAAAGTACTTTAAGAAAATGTGTGAACTTCATTTCTTCCCAGGCATGAGAGGCTAATCATGACTTGAGTGAGTGTCAGTCGTCCTGTACAATATTTCATTGAGTTTAAATGCTGATTTGGTTAATATACCAGGTGTGAGTGAACCAGGACCTAAACAGTCAAGGAACAACCCCAGGAGAAGGTTCCAAAATAATGAACTGCAATACTTCTCCAAGAGACAGATGTCTCAATAAAAGTAAATACCGATCCAAACATAGACTGKTTGGTGAAGAGGATTTACAGGAGGGACATAACAGAACAAACATTGGAGCAGGTTAAATCAGATTAATGAAAAGAACTACAGAGTCTGTAGAGACCAGAGGAAAAGTTCAAGAGGTCAGCACCGCAGCTGGTAAAGCAGAGATTGAACTCGGGGTCAAGAGCAGTGAARTCGGTGCCTTACATAAGCCAAACCTTACTAGATATACAGGGACTTCTTTGCAGATGATGTGCACTACCAGTTTGGACCCACCCTCTCATTCAGTGTCACTATTCTTTTCTCTCTGTTTTTGCATTGCAAATCAACACTGACGTCATCCAGACCATGAAGGAACACACACTGTAAGGAACCATGTAGCAAACTCAAAAGTGCCAATCAAACCAAAATATGTAACAGATTCTAGACAGTCATGCACATGCTTGGAATTCTTTGGAACTCCTTCAAGACTGTTGGAAAACCATGCCAAGTAATTACAGTAACCCCCTGAAGCTGAGTGGGAGAATGGCAAGAGTGTGCATGGTTGTAATAAAAGCAAAATGTGCCTACCTCAAACAATCCTAAATCTAAACATGTCCTGGTTTGTTCAACACCTCCAAGTTCACTACATGATTCTTTATGTGTTCTTTCATACTATGGATGACCCYTGTGCCAACCGGGGAAAAATACATCAAAACATTGAATGAGAAATTAWATCCAAACTTTGACTGGTAGTGTAGTTAAGRGGAATAGTGTGGGGTGGGGGCTCTTCTAGAACTGGCAGAAGACTGGACTCACTTGAGAACATAACTTGACAGAAGTTTACAGGGGTTAGACAAGACAGGACKCAGACAACTACAACAAGTTTATGGTTTATGAAATAGATTGTACTTGTTGCTGGTCTTTCTGACGACAAAAGCATTTTGAGCAAAAATAAAGTAGTACCCTCTCTGTTTTGAATGGCTAGGTTTTAAAGTAAATGTTGTGACAAAATGACATTTGAAATCGCAAAACTTCCCCTAAATCAACCTGATTTTGGATTCCAAGTGCTTTTAGCCAGCTCAGATTTACTGGTTCTTGTCACAAACCCATTAACATTTAGGGCATCCTTCTCACACTAAYCATAGCTTTCAGTCTGCCTTGCTTCTCTTTCTTTATCCCAGATTTATTCTTTTTTCTTCTCGACTCGGCCTGTGTCAGTCTGAGACGAAATATTACCACACCAGCCAACCTGACCACCTTCCTCATTTTGTGGTACAATCGAACATTAGCATAAGTGTGTTTTCTGGCAGACGGAGGAGATGTTGCTGCCAATATTTATCATTATGTGTAAAGCTTCAGTAAATGATGGTCAGTGGAATGAAGAGGGTGAATATCAATCAGGCTTTTGGGAAACAAAAGACAAAAAAAGCCTGGCATATTTTGATTCTAATTCAGACTGTAAGTAAATTAGCAACCATAGTGGTGCTTTAGCTTTTAAATCTAAATTAGTGTTGACAAAAGCTGAGCTGCACTTTGATGCTTTTCAGTAGCCTAAAATAGGTCTTTTGCTTTTCTTGATGGGTACGTCTTGTTATCTGTCAATCCTGTCCACAAGAGCGCTGGCCATTGTGGTCAGCACAGATAACAGATAGTATTGAAATAGATGGGGTTTGGAATGTGGTTATTGGGTGGATAAAATGACAGGATTTTTATTTCTATCTGTGGCATTCACTCTTTTAAACCCCTCTCATTGGATTTAGCAAATCTCTTTTGTCTTTTTTCCCTCTCTGTCCATCACATTTTGTCTCACTGTTGGGTTTGTATCATATTACTCTTATCATTCTCTACCTCCATGCATTTCTTTTGTTCTCTCTCTGTCTGCTTCTGTATCATATTCATTTTCTCCCTCAACTCATCCTCATTTTTTTTTCTGTTCTCCCATCTTTTAATGTGGTAGTGCCGTCAGTCCAGAGAGCTGAGCTTTAATTTGTAACATTACCTATGGAGTAGGGATAACAGCAAATTCTGCTTGTTCAGGTAGCTGAAAATATAAGGAGGTCGATATACGCAGAGAGTTACTCATTATTTAAAATGACAGCTTTTATGTATTTATTTATCCAGCTAAAAATATCAAGTGGGACTTTTATCTAAGATTGGATTCTAGTGCTCTAATAGAGAGCTACCTTTCATATTATTTGCTTGATTTGAAATAGAGCTCACCCCCCCCACCCCCATCACCACTGTTGCAACACACTCTTTTCCACTTGAGGTAAAAATCTGAATTACGTTCCAAAGATGGCAGCGGCAGAGGATAGGTCGGGCATTGTACAAGATAATGAGGATCCTGTTTTAGTGTTAAGTGGAGCTTTTTATTTTCCTTCCAAATGCTTTCAAAATTTAGATAATTATGTAGTTTCGGCACATTTTGGGTCCATAAAAGTAATCATAATATTTATAGTACCAAAATAGATATGGTACATGTGAAACGTTGCTGATGCTCCTCAGGTTTTCAACTTCTCTTTGAACACTCTAGTGGTTCATATGCTACTTGAGTGCCTCTAACCCTCAAAATGTTCATTGTTGTCTCACAAGTGTTTTATTTTGCTTTTGCTCATAAAGTTTATCAAAAAATAACAATTTTAAAGAAACCCCCAGAAACAAATTAACAAATTCTGTTTTCAGGACAATTAGTAATCTACAGGATTAGGCCTATTAAAACATGTATTTTTTTCAGTGATAATTTGGGCTTTTCGTCTGTCCATCCGTCCGTTTTCTTTCACTTATCTGTGATTGGGCCGCGGGGGCAGCAGCCTAAGCAGAGACCCAGACTTCCCTCTTCCCAGCCACTTTGGCCAGCTTGTCCAGGGGAATGCCAAGGTGTTCCCAGGCCAGCCGAGAAACATAGTCCCTCCAGCATGTCCTGGGTCTTCTTCTGGACCTCCTTCCAGTGGGACGTCCTCGGAACACCTCACCAGTGAGGCGTCCAGTARGCATCCTAACCWTATGCCCGAGCCACCTTAACTGGCTCCTCTCGACGTGGAGGAGCAGCGGCTCTACTCTGAGTCCCTCCCAGATGACTGAGCTTCTTACCCTATCTCAAAGAGAGCCCAGAAGGAAACTCATTTTGGCCACTTGTATCCGCAATCTCATTCTTTCGGTTACTACCCAAAGCTCATGACCATAGATGAGGGTAGGAATGTAGACTGACTGGTAAACCGAGAGCTTCACCTTCTGGCTCAGCTCCCGCTTCACCACGACAGACCAGTACAGCACCCGCATCACTGCAGATGCAGCACCAATCCATCTGTCGATCTCCCGCTTCATTCTTCCCTCATTCGTGAACAAGACCCCGAGATACTTAAACTCCTCCACTTGGGGCATGGCCTCCTCCCCGACATGGAGAAGGCACCTTACCGGTTTCCAGCTCAAGACCATGGTCTCAGATTTGGAGGCACTGATCCTCATCCCGGCTGCTTCACACTCGGTTGCAAACTGCTCCAGTGAGAGCTGGAAATCACTATCTGATGAAGCCAATAGGACCACATCATCCTCAAAAAACAGAGAGGCGATCCTAAGGTCACCAAAAAGGATCCCCTCCACACCTTGGCTGCGCCTAGAAATTCTGTCCATAAAGGTTATGAAAAGAATCGGTGACGAAGGGCAGCCTTGGCGGAGTCCAACTCTCACCGGAAACGAGTCTGACTTACTACCGGCAATGCGGACCAAGCTCTGGCAGCAGTCGTACAAGGACCTAACAGCCCGTATCAATGGGCCTGGTACCCCATCCTCCTGGAGTACCCCCACAAGATTCCCCGATGGACACAGTCGAACGCCTTCTCCAAGTCCACAAAACACTTGTAGACTGGTTGGGCGAACTCCCATGCACCCTCCAGGACCCTGCTGAAGGTGTAGAGCTGGTCTGCTGCTCCACGACCAGGACGAAAATCACACTGCTCTTTCTGAATCTGAGATTCRACTATCTGACGGACCCTCCTCTGCAGGACCCCTAAATAGACCTTACCAGGGAGGCTCAGAAGTATGATCCCCCTATAGTTAGAACACACTCTGCTGTCCCCCTTTTTAAATAGGGGGAACACCAACCCGGTCTGCCAATCCAGGGGAACTGCCCCCGATGTCCACGTCAACCAACGCAACCCCACAACATCCAGAGCCTTAAGGAACTCTGGGCGAATCTCATCCACCCCTGGCGCCTTGCCACCGAGGAGCTTTTAACCTTAATTAATTTAAAATTAATTTTATTAATTTGGGCTTTATAGCACGGAAACCATCAAAGTTACTGATTACCCTAGACTTCTCTATTCTCACTGGCAGCTTTTTTGTTTTCACATTGCTAGTACCGGGTAAGACACCTTATGCTGTCATTACTGCCTTAATTCTTTGTGACATGAATTTAACATTCCTTTGAGGTTTAGGTTTATTATGACACAACAGCATCACACAGTAACTGCAGAATTGTCCTCACCACATCTTTTATGCTAATCTTCAGTTTGATCAAATTGTCCACATTTAGTGCTCCTGCTAGAATTGTAGCTTCAGTTTCCTGTTCTTAGCTGACAGGAGTGGTAGCCAGTGTGGTTTTCTGCTGTTGTTTTTGGTCTGTTTCAAAGTTCAACTTGTTGTGCATTCAAAGATTGTGTTATGATGTTTTTTCATACACTTCTGACATCAACAGGGCAATCTTGACCACACAGCTTGATATTTTCTCTTTTTCAGACTATTCTCTGTAAAACCCAGAAATGGTTGCACATAAAAATTCCAGTACATCAGCTGGTTTTGAAATACCAGCCTGCCTAACCCTAATAACCCCATTCATTCTGATGCTCAATTTGAAGTCGTCTTTACCACATCTGCATGCATAAATGGATGAAGTTGCTGCCATAAGAGTTGATTTGTGGTTTGTAATTGAACAGGTGTACCTAATAAAATGGCAGGTGAGAGAAGGTGAGCTGGTCGTTGGTATTGTGCATGTTTCTCCACTGTTATGACCCTGTTGCAAATTAGAGACCTGGTGACATTTGTATCAGCTCCTTTTGCTTCTGTCACTTGAACTTCTCCCCTGATTGACTAAAAATGTTCAGCGTACAGTTTCTGCTCTAACTTTTGTGCATCATTTGTATCCTCTACCTCATCTGCTGGTGCTGTCACATCCAACTCAGCAGCTGGGAGCAAATTGCACTCTTTTTGTGTCAGATCACAGTTGTCTTTGCTGTACAAATTGAGTATGTCTTCAACAAACTGAAAAGAATAGTCCCAGAGAAAAAGAGTACATTTGTTTTTCACAGTGAGCCACAGGTCTTAATAGACGAAGGAAAAATGTGCACCCCTTAAAATGGCATTAACAACATCTGAATATGTCAGGGAGGAACCACATTCAGAATGATATTTCTAAACCAATAATTGGCATTTTGTGTGTTCTTGACCATTACTTAYCTTATTTTAACTCATTAAAAAAAGAAGAGTCCTTGCTTCTTACACCAATGGGTGCTTTATAAACCAATCATTCCCTCAGTGTGGCTGCAGACCGGGGGTACCACTTTGGGGGTGCAGGGGGCCCCATGATAAATATACCATGAGAAAATTACTTAAAAAGCTAGAAAAAAGTCACAAAAGTTACTTTTATGTTACCCTCTCTATGTAAATCACTGTTTTGAAAGATACATTCAAATTGAAAAGCCGTATTAAATGCAGGAAATCGATCCAGTTTGATCCAGTAAAGTTCAAACATGAATATTTATTTGCATACATGTAAAAATACCACCTCACAACAYTGTAGTCCACTCTGCAAAGATTCAGATCATGGTAAAATGGCCCCACCTCTCCCTATAGTAACAACTTYTCTTCAGAACCAAGTCCCACCCTAGGAAATTACATCATGTCAACAAATGAAGTGGCCCCACTTTAACGTGACTTGGTTCTCATACAAAAAGTCTTGTCAAACTTAGATGTAAGAACAKCATGTGTCTGTTTATGTCTTAGTGCAAGGCATGTAACTAAATGGTAACCTTCTAAAAGGACAAATATTTGTCACAGTAACATAGAAAAATGGTTACACATTGATCATAAAACATACAATAGGTTGCCTCCAGGCCCAGGCCTCCCTTGAAAAAGAGATCTGAGATCTCAATGGGACTTGCCTGGTTAAATAACGRTAAATAAATAAAAACATTTCATTRTAAAAGTGTMCAAATCTGAATRTATTGTATGTATGTAAATATTTTATGATCATAGTTTTACATTCTCAGTGTAACCCAGCAAGAAGAATGGGATTTATGTGTTGAAGCAACAGTGTTTGTCATATCAGTAGCAAAGAAGATGAATTGTACCTTTCCTAAATGTCACAAACAGAATTGAGCTTTCAAATTTGGATACTGTTAGCTTTGGTACTATTTTACAAAAGGAATTTATGCTTTTCTTTTATTTAAATGCATAATAATACCTCATTTAACCTCATTTAAACGTTGGAAAGCTATGTTAGTGATGAGAGAGAGAGACACCTTTTAGTTTGCAGCACAGTTTGGAGTGCACATCTCCCTTTTCAAGAGTTGAACAAAATTGCATTTTCTCCTAATTAGTCTCTGCAAACACTTGGTGATCCTTTGGTGTTTTGACACCTAAATCAGTGTTGTTGCTGGCCTTGAAACTGACTTTCCACCTATTTCGCTTGGGTCTGATAAACAAATGGCATGCTTTTGTTGTGCTCAGAGAAAAAAAMCAGGACCAAGTAATTATCTTTTACTGATTTACTTATCAGTTTTTCTGAAATGAGGATGGAGCTTCTCTCATAGTATGACTTTCTCACCAGAGGGAAGGTTTCTCCAGTTCTATTATCCTATTTGAACAAACTCAGTGGGTGCAGCTTGTAAAGAACAGCTGGAGGCATTGAGGTAATCCAGATGTTTTACACTRACTCATTTTTTTCAAACTTCAGATTAGACTGCTTTGAATCATGCACAATGTGATTTTTATTTGTATTTTAATTTTTTTTGTTATTCCTCACACGTGTGTCCCTMTGCTATTCCACAGCTGAGTTTTGCCTTATGCTGTTGTGCACACATAAACAAAGCCACTCTCACACCTGCACCCACACAGGATTATATCATTAACAGTGATGAGGTACTATGCTGYGGTGCGACCTGCGGCAAGAGACCTGATCACACTGTCAATTAGTCCTCTCTTGTTCTACTAATTACACTGTCAGATTCCATTGATGCACCAAYGCGATTCAGAGCAGGAGGAAAAAACTTCTGACTCTGTTTCCTCGGCCAATAGGTCAATGAGCTGCTTCACGTGGTGAGCACTGATTAGATATACCTGTGTGCCAAGGGKAGAGGAACTGCATGTGTGGGCAGAGAGGAGCTGGGCCAAGGAAKTGTGTGCTAGAGCAGATTGGATTTAATTTGTAAGACCGCTCAGTCATTCCTATGTGTCTAAAGGYTTTCCAAGCTTCCTTTGTTTGAATGGTCCAGGTGCAACTTCAGTTTGGGCCCACAGAGTGGCACATATTTTAGTTCGGTACAACAAAGACCTGCAGCCTTCCTGCTGGCTACAGCACATGGACGAAGAAAAAGAAGAAATGGTTCTTCTAAAAGTTATTTGGAGTCAACTKAATTTATGACAAYGTCTGTAAYGTTGTCAGTTTGACAGACWTTGAGCTAAAGTTAGGTGTGGTAGTAGCTGAGAGTCAGCCCCAGCMCATACTCAGAGSACTWATAGATTGTGTGAGATCTTTGTTGAAGATTTTGGCGAGCGAGGCAGCAAATGATATGGGTTTGTTCAAAGAATGGTCTGTTTGAGCGTTACAAATGAAGATAAACAGTATAGTGGAAGGAGTTGTAAAGTAACTAAGTACAAATACTTTGTTAATGTACTGAAGTAGAAATTTTGGTTACCTGTACTTTACTTGCGTACTTTCAGCCTACTATTTTACTTCTTCTCATTAAATTTTTTTAGAAAGTTAAGAAGTAGAAAATTGTTTCTCCTTTTTCATTTCGGCTTGTTATTGTTAAAAAATACTATCCTGAAAAATTGTGGCTCCTGGATAGAGTGAATTTAAAGACCGTGTAAAAGTCAAATGTAACATTTTCTTTTTTAAACATTATAAATGTCATAAATGGATTGTTGTAAATGAGTACAAATTCTCTCAACTGTAGGTATTTGAATAGTGGAGATATGATTCAATTTATGTAACAAGGTATCTGTGTTTCAGGATTTTTTGGGTGTGTCTTAAAGGGCAGCCTCGTGATGTCACACAGCTGGAAGAAAGAGAAAAAAAACATTGCTTCCTGGGTTACAGGAATGTTCAGGGTCGTGGGCGTGGTTTGAGCTCCTCCAGCGGACACGCCCACAGCATTCCAGACCACAGCTAACTGATATTTTCTCATTACTTTTGACATAATTTTACAAGGTTACCAGTATTTTTAATTGTTCAAACTTGGCTGGGTGATTTTTAACACATATTTCTGTGATGTGACAACCTCAGAACACACATCTGTTTTTACTTTACACGATCTTTAAATGTGGTTGGATGAGAAGTATAAATATATATCATTCTGACACTGTATTTAGTTTGTATACAATTAATCAAAGCTGCACGCCTTTAGAAAAAATATTGTGAAGAGGTCACCTTCCAATAAATGTATTTTGGAAAATCTAACCATTCACTTTTACTCAATACTTTTACTTTTATTACTAAAGTACATTTCATGTCAGAAATTTACTTTTGATACTTAAGTACAAAATAAATCAGATACTTTAAAACTTTTACTCAAGTAATATTCTTACAGGAGACTTGAACTTGTATCAAAGTAATGCAATGATAAGGTACAGTACTTGTACTTTTACTCAAGTATCACTTTCAGGTAGTTTATACAACACTGATAGTTGATGTGAGCAGGGCTGAACAACAAAATGAAAAGATGTCAGAGTTCATGTACTCCTGAGCACATTTAAAATCACACAAGCTAAACAAAAGCGTAAAGAAAAATAAAACCTTTCGCCTTCATCATGTCGAGTCGCCCCCGTGATAATGTAAACAAACTCTGATGTTTCCCTCCTCTCTTGCATTGTTTTTTTTTAATGTCCTCTCAGCTGTTTTACATCCCACCTTTCACCCTCTCTCCATGTAACCGCTTGACGCTAACAGCACTTGGCCTCCTTCCCCACAGTTTGCAGCGAGGCGTCTGTGTGAGCGCTCAGGTTGCATTTCGGTTTAACTCGCTCACCCGCTGGCCGTGGGTAAACAACACGCGTTCACCTTCACTCGGGCAATTTCAAGAGCAACAAAGCAACATTTTGACTCCAGCGAACACAGGGGTTGAGTTTGTCTTCCTCTCAGAAAACAACCGAAGCGACCAACCAAAAAACAACCTGGCTGTAATAATCCTGTTCTTCCTCCTCTAGTGAAGATGTTTGTCTACAGTGAAACTAAAACATATTAGGGTTCAGTCTCAGTTTTTCTATTGTCCAGTGACACATTTTGTGTGCTCGTTGTGTGTGTGTGTGTGTGTACACATGGAGGTGTGTTTTTGGCTATAACAATACCTGATGAATGAGGAGCTGCTGTTCTGACAGAGGGCTCCATTAACATGGGCTGCTTGGCTCCCCTCCGCCATCCGTCACACTCTGCATACATGTGTACAGAATGGAGGTAATGAGTGGGATGATTTAACAACAACTGGTTTGGTGTTTACAATCAGTAAATAATGTTTTTCTTTGTTTCAGCTGGAGTTTTTTTGAATGATTTGAAGCGTTTTATTTTCAATCACTATGACTTTCTAAGGTAGAAGTAGCCGCTGTGTTGAAGTCTACACACAATCATCAAAGGTTATGTTCACACTGCAGGTCTTCAACAGCCTTGAAGCAACCCACATGATTAGTGAGATATTAAATCCAACCCAGCTCCAAAAAAACTACCAAAATAAAAATAAAATAAAACAAATGTATTTCTTACAAAATGAAATGAAAGGCTTATATGGCACAAAGGGGGACAAGCTTTGGAAGACATGAGGGAACCAACAAGAGAGGCTAGTACAGCTTAATGCCCAGCTGAGGAACTAGCATCAGTAAGTGAGAGAGTGAATGGTTCTTTGTCTCGTTTGTTATGTGGCCCTGTGATGGAATCAGGCACCAGTGACCCTCGTGACCCAGAAACGAAGAAGTAAAGGATAATGGATGAATGTCTGTGGATGGAAATCTATTTTTCAGTCACAGAAATTGATAACTTTTGTTTTCTTTTACTGAATAAAGCGAACTTTGATGTACATTATCGTCTTCTACACTTAAACACTCGTTGAAATATATATATAT
>NW_013952426.1:1621948-1628549 GCF_001266775.1 Austrofundulus limnaeus | reverse complement strand
ATATATATATATACACACACACACACTTTTTTAACGTCACATCCTTTTGAGCCAATCTGACCTTTATAATAACAAAAAAAAAAATTGTGTTATTTTGAAGAGTCTTTGAGGCCAAGTAATTGAGGAACATTCCTAAGTAGCAGTGCTGTGGTTTAATTCCTTTCCTTGCAACTAGATATACAAAATTTGAAAAGTAATGATAAACAATAATCTAAGATTTTTTATTAATCATCTTTATAGGGGGGTATTGTGCAAAAATCACTTTGTTGAGCTTCATATSGTGTTATAATTTCATTCCCTCATCAAAAACATACCCAGAGTGTTGCTTTGACTCATTCATGCATGTTTGAGAAATCCTTGAATCTCCTGTTGAAGCCATGTGGAGCTACCTAAACCCTTGCTGCTACAAAGCACCTCCTATTTGTGCAAAGCTCCTCCCTGGAGCTCAGTCTGCAGCCGAGCTCCTGCCCCACAGAGCACCCCTCCCCTGAAGCATAGTTRCTGCTGAAGTGGGAATATATGAAACAGTAGGAGGTTCTTAAAGAGACAGAGGCCAAATTAAARGYGTTTTAATAGGCTATGATGCCAAGTCAAATTTTTGATATAAATAGCATTTTCATGACATAATCATGGTAAAGAATCAAACTGTGTACCTGGAAAATATGTAATACCCCCTGTTTAAATATTATGAAATAAGGACATTTTATTAGTTGTGTGGCTCAGTGTAGGATCCCAGATAAAATATCCCGCAGATGGTTCAATGGACAAAAACAATGTGATGTTAAATTCATTTTACGTTGATGCGTCTGAACTTGTTTGGTTTCTTTGTGTCTTGCAGCTCAGCAGATGACAAGTTTCGCTGGAACAACCAAGGTAAACCTCTATCCTAAATGCTCTAGCATATGTTCATGCCGAGTCCCTTGTTGTTTGCTGTTTGCTGAATGTGCTTGTTGCTTTATTGCTTTTTAACCCCTCCCATTGGGCATCTTTGCTACACTGATGCAGTCCTTTCAAACGACTCTGGTGGCTGCTGAAGGTTAAATCAAGACTCGTTTTTCGCACAGAAAATAGGTTCCTTCGCATAAAAGCTTGTTTTTTAGTCTCCGTCACGCGTCACCCCTTGTGAAAGCTGAATAAAGGTCAAACCACATTTTTAAAAGACCAGATGAGACGTGCTTTCCATAAACGACAACAAGGATCAATGTGCTTTTCTTACTATTTAAAAGTCCAATCTAAGCCTGGTGTCGCATCTCCAGGCTTAACAGTGTTTCGGACAGGGTTTTAGTTAGAAAAATACCAGCAATCCACGATGCCCAAGTCACTTTTTCTGCCTCTTTGTCAGTCAGGTTAAGATCTATTCGATGTCAAGAGTAGATTGATGGCCCGAGTGCATGCTTGATGACCTCTGCCCACAAAGAGGTGCTAACATAACACAAGCTCAGAGGTTTAGGTGGTGGAAAAAAGGCTTTCACTGTCTGACCTGCTGTGCTCTAGCTTGACCGCTCGGCCCAAGGAAGACAAAATTTACTTAACAATAAAACCTTTCATTACTCCAGTCAGACCTTTGATCACATCATCGCTCACAAATCGTTATAAACCCATTAATCCTGACACGCACAGAAAATGACTTGTGGCTTTTTTTTTTCCGGCAAGGTTTAGAGTAAATCCAATGTAACGCTGCAGTCAGTCCTGGAAATGATTTTACCAACAGCATCAGCATCATCAGTCTGCAAACGCATCAGTCGAAGTCAATAAAAAAGGCCTCCTAAGTCCTCCCACTAAAGCCGCTACTATTAACGTCCTCCTTCCATCTTGGTAAGAGATTAATGTTCTCCTAAGACTCATTTGTAAGCTTTTATCCTCCTTGGCAGCCCTCTCGAACTGAAAGACAGCGGGCATGCTATCTGCCTCTGTCTGACAGACAAACGGCTGGTATCGGAGCACAAGGTGGACCTCGATCCCAGAAGATTTGTTGCTGGATTATCAAGATACGTTTTTACCCTTGACACAGGGTTTACCGTTGCACGTCGGTGCTAAAGGAATGAGTAAAACGTCCTTTTAAACTAATCAGCAACTGGATGAAAATAAATTTTGAATTCCCCCTCTTGCATATAATGCAAGCAAAAAAAATTAGACATAATTAAAAAACGATTTTACTCAGCGCTTTACTTGGATTAGGAAGTGATATTAAAATGTAAAAATAGTAAAATATTTTTTTAAATATCTACCATACTTATGCATGTAAAATGCGAAAAATTAGACCCCAAAATTTATCCATAAATTTGGGGGGTTAAATTAATACTTACATATAAATCAGGCTTTACTAGTGTCGTGCAAAATCATACGTGTCATGATTGTGATGGCACTCTCTGGTCTACAAAGTCATTCGCTCGAAAAGGTCTTCTCACTATAAATGCCAGTTTTTCTACGATGCTGAGCTAAAAAGAATTTTAAAAAATCTGATTCCACAAACATCACATGATCATTTTATTGATATGGATACTGACAAAGGCAGGAAAAATCCTGATGTCTGTATAAAATTATGGGTAGCATTACAAACAACCAGTGGTGGGCAGCGCTAATCCAAAAATTAGCTCCGCAATTTCTAAAGCACTTATGAATATATTTATGTCCGCAACTTCAAAAACACTTATGTCATAGAAAAATTAGCAGAAGCTAATTTTAAAGCACAAGTTCAATTTGACACCTACCAGTTGACAATTCATGTACAATAYGCACTATACTGCCAACTAGCRGTGTRTGAACCCTTGTTCAGCTTAATCTTATAACCGGCGATTCTGATTTCCTGAAACAGAGCTTTGRCTCRTGGTGTAAAAATGAAAACRTTGTTGAGGATTGCTAGTTCRGCTSTTTCTTWAAAAAGTTGTTGAGGATTGCTAGTTYGGCTGCTTCTTTGTCTTTTTMTTTTGTTTGTTGTAGAWTTTTCATTAAAGAAGCATCAATAAAGTAATTTTAAAACTGTTTATTGGAAAACTGAAGCAATGCATTCTGGGTACATGACGGACTGACAGGAAACGAAAGCATGGGAAACAGGAAACTAGTATATTCCCTTCAAAATAAGAGCTTGGATTTTAAAGTTTTTCATATTTTCATTGGATTTTAAAGTTTTCCAGTTCACCTGAAACTCATCAGACTGAAGAAGTCTTTTAGAGAAGAGACGAAACGTTTCACTAAAGAAGAACCCATCCAGAGGACCTACTTATTTTCTCTTTTTGATTTTTTTCTACCTGGATTAGGACGTTTTCATGTAGTTGCTCCAGTTGACCACTAGATGTCAGTCTTCACGAGCATAACATCTTTAAATAATTTCTGAGTCTCTAACACCATTATCCGATTGCTTTTGAGCTCCGGCGTTTAAACTTTTTTTTAAAAGGGAGCTCCGACTGTAAAGTAAAATAAATCAATACATACGAAACTTTAGTATGTACAAACATTTACTGTTTTTGCTGTTGCCTTCCTGCTACGTAAGCAGACACAAAGCATTGTGGGAAATCAGAACCGTGGCTCAAAGCAACATTCAGGAAGGATGTATACCTACCTACCCAATAAGTGTGTTTATGTGGGTGGGGGGGTGGGTACTGTTGGACAGATCACGTGTGTCGTGATTCATTGACAGTCTTACCTTCCTCTGTTCAAGATAATGTCTGGTAAATAAATAGCTAACAGTGGTACTACATTTCCATTTTTGAAAGCGCAAATCCGCTTATGAATTATAATAATTAATAAGCTTGCTAAAGCGCAAATAACATATTTAGGTCTGCATTTAGCAGATTTGCACTTTAGTGGGCTTGTGCCCACCACTGCTAACAATTCAATCCTTCTATGCTTTTTAAGTTAAAGAAACTGGGGGTTGCATTCTACTCACATAAACATGGTACTTTTAGGAATTTATATGTTTTCAACTATTAAAATACTATTTCTTAGCCAGAATATAACAGTCCACCTTACAGAATATGAMTAAGTTCCTATTTCACCCATGGACTTTTAAAGAAAACTAGACATTTCTGCTGTACCTGGAAGTTGAAGCTGGAACGAGATCAGCATAGACTGTCTTGTTGTGCACCATGTAAACAAATGGAACAATGCCCAAAATAACAGGTTAGTTTTATTATAGGTATTGACTCCTGTTGATTTACAAAGTACTTGCCTTGCAGCTGTTTGTTCAGATAATATTTTTTCTAGTCTGTTTAGTGGTAATTAGTCTTTTTGTGCTTAAAGTGTACAGGGATTTAGGCAGGACCTAAAGGCCCTGATTGCAAYGGCACAATCTCTGTTTCAGTAAATAAAAGTTATACAGTACAGTATGAAACTGGATCGTGTGGCTTCTTCAGATTTTAACAACCAAAGAAGGTGGAGACACTTAATTCTTCCTTTATGTGTTGGTGCTTTTAACCACTGAAACAGTCGGCATACATGGCAAATACTAAGAGTTTCTAAACAAAGCATCTCATTCCTTATTTGTTGAAGACTTTTTTTTTTTACTTCAAAACTGAAAAGTGTGGAATTCTAAGCTCTGAAACTGCAGCGCGTTGCTCAGTTTGTGAGAACTKAACCCCCCACACAAACCACTCTCCCCTCCCCTCCCTCCTGAGAGATGTTAGGTTTGAAACAGCTCTTGCGAATCTTCACTGGCATACCCCTGGAGTTCTGGCTGTGGCTGAAAATACAAATTAAAATTTTTCGAATCATTTACTTCCCTAGAAGTAACTTACCAAGCAAACACTTTGAATCTCATGACATCATTCGTCAGTTCTTCTAGAAATGTTGTCAGCCATTGCTGTAGTGAAAGACTAAGGCATTAAAAAAGCAACTTATTATCTGTCTTTTTGTGACATTACCCCCAAGTGGATGTAGTACTTACTATAGAAGTACTCCCAACCTAAAAAGGACATAATGTATTTATACACAGATTAAATATTGTTTCCTTTGTTTTTGTCAAACTGATTGTCAGTGAGGATTTGATGACCGCAACGAGTATKAACTGTAAACATAGTGCTAAAAGCCTAATTCCTTCCTTTGAATTACACCCTAATTCTAAATGAGTATAAACACAATAAACAGAGCAGAATTGGTGAAGGTCAGTGATTACTGAATTACACGTGTGCTTCTCAAAGTTGCTTTACTTGAAGTCCTTTTCAGTATGTGCACGGTTCAAGAGAAAAATCCTTATTTTTTTTCTCCACTGATGTAATTTTTTTCTTTTCCATCCATGTGTAGACGGACAGAAGGACATAGAGGAAGAGCTGACGACAGGTCTGGAGCTGGTGGACTCGTGCATTAGATCCCTGCAGGAATCAGGCATCTTGGACTCGCAGGACGCTTGTACAGGAGACAGTAAGTTTATTGATTTTGAGAATTTCCTCTTGTTTTTCTCTCTGCAGACAGTCGTAAAATGAATTAAAAGCAGCAATAATTTATGTGGCCGTTTTTAGTTTTTTTTTTTTTTTTGCTGACTGATTCGCGGAAAGTGARTTTACGGTAATCTCCACGCATGACGTCATGCATATTACTTTCRTTGATAATCTGCTACTCTCTCACAAGCAGCCCGAATGATTGTACCAGTGCTATGGATTCAAAGGATAGTCAGTGGTAGTATCATAACATAAAAAAGATGCTCTTAGTGTAAAGTTYGACACATMTAWCGTTAGAAAATACAGGATTGTTCARTTGAAATGTTGGCTGGAGAGTCAAGGCCTTGGACAAACTGGAAAGTGGACAGAATTGTTAAAAAGTTTGTGTTTACCAGTGTCTTCTAGCTTGAGCTGACCGTATTKTGTGTGTTTTTATCACTCAAGCCGCTGCTTCTGCATAGAGAGAAGTAAAGCTACTAGTATGGTAAAAAAAAAATCTAAGGTTTGCTGTACCTGTGTAGAAACAGAAAGTACCAGGTGGTCCTGATTCATATTATTTATTTATTTATTTATTTGTTTTTACCTCCAGTCTAATGTTTGGAGCAGACCTACTGTAAGTCCATGGTTACACTTTTTCTCTGGTTAAACTCAGCTTGTCTCGTTGCTTGAATCCAGCTGTTAGCTTACATCTTAGCTTGGGAAATGCGACAATAATACTCCTCCCATGTGGGGATGATGGCTGCATCCTGAGTCACTGTTACGAGTACCGTAGCAAAATGTTTTGTGGTCCTCCCAGTGGAATTCGATGACATTTTCCTGAATTTCTTTAAGCTGAAACACATTTAAACCACCTGCTGTGATTGATACCAAGAAAGGCTCCCACCAAGCGTTGTGCGAACGTAGTCACGTGAATACCATTCTAAAAATAGTCTGAGTGGAGTGCACCATTCATCAAGAAGCATCTAGTTCCAGCACGGAGTATTAGGGCCAGACTGTGAGAATTTTTTTATTATTTCTAAGCTATGAGAATAATGTCATAATGTTACAAAACTAATGCCAGAATAAAATCATATTATGAGAAACCCTACTTAAAAAAGCCATCTTACCACTGCGGTAAAATAAGGAGTTTTAAGAATCTTGAAGTTATACCTTGGTTTTACAAATAAGGAAATACTTAATGTTTTATCTTATCAGCATCAAAATATTATTAGTAGCAGGACCTTTAAATG
>NW_013952426.1:1606463-1621884 GCF_001266775.1 Austrofundulus limnaeus | reverse complement strand
AGATAGATAGATAGATAGATAGATAGATAGATAGATAGATAGATAGATGTCTTTTTCCCAATGTGCATGCTTTAATATGCCCAGGCCAAATTGTTTCAGCTTTTATACAGTGTAACATTCAGTCATTTGCTCAGTTGTTGCTAAAAGTAGTGTAACAGCATTTGTGAAGGAACAGAGAACGTGAAAAGGAYGTTGCACGTGTGTTGCTTTAAATTCACAGAGCAACGCTGTTGTGAAACCAAGCTCTCACTGAGATCCCAAACCCCTCCCTCCCTCCAGCAGCGCCTTCCTGCTCCGCTCTGATCTTTCTGCATTCCGTCCCGGAGATGATACTCGTGTCTTCGCTACACTCGACCCCTTGGGAGAGACGAGGCTGTCAGGAGTCATGCAGACTTGTGCCAGTAGTTTGATATGCTAATCCATCCTCGCTGAGATGTCAGCTGGCCTGCTGTTCGCGGAGCAGAGAGAGGCGAGGCGAAATACACGAACAGGCGACTACTGTACCGCTGCACAGGCACACCGAACTGTAGCTGGGTGCACGCAGACGGGGACACATGCGCAACCTTACGCTGAAGGTTGTGGAAGCAGAAAAATGAACAAGGCTGCGTAGAGTGGGTGCTCCATACAAACCCACACACATGCTGCAAGACTGGCAGAAAACGTAGGTTTAGTTTGAACACAGCATTTATTGCTCGCAAATAGAACTAAGGACAACATTTCTGTTGGTGTAGATTAAACATTTGCTGTAAAATGAGGTACAAGATTTAGAAAGCCAAATACCTAATTTACTGTCAAAAGGAGAAAAAAAATGATTCAGATGCTTTTATGAAGGCCGATGCCAATCCCTGAGAAAACTGCTCACTGCCATTACTCACATTCATGTCAATGACAGCAAGTTCTTACAGTCCCCATACAGCCCCGATATATCCCCCGATATATCAGAGAACTTAGTCAGTAAAAACTAAAATACAACATTGGAAACAACTCTTGACTACATTTTCTGAATGAATATCAGTAATAATGGCTGCTATAAAAATGAGTGGTGTGTGCAAAGTGTAATCATAAAAACTGAGATAGATATTCATTGCAGAGTACATATGAAAAGGACTGCTTATTTTTTTCATCAAACATCAGTGTTTGCTGCCTGTTCTGACTTTTTTATTCATTCATTCATGAAAGGTTGACTTCTCCACCTCATCATTCAGCGTTTAACTGAAATATATTGTAAGACAGCATTAATGAGATTTATTTTTAAACTAAGGACACTGGTTTGTTGACTCACATTTACAGCGTAGCCTCACCAAGCATAGCTCTTAATAACTTACATAACGATTGGAGGCTTTATGTTAGCTTAAGCTAACAATAGGGGTGCTGATTGACATGAAACTCTGCTGAAGCACGGAGCAGATTTTTCCCTCTGTCATACAGCAGCTACTGAAGCTTAGCTGGGAAAAGTTAAAACGCAGGCTAAGGATGAATGYTATGAGGAATAAAAATCCAAATACTTAATAAAAACTCATATTTTCTGCTTAAAAAGTAATGTCCAAGGTCAAGAAACAAAAACCTGTGTATGCACAGGTGTACGGTGAATGCAAAAGACTTTGGATAAAAATAAATAAATTTCTTTTAATGACTATACCTACCAACACTCCTCAGGCTTCTATGTTCACACTGCGTATTAGCATCAACAACAAAATGTAAAGGATCCTTACACTTGTAAGAGTCATAATTACAATACATTGTTATTTAATATCATTTCCAAATTGGTCTGTCACTGGTGGATATTGAATAAGAACGCTTTATGATTTATTGAATAAATTGAATTGTTTTTTTTTTTAAAGCCAATTTTGCTGTTTGAACAACCTGTTGTACCTTTGTCCAAAGCACAACGTGAATGAACCCAAGACAAAAACTAACATTGATAAGTTTCAAATAACTTCACAGTAAAAACACAAAGTTGCTAAATTCACCCTCCTGCTGTCTTTGGGTCAAATGACCTACAACGCCAAAGTGATGACTTCTGGCTCATTTTGATCCAAGGGCAGCAGGAAAGTTCAGCTAAGTAAACAACACAAACATTCATATTAAGTAAATAAAAGATCAGGTTGTTCCACAAAATTTTAATAAATTGTTTCTCAAAATTTGATGAGCTGCAATGATCCTTATGTCACAGRGAAACAGCAAACTCGAGCTTATGCATTGCACTACAGCTAATGTTATAGATCACACATCATCAAAGTCATTATGTAATAAAACCAAAGATCTGTTACCTTTGAAACAGTTTATTTTGCTGCAGTTAATCATGAATACAACATACAGAACCCTATGTAATATAAGTAGTGATAATACAAAAATAAAAATAACACATTATGCCTCTTATTTACCACAAATAATATTTTGACATCTCTGGCTTGCCAACTTTTTTAACCAATTTTATTTTCACTTACATAGTTTTATCTTCAACTGCTTGTAGTTTTAAATGTTTTGGGTGTTCATAGAAATGGTTTTTTACCAGCTTCTGGCCAAGATTCTGACGTTTCCGTAGACACCAAACATGTCTATGTTTACTGTAACTAAAAGAACTTAGAGTAATTAAAGTAGAAAACTGGGGGTTTGGGCTTAAGAGATGAATGAACCAAGTGGCGGGCCGAACTTCGGTCACATGCGGGCTGGATGTGGCCCACGGGCCACCAGTTGAATAGCCCTGCTCTAAGGTTTTTTTTCTTCTTTTGTTAAAGATCTAGAACAGGTGTCATAAATGACTACAGAATCTCTAATAATGCTGTAATTGTTATTATTGCTGAACAGAACCTGAACTATTTCTTCTTGATACACAAACTTTTTGTGATGAAAGAGGGACGAGCGAACGCTTGAGAACCCAAAAGTAGACTAATTATTTTGGAACACAACATAAGAGTTAATGACAGCGCGATGAACTGACAACTAGACATAAAATAGAGCATTGATACATAAAGAGGTAACTGAATATCAGGAACAGATGTGTTGATTAGAYAGACAGAACAGAGATCTAAGCAAATAAAACAGCAAGTAAACAACAACTAGAACCTGTGACACAAACGTTTACATTTTAACAATCAAGATGTATTTGAGCAGTACGCACACACATGTCCACACATTCGTTTCAGCAGAATCCATGTCTTCGCTCRTACCGCAGAGCAGATTAGTCAGGCTGAGTGGCAGACTGCAGAGCGTTCTCACCCTTTATGCTGCTCCATGCTGGTGATGCTCACCATGTGCATGGAAATCTGTATTTATGTGACTATTTTCTATGCGGCATTTTGAATTTTGTTTGATCGGCGTTCCAGTTTCGAGACGCTTCGGATGAGCATCGGAAGTATTCCTCTAAAAGTGCTGAAATATTAAAAACCGTTTGATCGGCCGTCCTAGTCAAAAGGAGAAAACACTTGACTTTGTGCTTCATGTAAATGAAGAAGTGCGCTCGAGACCATGGACTGAGGCTGTTTTTTTTGTGCACCCCATTACTCTCACTGAGCAGCTTGCATACATCAGATGTATTCAGTGAAGCCTTCCGTGTTTGCTGTTTGAATGATAATCTATTTATGAGGCCCCTTAAATTCCCTAAAGGCTCCTGAAGTCACAAACACACCTCAAGTGATGGATAAAAAAATTAAAAAAAAACTCTGGAAAACATCCCCTGGCTTTGACTTAGAGTGCACATGTGCGTGAGTGTGAATCCATGTGAAACAGGTCTCTGTTCCCGTGTGCGCGCACACTACATAGATGTGCACGCACAACCAAACGAGATGATCTCAGACACGTAGAGCTTGACCTGGTAAACTCAACCTGGAATCTTTGCTTACTATCACGTTTTTAAATAATGCACGATCACCAGCTGCATTGCCACAGGGAATTATCTGCTGTGCTTTAAAGTGACTTTTATTTTCAACTAGTTTTATTTTCCAGAGAGAATTATTATTATTATTTATCTTTGCCGTTGGCTGCTGACTTAATCTGTCTCATGCAGAGGAGACCAACTGTTGCCACTAAGATTTCACTCATTTTTAATTATCACAAACAAAGATTCAATTGGTCTTGTTTTACGGTTTGAACCTTTAGACCTCAAAGTAAAACTCCTCTGACAATGTATATTAAAAAATGTATATGTGGACCTGATCCACACAGTAAAGCTGTTTTCTTGCTATGGGAGTTGTTTGCAACAGAAGAGCAATAGAACCAATAACTTCACTCTTTAATGCACCATTGCTGAATGCATACATTACTACAGCCACTGGGAGACATCATGTTTAACTAACATTTGAGCTGGAAAAAAGCAGGAATGAGTTTTATAGCTGTAATTAAAGTTGTTTATTAGGCACACAAGTGCAATCACTACTAAAAATAAATTAATSAAGGGTGCATGAAAAATTATAAACACTTTGGGACAGTTGTGAGGTTCGRCTGGCATTACAAGTTTCCCCTTTTTGTTCTCAAGTGATTCAGTTACTGTAGCTTCACTTCCTACTTTAAAGGGATTCTTCAGATTGTTTTATAGTGACTCCATAAACAGTTAATATCTTACCTGTTATTGATGGATCTCTGAACGACTGTGATTGTCATGATCTGTGTGTTTTTGCTTTCATTTTCTAGTGTTTCTCTGTTCCCCTGTGTATCTCTTCCCTGGGGTCTTGCCTCCAGCCCCGCCCACGCTCACCTGTTTCCTCTTATGTCTCTCCTGGTGTTTCCCATTGTCCCTCATTAATTCACCTTTATATTCTGTGTCCTGTCTTCAGTGTTTGTTTGTTCATTGTGCTGTTTTACCCAGCCAGTGTGGTGTTCTCTGTGTTCCTGTTCCCCGTGAGAGTTTTTGAGCTGCMCTGCCAGCCTTTTTGTTTAATTAATAAATCTTTTTTGTTGCCTTTTGGATTTTTGCCTGTGCCCTGGGTCATTCTGCCTCATCCTCACAGTGATGGGTCCAAGACCAAAGTAGATTGTTGCTAGGGATGCACATTATGTTGCAAATTTATTTTCATCACAATATCATTAAATTAAATAACTTTTTTAGACTGCAGCCATAGGCCAATCGTATTACAAATACWATGCATTACTGTTAGATTGTATTACCAAAATTTTATATCAAAGTATTTTTTAACAATTATCTGTATCACAGTATTTGACTGTATATTTTTCCCCATCACAACTCAGGCTGCTGCTCATCTCAGCTGTTGTTAAAATGTACACTCTGTCTTTTTTCCTTTTCTCTGGCTGTAGACATTAGTCGCTCATTTTGGGCTCACATCACGTGTGCATTAAGGGAGGGGCGCAAAATCYGTTGGAAAAAAAGATCATCGGACAAAATTTCTTTGCGCATGAAATCTATCTGCACAYGTCACCGATGAGGTCTATTCTACATTTGGGGATGGGAAAAATGGTGTATRTGGGGGTTGGATGGGGGTCCGTCAGTCATTGTAGGCAGGGGACATTCACGTAGGTGTCAAAATCGCTGCCCGACTGCTCCAACATTGACAGTAGCTTGCCCTGTGGGCCGCTGTATTTCCTGTGTGTGTGTGGAAAAGTGTCCCCCGTGAAGCAGTTTGTTGTGTTGTGTTCAGATTATTTAAACCAGTATGCCAGTATACAGAAATTTCATTTCATAACAAAAATAGAAAACAGTTTTCAGTGCAAACCAGGTTACCACCCAGCTTAACCATGCATAGAGATCATGAGGAGCAAGAAGAATACATTGTATGGGGTTTATCACAATTAATAGTGTCATCGCAAAATTAAACTATAATATCTCACATTACTAGCTTTTAAAATATTGTGACACCCTAATAGCTGCTGTCCTAAACCAACTACAATATAATATATACTGTATATATATATATATATATATATATATATATATATATATATAWKGTATATATATGGTGCACTTTCAAGTTTGGAGAGTAACCATGATAAATATGTCTTGAGATCATCCAAATACCTTTTAAAAAGTGTTCAAAACTTCTAAATGAACTGCAAGAACCTACCCACCAGTTCATGCAATGCAAATGGTGTTTACCTGCTGCTGCTTTTGGCTAGCAGTGATTCTCTCTGAGCCAAAGTAAACGAAGCCAGGGAGCTTCTCTTTGTATGTGGAAAAGAAACTGGTGCTGACAGCGTATTGGACCTTGGAAGCCCTGGGGGCTCCAGAAGAAAAAAAAAGACACACACATTAGGAGAACTGTAACCATCATAGCTCAACATGCAGTGTGGCAGACATGGAGCTGCATGACCCAGATGATGGGGATGAAAAAGCTTCATATTTTCTTTTTTAGCAGCCTGGCAAATGAGGCTTTTACTGCACTCAACTGGTCAAAAACCCAGACCCAAGTACGTTTGGGCAGATTGGCAGAATACTGGGGTTACAAACTTTGTCCAGTCACGTAGAACAGGCAAGTCATCAAAATGCTGCCTGGTAGAAACTGGCATGACCCAATCATATGTGAGATCTGCAGCTGATCTGCCATTAGGCCTGGTGAAGAAGATGTAATATTTGCTGCCATTAGTTTAGGCTTCTCAATTCCATCAGAATTAATTGCTACAGAGTTAATTAAAAAAAAAAAACTCTGGACACGCTGTTATTASAGAAATGAAAGGGAAAATGTAATATCTGAATACCCCAGCAAGTATTTTAGGCTAAGTCTGGAACATGGCAGCCATCTTGAATGCCACCATATTGGATCAAAGTCAAATTTTCCAATGGGAAGTGGTAGTGTATCACAGACCAGGATTGTCTCAGAGATGGATTACTGCAATCAAGATGTGCAATATCTCTTGTGGTTCAGAAGTTATTACCACAGAAAACTCAAACGTTTTGTTGTTAGTCRCATGTAACTGAAGATGAAATTGACAAAAGCTTTGTGTTCAGCACCAGAGACAGCACACTGAAAACATCAAGTAGCTGTGCATCACAGGGAACATTTCCAGCTAAATGACCACATTCCCATTGTAAAAACATGTCTGGATCCAGTATGAYGGCTTTCAAGATGGCAGCCATGTTCTGGACATAGCCATTACTTGCTGGTGTGTTCCRATATTTCCTTTTCCTTTTGATTTCTGAAATAAAAAGGATGCCTTGAGACTATCGTCTCACCCTGTATTTCAGCCATTCAAAGAACTATCTGCATCCAAATGTCTTCTGAGTTTACAGTTCAGAAAATGCTTAGTCCTGTCACTGCTTTGTATGTATCTTGGTGTCACAGCTGCCATGTCTGAGTCTGAATTAAAATTATACAAAACACAAGACTTCAAATACTTTAGAAACAGTAAAGAARCTGCGTCTAAAATTATCTGTGAAAGTGTTTTATGTTGTCATGCTTCAGCTGTATGTTACGGGTACTTTCACAGCTCCGTTGTCAGCCTCCTCTCTGCTCCGAGGCTTTCATCTTCTAGTTAACTATTCCTCTTTTTTATTTCTCCGCATTTTAAAGACGTAAACATGTGTGGCATGTATGCAAACAGGAAGTAGTTATGGCTCTAAAAATAACATTCATTTCAATATATTTTCAGTGTAATTTGTGTCATGAACACACACTTCTATGAACAAGTAAATATTGAAGTCTCTGAAACAGGAAACTGAAATACACTCTTTTTTGGTACTAGTAGTAGGGGTCAGTTACTGCTATTCAGTTGAGGTTTTCCAAATGTCTTACAATGTTCAGATATTTTGAATAAACGGTTTTCAGCTATTTTATTGTGGCCCGCTGTATGATTTGCTAACTGGAGTTTGGTCATTGCATCTTTAGCCCATTGCTTTGAGAAATAGTACAAAGTACTTGTCAAATAATTTTTGCATGCCTGACTTGCTTKAGTCATGAAAAACAGTTTTCATCAGCCGTTGGAAAGGTTTCTGACAAAGCAGAGCCATGTGGAGTCTAYGTGACCTGGAATTAGCCAGTCTTGTGTGTGAGTGTTCCTCTATTAGGACAGCCAATATAGCTTTGTGCAGTTCCTCAGCTTCTATTATCTGCTTAAAGTCCAACCCCCTCAGTCATTGTGACAGGCTGGTATCAGATGTCTTCTCCTCTTCAGTGTTACATGCTACAGGTAGTTTCCTTTTTGATTAATACAGTACTTAGCACAAAAAAGTGTAACAATGGTCCTTTGCAATAAACATTATACGAGCACCTGATTGGCAGCACCTGGTGGTACCAGCTCAAAACAAGTGTTGACAACAAAAGAAGCTGTTTAGATCTGGCTGAGAGGATTTGGCAAATTTTTCATGTRWGCAACTCMCACACTTAGCKCCACTGATCATCCTGCAAATACATGKKCCTTACAAATRTGACAMCATTTAAAAGGCAAATTARCAGACTTCCCAAYRGTGATGCCTCTCAGCAAGAAGGTTGCTGGATTGAATCCTGACTCAGGGACCTGAGTTTGCATATTCTCTCCGTGCATGCATGGATTTTMCTCCAGCTTCCTCCCACAGACCAAAAACATGAATGGTCGGTTAATTGGTAACTCTGTTTTTTATCAGAAGGACAATCAAAAATTAATATTTTATTCAAAGAAAGAGCCACGGGGATWAAAAATGAAATCACTGATTCTTACAAATGCAGTTTAATGACATTTTCCTCACTACTGACTTATCCAGTTGATGGTGACGATCCACTAAGTCAATAGAAGGTGGAGGAATCTGGTGGCCTTTCAGATGTCATGGTTTCAACTTGTCTACAATGTTAATTGTCTGAAAAGTATTCTTCCAATTGTTTTGTCACAAGTGGAGTGAAGCAAAGTTTCAAATCATCCCTTCTTTTCTTTTACGGAGMCATTTTCACCCCTGCCAAAAGAGGTTTGCATGAGGTTTACATTTTGGACACATCTAATTTGATCATCCTCTAATTTTGACCCTGTAGTTTTGTGCTCCCTCAGAGGTCAGYGCTAACAGTTTGCAAATGTTATAAATTTGCATGTCAACATGGCAGCGATGAAACCCTGTACTTGTCTTGCAGAACTTTGGTGTTAATCACTTTGTACATCTCAGGAAAAGTCTCTAGCCAAAGCGCTTTRGTTCAAAGTAATTAATCTTCGCAATTTCACTGTCAAAAGATGCAGCCGTGGTACTGGAGTCCTAATGGATCTGTAACAGCTCAGAGAAAGGGAATGAGTCCTTAGGAAAGGAAAAGATTTATATTTTGAAATAAAAACTTATTGCATTCTAACTGTGACATCAAATTCTTCAAAGAATRAAGCTAAAGGTGAACTAACACCATAGTAGGAAAAAACAGAAATCAGAAAACTGTAGTCATTTAGAAATCTCTAAACTGTCAATTTATACATGTTAGCAGCCAGAGAAAATTGATCTTCAGAACTGAGGTTGGGTTTTAAAATTTTTTATCGTTGCGCTTTTTTAAACACTTTTTATATTCCTCTTCCTGCTGAATTATAGAGAGAAAATGTAGAAAAGGGACAGATAGAGATTCGAGGGTCACAGAGTGAGAGAAGAACAGAGACAGGCCARAATAACATGGTGGCTAAAAAAGCAAATGGGTGTCCTTTTATCCTTCTACCTCTGCTTTCAACCTACTTCTTTTTTTCTTTCCCTTTTTTTATTTCAAGGTCTGTTACAAACAACACAGGTTTTGTTCACGTTCATTTTGCAACAAAAGACATTTGTTGTATAACACGAGGGATGTAAACTAGGTTACAAAATGCCTTCAAGGCCACAACAAATAGTCTTCACACAAAGACGGGCTGCTTCAAAAGATGTAGCATATGACAATTGTTCCATAAAAGATGCCTGACAAATCTGACACCAGATTTAAGGTGACTTTGTAGGTGACAATGCTTAGACGGTTAGATTAAAACCACGATGTCATCCTGTTTCTAAGACTAACTCCTCTACCTTTTGTTTTCAGCCGTCCRGTAATCAGAACAAAAGATGGCCTTTCATGTTTCTGGACACTTACAGATGTGTGTTCTGTCAACCTTTCCTTGTCACAGTCTTGTTGGGAACATGKAGGATGTTAGGCTGTTATAAGCTGGGTATTTTCCTAACATGTKTGGATTTGGTCATTTCTCCAAGAAATGTTAAAATAATTTCAGAAATTCAAATTAAAGATCACATTCTTTGGTTTTGTGTACCTCYCAGTGGTGGTCACAGTTGTGCTAATGTGCTAATACTGGAATTAGCTTCTCATTTATCAAATTATTTATCAAATTAGCTTTCTGCTAACWTTGGATACCATCAGCAGGTCGATTAACTTCTACTAATTTTAAGCTAACTAAAAATTTATAAGTGTAAAACTTCTATTTTTATGTCATTTAACACAAATGAAATAAGAACTCTTACAAACAGCGCTAAACGTGTTTAGCGGTTTAGCATCAGCAGAGCTAAGATTCTTGTTTAGCGGATTTTTGGTTTGTGAACCTATTGGTTGGCTGTGCCCACCCCTTCTAAACTATTTTGTCTTCTTTTTCTTTCTTTCTTTCTTTTCTGCTAGGACTGCTGTCTCAAAGTGCTTTACAGCTCAACAGCCAGGATGCTTATTCTGTGGCAGGTTACCACAGCAGTCAAGGGTTGGCACTCGGGGAAACGGTTTCCGGCCGTGGCGGGCAGATTGGGGGAGCTGTTCACAGCTACAACCAGGTGGGTGTTTCATTTCGTTTCATCTGCTACTTCCCTCCACTTCTATGTCTTTTTATCCTCCTTTCTAGTCCTCTTTGCTCACTCTTTGCTCTCTTAATATTCACTCATCAACCCTGATCTCATTTACATTTTCTTCCTGCACCTGACCCCATTCTTTCCTCTCACATGTCTCATGTTTTTTTCTTTTTCTCTCGTCTCCACCCTCACTAGGTGACATCCAGCCGTGCAGTTKCCCAGTTAGTGAGCACAGACTCTCCCTCGCAGTCCCAGAGAGACTCATTTGCCCAGCAGGCCCTTGGCAGCGCCTTACACATGTCCACTGAGGGCGGATCTGTGCCTTCTGGACCGTCCATGTATTACTCATGTGCCACTCTGCCTGCACAGGTACAAAACCCTGAACTTATTCATATTTACTTTCTGACAGCCTGTGCTCGAGGTTGAACTTATTTTCTTTCATAGCTTKGCTTTGATGCACATCTACAACTATATTCTATTATTTAAAAAACAAGGTTTAGTGGTATCTGCTGAATGCTGCCCTTCAAGTGACACAGCTTTCCATACAAGCTGAGACCAYTGGTGGCCTTGTCTGATGAGCTTTGTTTAAAAGGCAGTCTTGGGTCAGGCATATCCCACTGCTGCCACCATTTKTCATGACATGAACAGTAAGAGATAGGAAACACGAAGCTTTTTGACATTTTCAATTTATTACAAACTGTTGAGCAGAAAATGCCAAGCTTGAGACAATTCCAAGCATTAGAATATGTCTCCCTTGTCTTTTCTATAATATCAATTAATGTCTAGAGCCAGCATAATTTATGATGGTCACCAAAGCTAATCAACTGCACCAAACAATATTTGTAAAAATAAGTAGTTTGGTTAACTTTATAGATTTTCAGCTGATTCTTGGTGTGGTAGCATCTTAGCGTCATCCTCAACACGTACTCCAACCAGATTTCTCAAGATCAACGGATCACAAAGCATCTGCTTAAAACATTTGCTTGTACAGTGACAGGCGATATGCATTTTGAAGGAATTCTACTTTTTTATTGAGATGCGTCGTTTGTAATTGTTTTGAACCCAAAATACTGCAAAAAGGACTGGTGGCTAGTTTTGCAAAAAAATGTGACCATGTTAGCAAATAGGTGACCTGTGCTAGCAAAATGAGTCATCATGAGGAAGTTTTCAACATTGAGTCATTATTAATTTAGATTTCTCCGTCTTAATAACTTAAAATGATATGTAGTTTGTTGAAATTTGATCATTTGTCATCTAAAAACAAGCTAATTTTGTTTATGAGAAAGAACACTTGATTTTTAATGGTCTGCAGTGATGTCAGTGGAAATTTCTAGATGTATATTAAAAAAAGGAAGATCACCGACCTTTGCAATGATGCTAAATGTAATGCTCAGTGAATTTGTTGTAAGAAAAAGGGTTATTTCTGAAGATGTTAGAAAACGTTGATTTAAAGGTAGATTAGGAAGATTGTATGCCACTTTAGTGGAGATTAATGGATGACTGATGGTTGAGCTGGACTGATGGATGATGGATGGTGTCTTTACGGACTTGCTTTTATGCCAATCTTAATTACAACAAAAATCAACATTTTCACTTTTTTTTGCTCTGCAGCCTCATTTTGCCAGAGTGAGTCACATATAATGAATACTGGGTGAAAATGAAATCGGTGCAATACTCTTTTTTTGCTATAAGAAAACAAACATTGCTCTTTAACGAACTGCTGCAAGCTTATTAACAAAACACCATAGCTACTGCCATTCTTATGTCRTAAAAATACATCAGTTACAATATTTTGAACTTTATTACATACTTTTTTTAGGAGTTTTGGTAGGGTGCTCATGTAGGAGGATAAAAAAAAGGTTACAGCTGCTGATAAAAAAATCTTATTTGTCATCAGTCCTTTTATTGCCAGATTTCATACCTTGAAACATTAAGCTGAAAATCAAAGAAAAAGCTTAAAAGCTCATAATGAGTCCTGGTTCTGTTTATTTTAAGCTGCAGAACAGTTGTTTTTTGCTGAGTCACAAACAAAAGTTTGTTAGATTTAGTATATACCTGATGGTAATTATCATCCATTGGGCCCACTTTAATTTGTACAAACAATGCAGTTTCTGTAGTCTCTGGTTAAGTAAAGGTGTGGAAGAAAATTATGTATTTAACAATTAAGACATGCTTGCCATTTATTTTTAATTATTCATTCTCTGATGTATTTTGTTTTGCTGGCTCAAAATTAAGCTCATTTGAGCACTTAGTATCTTGGATTTTTATCATTTAAACATTTTTTGTGTGAACGTTTCTGCTCCCTGGTTTTCCAGCTGCAGTGGGAGTTAGTTATCTCCCTGATAACACTGATGTGATTTAAAAAGAGAATAACATTTTTCAAAGCGACTTGACATTTCCCTTTAATGAAGCCAAATCTTCGGCTGCATTACAGCGTGTGAGCTCCCCTCTGCAGGCGGTGGGATCCCCGACCAAGCTGCAGCGCCTCGGGTCAGCCTCTGCCGACATGCCCAGCTACGCCACGCTGCAGAGAGTCTCTTCGCCCAAACAGTCTCCCAGCCGACTTGCAAAGTCCTACAGGTTGGTCCGGTCTCATCTGTGGGTTTACACAACCCCTGTTGATGGTGACACGTTACATAAGGTTTCTACTAACCTCAAAGTACAAAAGAGTACATTCAGGCGGAGGTCGATGTGGTTGTTGATCAATAGTGACTCAACAATTACATCACACGTCTGCTTTCCAAAGATAAATTCTGTTTGAGAGTGAWGTCTTTCTCTTCACATTAGGCTCCAGCGCTCTGACTCTAGTTTGCCTCATTTTGCAATAATTTATGAAACAGCTTTAAGGCTGAGTCATAATTTAAGAACACACTAGTCTCACGATTACTCTTTTACTTGACTCAGCTTTTTCTGGTGATGATAAGAGACAACTATCAATAGCTTTAAATATTGCATTTAAAAAAAGGCTGAAGATTTAAGCTCATCCCCAGAAAAGTATTTTTTTATACTCTCTAGGATTGTTTTTTTTTTGTATTATTTTAAAAAAGACAACCCCCCTAATGAGGTAGAAGACTGTTGGTGGTTAATATTGGCAACCTCCTACTGTTTAACCAAATGTGGTTCAAACCCACTGAATTGTATTTTGGTTTCAAGCAGAGATTTTAAAAAAACAAAGATACCAGGGTGTGGGCGCATAAACCCCATGACTGAATAAATAAATAGCAATAATAATTTATCTTGAAGGAGTGTTTTTTGTTTGTTTTATTAGAAGAAATCTCATACATGATAAATACTTTTGTATTTGATGAATATTTAGACTAAATGAATATGCCTTACACTTACGTACAAAAAAAAAGGAAACAAAAAAGAGTGTAAAGATTTTATACATAATATTTGGACAATCATTTGAAATACACCTTGACACCAAAAACTTGCACAGGATTCATGAGAGTCTGATGTTAAAAGGAAAGCTTTGAAAAAAACTTTATTTTTTCCATCCGGAGTATCAGTTGCCACATTAAAATTTGTCTGGTCCAGTTCTGGTCCACACAACACAGTAACTTTTTAACACTTGGCCCAGATAACGCAAAGAATGATGACCATTTGGTGACCCGGATGTGGTCTGCCAGAGGTGGTCCGTGCATGGGCTAGCACTGCGTAAACCAAGCAAAACCTGGGTCAGTTCTGGCATTGACAAATTTGGGCCACATAAACCAAACCCCAGYTGGGCCAGATGTTGTAATAATAGATTTGGATTAAATAAACCAAACCACCACTGTGCTATCTTAAAAAAGCAGTGCCATAATTGCTAGATCTGGCCCACACGTGTCTGCTACATGGGATCAGTTTTTATTACACAATAAATTCTGTTGTTCCTGTAGTTAGTGTTTGGTCTTACTCTTACTTCTTTTTTTAAATTAAAACATTTTTAATTGTATCTTTTGGTGTGTTAGTCCTTGGAGCCAGTGTTCATTAGTTGTAATTTCTCTCTATTTTGTTGGTAACTGGCCTTCCTTGACAAAGCCTGTTTAAGTAAAAAGTGAGTTCCAACAGTTGTATTCACTGCTCTCCTGCAGCACGTCATCGCCCATTAATATGGTGGCATCAGGTGCTGCCAGTTCGTCCTCTCCGCTCTCTACGGCTGCCTCCCCCGGGGGAAACCACAACTCGTCACCCCTCCACCAACTCAGCTCGGCAGTGGGAAGCTACGCCACCCTGTCGCCCACCAAGCGCATGCTGCATCACATCGGTGCAGACGGCTACAAGATCTCCCAYGAGCTCTACGCTAACGCAACCCTGAAAAGGCCTGGGAGCCTGGCAGGTAGAGGTCAAGACACTTCCTTTACTACTCTTTATGTGTGGGTGTCTATGTTGTGAAGTTGTTATTTTGATTCAACTTTTAGTTAAAAATACAACTCATCTTCACATTAATGTTTTATGGTTTCTATTTTTTCCATTAGGGCAGGAGTGTCAAACTTAGTTATAATGGCAGCCAAAATAAGAAAAACTTGGTCGTAGCCGAGGGCTAATCTAAATCAGCATAAGAAAAAGAAAACAAAACATAAATTAACCATGGTTTTAGATGTATCATGTCAAATTATTCAAATAATTAGACCAATTACTTTATCCTAGTGGAATATATAGGACAAACATACTTTAATGAGCAGAGAAAAATAGACACATTATTAATATTCATTTCCTTTTTTCATCCCTATCATAAGCTTTTAGATTAATTTTTTTCTTGGTGAAATATTTTATCACCACCAAAAAAAGGAACAGCTCCAAAAC
>NW_013952426.1:1602532-1605709 GCF_001266775.1 Austrofundulus limnaeus | reverse complement strand
TCTCTGTACTTTTTATTTATTACATTTTTTAAAAAGGCAAGAATTTTGTGAAAATGTAAGAAGTAGAAGTAAAAATTAGGCTGAAAAATAATCACTCAAGTAAAGTGCAGATACCCAAAACTTCTACTTAAGTACAGTAACAAAGTATTTGTACTTAGTTACGTTACAACTCTGGTCACAAACTATAGGACCAGATCTAATACATTTACACGTTTTTGGAGGGCAGATAAAATGTTAATACAGGCCAGTGCTGGCCCACGRGCCTTCAGTTTGACACATGCATTAGGAGAGCATAACYGAAAATATTGTGCTGTAACCGTGTTGTTTAATCTCTTTTCATGTTAAACAGTAAACCTCTGTTTCTGTTTAACTGAAGTCCCTTTTCATCAACAATCTCATCAAATTATAGCCTTACTTAAGGGGCTGCTTTTATTTTAGTTTATACTACTTAATGTGACATGTACCCACTTTCCATTCATGCATGAATAATATTTAGCAGCTTGAGGACACAGTTATGGAAGAAAACACATGTTGCCTCATGTTTGCAGTATTTGACTGGAGGATTTGCTCAAAATATAAAAGGTTGTAAATTAATAGATTGTTTTTTTTTCATGTCTAGACCTTTTTTTAATAGAAAAAAGCATTCAGCCTCTGCTAAGGTTTAGTTTTGTTTTGAGCTAGTATGCCTTCAAGCTACAACTTTTATTTGTTGATCCTTGAAAATACACAGTTTTTACGAGTGAGTTTGAATTTCCATTATGTTCTGTWCGCCAGGCTCCAGAGGCTCCTACAGCAGCCAGCACACTCACCTGGGCTCTGAACTGCGACCCCTTCAGTCCCCCGAACACCACATCGACCCCATCTATGAAGACAGAGTCTACACTAAGCCCAACCTGAGAGGACAAGGTGAGCTCAGACATATTGACARAGGCGAGGTGTTCAGGGCACAGAGGCGATGTCTGCAAATACTCAATCTATGAAACAAAAATCCCACTAGAGGAGCAACAGACAGGGGTCTGAAAGGATGGAGGCAGAGCAGGAAGCAGACAAAAAATGGACAACGGACACAATTTCAGTACGAAAATACTGTYAGAAGGCAGCGCTGCAGATGTTTTCAGCTTCCGCATTATTCAGTTTCTAACTGTTAATAAGTCTTCTGAGTTTCACAGTGTCAMCCATCTGTTAATAATGATAATTGCAGCGATCAGTCAAGCATGCGGTGCACTCATTATGGTGCTAAAACATGTGACTCAGTTACACAAAATATCACATTTTAAAGGGGCGACTCGCCAGTGTTACTCATGAACTTGACTAACCTTATCAGGCTGAGCAGGGCTGAACTGGATAGTTTCCTGTCTCTGCAGCAGTTARCTTTTGATTTGTGAACTGGTGGTCTGCAGCCATGTGGGGAATATTTAGGGACTTTTAGAGTCAGCGTTTCACCAGAATATGTGCTTTTAAATTCCAATACATTTTACGCTTATTTTAATTCTGAAGCGGTAGAAAACATTTGATGAATATCTGAAGTGGCAGTRGTGGATGCCTCTGTATAAACAACATAAGGTCTTGGCCCACATGCCATATTTCTATTTTTAGATTTCTCATCTGGTTTTTTTTATATCATATCCAGCCTCGTGCTTTAGCTGGGAAATTGCTTATTGATCTTCATCTTGATTTAGATTTAGTAGACTAGATTCGAACTTGTGGGATTCAGATGTGTGAAGAAATTGGCTTTCCATCAAAATGTGTCTCTACCTTCACCAACTCTCCTCAGAGTTCAGTGCATCTCCTTCTTTTCATTCAGCACCTGTAGAAGCAAAGGTAAACTGTGAGGAGCACTGGAGAGACAGTACGTTTCACTTTAGTGCAGCTGGTTGAACCTCACTCTGTGCAGGTAGGGTCTGTGAAATGATAAAATAAATATTTAGTAATAAAAAAACAATATTCTCCCTGAGATTATCAGAATCATTTTAATATGAAATAATCTAACCCTGCATCTGGGCTTTTTATAAAAATAAAAAAAAAACTTACTTACCCATACTTGTGTATTTCAATTAATGCGCTTGAACTGTAATTGATACTAATAAAAAAATATGATGCAAAACTGAAACTTGTCTATAAAACAAAACTGTAACGTTTTCACCATATGATTTATTTGGGTGTGATATGCATTCCACGCAGCTAAATTTGTCTGGCCTAGATCTGGCCCACACAAGACACTAACACTGTTTACACTTGGCTCTCTTGCTGCAAAGAAAGATGGCCATTTGGTGGCCCAGATGTTGTTTGCCAGAGGTGGTCCACAACTGGGCCAGTTGGAGCGTGCATCTTATAAACAGAGCCATCGTTGCCAGACCTGGCCCMCATCCAGTTGATAAAACACTTGCAATGCCAGCAGTCAGCCAGCTTAACACCAGATCTGGCCCACACCTGTGGGATGGTTTTAWTCACAAGTCATTAAAAGAATTAGTTCTTATACATTTGTTTAAAAAGCTGTGAAAAGCTATATCTGTTATCAATAATGATGGTGTGGCTCACAAGTTGACAATTTGTTAGTCACTATACTAAACTAAGCATTTTTTTCCCTCCATTGCTCTTTTTTTGAGATATTGAGATAAATGATCACACTGGGCTGTGACTGTTGGGAACTAATTGGCAGACATATTGTGAACGAGACTCCAAAATGCCTCAAAGTATTTCTCAGTCGGCAGAGGCCTGCATTCACGCTGTTTCCGTTTTGAACAGCTACAAAAAAACTTGCAGTAAATTTTCTTAAAAAATAGTCAAACAAATTGTGGGCGTCTCAGATCTTTGTCAGTCYAGCTTCTGTAATTCCAGAGCACCAGAGCTGCATTTTTAAAATGTTCTTATTTTCTCACAACTTTAAGTTGCCAACTAGTGTCCAACACTTATAGGACATTGAGAAATTGGCTCTAGATTCACAGGAATCTTAATTAAATAAAATGGGTTGGATCTAAATTTCTGATTGTTTTACTGTGTCTATGTGTTCTGAGGATACAATGAAACCAAATTTTCCTTATAGGTTTATAAAAAGAAAAAAGTAAACTAAACAGCTTTTCAGATTCATTGGGCCTCATGCAAGAACCGTTCGTACGCACAGATTTGTTCTTAAGTTGTGCGTACGAGTGATTTAGGAGAATTTGTGGCATTCACCAA
>NW_013952426.1:1598424-1600550 GCF_001266775.1 Austrofundulus limnaeus | reverse complement strand
CTATGTGTTCTGAGGATACAATGAAACCAAATTTTCCTTATAGGTTTATAAAAAGAAAAAAGTAAACTGAACAGCTTTTCAGATTCATTATATTCCAATAATAAAATGACTTGTTAGACATTTGTTCTACTTTTTTATAAATGACACATAAAACTAAAATTTGAAAGAAATCAGCTATAGCAAATTGTAGTTTTATTTGGTAAACTGTCAGAACAGAGAGTACAACTCGTCACCACACAAAGAATAAAATGATTGATTATAAAAAGTGAGGAAAGGAGCAGAGCCTGGTCCTATTCAGACAGCCATTGTTCAATGATGAGGTGTACTGGTGAAGGACAGTGGGCCGTACCCAAGAGAGTCTTTCTGTCTTTCCATCTGATCGTGTTGTGCTTTTAGAAGTCCTGGCTCGGCAAATCCAATTGGGGTCTCAGTGGCAATTTGTCTTTCAGTCACAGTTTGTTAACTAATTAGTTTCAAAGATGAAAATTAATCTCAATTAATCCCAYAGGCGTTATCTTGGGTGTTTCGCAATCAGCATAAATCAGCCATGTCCTAAAGTGTTGTTGATGCAACGCTACAAGTTTGGTCGCCTCACCGGTGAACGCTGCAGTAAAATCAAATGCAGGAGAGAAAACAAATACTCCAGTTTATCGAAGATTTGATTTGAAAATTTTGTTTCGGACTGATTATGAGATTGTGATTGCGATAACAGAAGTTAACAGTCTGACTGAACAAAATACCTCATGTTTATGAAGAATCATCTTCAATTTCCCTGGGTTTTTTTTTTTTTTTTTGGTCAAAGTTTAGTTGCGTATCAAGAAGGTCAGTTTAATTAGCTTCAAGGTGATTACCAGAGCTGGGAAAGAGCAGTCTCAACATCAGGTGAATTTCCTCAGGCCTTGTTGGGTCTCGGTAATTATCTGTTTCCTCACACAAAGAAATGACCCAGCCGATGTAACCATGGTGACYATCTCTCCCTGATGGGTCCCCAAGTGCTAATTCTATAGCATTTTCTTTCTGAAGTGAAACTTGCAAAACTACTTACAGTTCTGTGTTTTACAGTATTTGTTTGATGGGAATTTTGATGTTTAGGTGCAAATGCATTTAGTGGAAAACAACACTAAGGCAGGAAACAACTTCATTATCATTGATTCTAGTATATAGGACATTGTGTGTAAAGCCACAATCAGAGTTTGGACAAATACAAATTTATCATCCAGTATAGTTTTAAAAATTTCACCTTTCCCATTTGTAAATACTTTATTGACAATAGAGGCACAATGATGCTGGATAGAGATCGACCGATACAGGTTTTTGAAGGCCGATACCAATACCAATTTTTTTTACATCAGTCTAACCAATCGCCGATACGTGCAGACGATGATTCTTGAAGCCGATACTGCCTTTTCTTTCTCCATTAACATGATAAAAATAATGATAACAAATGTTACACAGGTCTCAATTTAAAACAAAACAAAAAGGTTTATTAACTGAGCCTTGTCTGATGCAGGCTGTATGAAGTGCTGCCACACAGGATTTCTTCTTTCAGCCCTTTCTTTAAAAAAWTTATTAATTAATTAATGATTTATTGTATATAGTGCTAAATATTCAGTTTTTACTTGTATATTAATCAGATTAATATATTTTTTTGCATAAAATAAAATGACTATTTTTAATATCCCAGCATTTTTGATGCAAAAACAGCAACATGCCTAAAGAAAACAGTCAGAGGAACACAGAGAAAAAGGAGAGACACACACATACTGTACATCTTGCTATGCACTCGCATGACCCAAAGAATGGATCGACCAAAAGAACAAACATATCGGCCAAATGGACGAATTTATCGGCTGATACGGATATTAGGAAAAAACGCAAATATCGGCCAAAAATATTGGCCGGTCGATGTATCGGTCGACCCCTAATGCTGGAACAGAGGTGCCCTTTTGTTAAAGGCACAGTGTGTAGGATTTTGTCAATTATTTTAGCCAAAATTGAGATAATCACTAATGACAATAATAAAATACATGTCTAATCATTGCAGACAAAGACCTTGTTTTATTATTTTTACCTTATAAAAAGCTGTTTATCTCTCCATGGTCGCGGGTCGCCACTACAGGCAGCCG
>NW_013952426.1:1596062-1598187 GCF_001266775.1 Austrofundulus limnaeus | reverse complement strand
GTTTTAATAATATGACCTTGTTTTTGTAATATGACTTATTCTTGTAATTGTCGTACAACTTTTTTTCATGTAGTATTATAACTTCATCCTCGTAATAAAAATAATAATAATCTTGTAGTCCGCCCCTAATACTCCATCATAGTTTTTCTGTTAAATGTGAATATTTTTTTTTCAAAAGAAAAAAAGTATTCTTCTGTGTGTTTTAAATAGTTTTGCAGACTTTTCTGGTAAAGCTGTCTTTGCAATGTTTTATGAGTTCGTTTTTATGACTTGTTTTTTTTTATTTTCATTATTCTTTATTTTGACTTATTTTTTTCCCTTTTTGTCCACTGGTGCCATGTTGTTGCTTCTCTGYTACTCCTGCTTCTACATTTGTGTCCTTGGGTTGGGTTTGTGTTTGGTTGTGATTTGTTTTGTCTCCCTTCACTACTCATCCCCTTCATACGTTACTATTCAAACCCCTAGTGGTGAACCAACTGTACCAAGAAGTCCTCAACTATCTGTTGTATCCTTACACTCCTCTAGCCCCATCCTCCCCCAGTGTTGATCCAATCCCCTTGCAGCGAACGGGAAGTCAGAGCGCCACCGCCACCTTTCAGAGAGGCAGCTTTGCTACAGGAGGTGGGGCCGCTGACTACGCCAACCCGTACCGCACTCTGCAGTTCTGCCCATCAACTGAGTCACCTTACAGCAAGTCGGGCCCTGCCCTTCCACCTGAAGCTGCTCTGGGTCGATCTCCCTCAGTAGACAGCATCCAAAAGGACCCAAGGTAAGGAAAACAACATTTGTATTTTGAATCTGTTTTAGCTTGTTGATGAAGCTCTTTGCCCTGCTCCCTTTTTTTGTCGGCARACTGTACTGAGGGCCAGATTCACCAAAATAAACCTGACTACCCTAGTATTTAAGTCTTACACCTAACCTAAATTAGTTTGTTCTACTGACTACTTTAATGGTAAACTGAAAAAGAAAAGCTAAAGTTAAGTATTTACAATCTGTTATGATTTGACACTCGGGTGCACTAATAGATGGCTGAATCTGGACTTTAGTATGAGGCATACATCATGCCGCGTCTTTCACTGTCCACTCTAAATAACCCAGTTTTGGGGCCTTGTTCACACTGCTGTTTGAATGCCTGCACACTTCTCCAACTCTAATTTCAAGAGTTAGTGTCACTTGCTGAAGTCAAGCGCTTCTCTGTCAGTGGCCATCAGTTAYGATCTGTATAGACGTTTGACATGTAAAGCCTGCACAAAGTCTGCTATTAGGAAAGCAGATCTCAGCGTGACAGTGTGGGTATGTTAGAGGCACAGTTAGAGATATAAAGAGCAGTACGGTAGACGCATTCAAAGACAGTTTAAAAGCTGTCTGAAAGCCTTTTTTGGTCCCTGTTGAAATCAAAGTTAAAAACAGATCTCTTCGTTTTTTTGTGTTTCTAACTAATGATTGCACAGACAAGCTGACAGAAACAGAAGCAACCAGGTTAAACTTTAATTTTATTTTTCTGACTTCAGCTCAAGTGTAAGCTGAGCTGAAATATGTGTATATATATTTACAGTTTTAATGTTTCTAATGACAATGTCGTTCTGTGATAATTGGTTACTACTGTGTATTGTACTTGCTGGAAACTTCAAGTTACTCTGTCATAGAGCAGTTGTCTATGGAGATAAATTAGTCTCAACATGACTCAAGTGTGCACAATAAGAGTCACACACACGARCATGGGATCAGCTCGCTTTTGAACGAGACTTTCTTACCACTGCAGAGTGACACATGTAATTCTGCGTTCAAGGCTGGTGAAAAGCTGGGACATCTAAGACTTACYAGTTTTACTGGGTTAAGACATTTTTGACATTGTACAAACAGCTCATAAACCCAACATTAAAACACATACTTACACTGACATGACTGGGTTCCAAAAATCACATTTTGTGGACTGTACAGCAGAAATAAAAAAAAACTTGAATAAAGTAGTTTAAAACATTATCAGATCAAATAAATGTATATTATGAAGAAAATACATTTTCCTGGTAGTTTTTCAACAAAAAATAGCCCATTTTTCCATAAAACAAAAATTTTCTTCTTGTGGAAAAACTACCAGAAAAAAATATAATTTCCTGTATTTATT
>NW_013952426.1:1593219-1595577 GCF_001266775.1 Austrofundulus limnaeus | reverse complement strand
GTGGATAGCAGATTTGAATTAAACTACTGGAAATTATAAGACTACTGTGCAGAAATACTTGGAAACATGTATTTATCAGTGTTCCTCTGCAAAAACCTCAGATAAACATTATCCTGTTTTTCCAGAGGAAAAATATCCTAACTATTTTGAGTTGTTTAGTTCAAATGTACAGTTCACAAAATGCACATTTTTGGAACCCAGTAAWGKCAACTTCAGCGTGTGTATTTTGTGCTMAATTACATGTGTCAACCTGCAATGGGAAGAAAGTCTCAAAAGTCGCATTTGAGCAGATTTTCGCACTTGTGTGGGTGCAAATCTTGTTGTGCGCTCTCAAATCTTTTTGAGACTAATTTATATCCATAGTTGTCTAATGATCCTGCCTTTGTCATTGCTCTTTCCCTCACTCATTGTCCAAGTGGTTATTTCTCTGTGCATATTGCTCTCACATTGTTTGTTTGCTCACTCTTTAGCTCCAGCCTCATTGTTTTGTATTCTCAACACATCCACCCTGCTACATTGAAGAAACTGACTTGCTGTGCATGGCATTTTTTCCTTATCACATGCACACTCAACATAGGTGCTTTGACCATTCCTGCTCTCTGAAAAGCTTTTGTCGTTGTTCCATTAAAGGGAGGGTCCCCCTGAGATTAGAAATGTGCAGTAATGTAATGGTCCATTATGGCATTATAACCATGTTTAAGGATACAGCTGACATTATGCAATCTTTCTTTCTGCCAACAAATCCTATTCAAAAATGACTAAATTAAATTGTAGTCAGTTCTTTTTGAGAGTCTGATATTTGTGTGACACCCTGAGCTGATGAACATATTTAACATAGTTATTATTTAGATACTGCACTAGTATTTCTACTTGTCTTAAGGTAATTTTGAATACTTAGAAACAGTTTAATTGAAGCAAAACTCAAAATTATCCAGTACACGTGGAAGACTTAGATACGTGATATACTCTTACTGCTAGGTTAACTTAACGGGCCACAAAACTTGTTCTGCTATATTTATACACATTGATTTGTCTAAAAGTGTAATTTTGTCTGATTATAAGACCCTCTCTTTACTCAACAAACCAATCATTTTCTTACCACTCACTTTGTGTGCATGTTTTTCACCAAGCCCACCTCCACTACCACATTGCCTGACCAACTATTGAGAGAGAAAGATGAGTCTAGTGACCACGTATTGATTTCTACTTACTAATTACCACAATTCTGACGCTCACTGAATAAATTGTTGCCAGACAGCCAACGTATACCTCTCTCTTGTTTCTCTCTGCCTGTCCCCCCTTGATAGGTACGACCCTGAATTCCTTGTGTGGAATCAAAATCAAGCCGAGCAAAGAATGACAAAGTAATGCTACTACTTATTTTTACATATGTGCATTTTGTCTATCTTTACCTTTGTTTCATTCAACTCTCCATCTTCTTTATATGGCACAAATATCCAATGCAGGTGTTAATGACAGCATGACAGCATTTCCCATTTGTATTGTCACCCATTTATTGGTCAAATAAAAGGGATCACTTCTAGATTTAAGCTTTTAACTGSATTCTAGACACAATAGACTAGATCAGGATTCATTGCAAGATAAATCAATTAAAAAGACTGGAGTCTCTGTCGTAGAATGACGACAACTAAAAGGCAGCCAGTTCCTCGGTTTGTTTTGGGAGAGGCAATATTCCTCATTCTCTCCTTYGGCTTTTCATCTTCCCAATCATCCCTTCATTCATTTATCTACTTGTTGGTTAATTTTATCACTCATTTGTCCTCATTGTCTGTTCAGGTAATGTCTGAACACACTTTTTTTTGTTCACTGTATTTATGTGGCTGGCCAGTTTTACTTTCAGCACCTGACTTCAATTTACTTTTCATCTTCTACAGAGAGCAAACAATGCTTTTCTCTGGTATGTTCCTACGTGACTGTGCATCTGTCCAACAGAAGCTGACATATATACTGGATGTTAACTGATAATACTTGTTGAAGTACCTTGTTAAAATGTAAACTTTGGCTGACTGACATGTTAAAACATGTCACTCAACCAACAGAAGTGACAGGACATTAGTTGACAGAAACAGCTGCTGACAGTAATACCACAGTATTGGTTAATAGTACTCACATTGAGAAAAAGGTAGCTAGTTTTTCCCCATGACTGTATGAATCAATTTTTCCACACTGCCTTCAAAACTAACATTAGATTTAGTCATTGTCAATTAATCTACACTAATACATGTACTATGGTTGGGTGGTTATATAGTATTGTTATTTTTTTACTGAAATTCAACAAATATCAACAACACTTGTTTGAATATTATAAACAAAACTCTGCCGACATCTGTCTGTGAT
>NW_013952426.1:1591273-1593209 GCF_001266775.1 Austrofundulus limnaeus | reverse complement strand
GATCACAGATCTCTTTTTCAAGGGAAGCCTGGGCCTGAAGGCAACTATTGTACATGTTTTTGTGGGGTGGGGGGAAACTGGAGTACCTGGAAAAAAAAACCACTTCATGATTGATATAGCGTCTTTGTCAACTACCTTTGTCCAAATATGAAGCGTTAATGTCCTGTTTCCTGGTGCTGCCATGTTGTATGTTTTGTAACCAGAGTATGCCCATTCAAGATTTGGGGCTGCTCATCTATTGATGCATTTTAACCCTTTAAGCCCACAAGATTTTAGAAGATTTCCTTCAGTTCTCTTGTCGGCCCTGTACCGGGCCCAACGGGGCTTTTAAAGCATCTACTTACGAAAACAACCAAATATCCTGCAAAAGTGAATATTTGAACAAACAGGAGCAAGGTAAGAACTAAATTCAACAGAAGTTGGCATATAAACAAAGTGGTTATGGAATATAATGCCGTAACCAACCTAGAGGATACACTTATGATAATTTTGTCCTTAACATCTCTTTGACTATGTGTAATATGTGTCAATAATGGTTAGTAGATAAATTGAAACAATACTGGTACATTTGGGTTCGAAGCATTCTCCTATTGCTCAAAATTGAACCCAGTATGCTCTTTTTTATAATAACAATATATATTTTTTAATAATAGCAAAACCAAAACATAAACATAACAATTAATGTCAACAACACAACACGAAATACCTTACATTGCTAGAGGGTATGCCAAAGAGGAGGGGTTTTGGCTTATGAATAACTTCAAACAGCTTAGAGATGCTGCTTTACTGACTTTATTTTTCAATTTAATCGTAAAAAAATAAAGGCAGTTGCGCAAATAAAGTGTAAACAAAAATGTTTATCTCATGACGATGGTATTGATTTGCTACCCATGTTTATTTTGGTATCGATACTATTGATGTTTAGATCAATACACCCAACCCTAGGCCAAACCAGAAGCAACTCTTAAAAAAATCTAACTAATAGCAAAAGACACGTATCAATATATGATCATGCCATTTACGTATGTTAGAGCGCAGTAGCCATCATAACCAAGGCTGAGGAGAGGGAAGCTGTGCAGGCTGAACCTCACCAATAGTTTGATGCTTTGGTTGTCTTCTACGGTAAAAAAAAAAAAAAGTCTAGTGGAGGCAGGGGTCAGGAACAGGGAAAGCAAGCAAAAGTGGAGCAGAGTGCTTATTGAATAGCTTCTGTGTCACAAAGATAATGACTTTGGAAATCCAACACCACCTGCTTCCCTTGGAGTGCACTGAATGTACACCTTCACATTGGGTCTTTAGCTGGAAAGTTTGCATCCTGCTCTTTAACTGCTCGAACCTGATAAGGTTGATATACTGGTRGTTCTATTTTTAACACAAACAAAACCTGGGATAGTTTGAGGATGGCTTAACAGTATTAAAAGTTGATTCTACACAACTCCAACAGRTTCCCTTGTAAAATCATTTACTTGAAAATATGAAATAAAGAAATATTTCCTCTTGCCTTGATGTCTGGATCAGAGAAGATGGGACATTGTTGCCACCATCTGCAGCAGGTTTCCTAATGATGCTGTTCTGCTTTAAAAGCCTCATACAAATATAGTTTAGCTGATTTGTCAGGCCGCATATTAGGACCATCTAGCAAATCAAGGTATATTACTGTGAAGACAGCCTTTTAAGTGCTCCAGAGCATTTCCTCCCTCAGGCTCTGGGTAATTTATGATAGCATCCCCAATAACACAAAGGAAGATTTGTGCGAGACAGGATTTGACCCGATCATATAAAAGAGCTCCATTTGATTTGATGCTCTTAAGAACACAGATGTGTGTGAACTCTGTGTGTGTGCGCCTTTGTGTGTAAGTATGTGCCCTGTGTGTGTGTGTGTGTGTGTGTGTGTGTGCGTGTGCGTGCGTGCGTGCGTGCGTGCGTGCGTGCGTGC
>NW_013952426.1:1578825-1589478 GCF_001266775.1 Austrofundulus limnaeus | reverse complement strand
TTAATGCAAAAGTTTTAAACACATTGTCACGTGATCTGTTAGCCTTCAGAGTGTGTGTTGAGGATGACTTTCAGCTACTGCMCCAMTGACTTTTTGCTCAAGATTTGCAGAACATATTTAGTTATAGTAATTTGTGTATTTGCTGAGGAGAATCAACTGTTTAGACCATGTTAAATTAAGCAGACTTCAAAAGTTAATCAGTTGTTAWTGTGCATCCCATGTTTTTTTTAGTTTTCTTGAATACTAATTCATAAGATATTTGCTCACCAACAAATCACACACACACAATTATAAGATCGTTTACCATAACATTGGGTGATAATTCTATAAATCGTGCTTTAAGATGCCAAAGTGTAATGTTATCAAAGATATCTGCTTAATGTCTTTGTGACATTAAGATTTTATGTTTATTCTTAATGCAAACTCAGTTTGATCATAGTTGCTTTTTATACTGACACGGTGTGTTTATTTATGTCAGAACTAAAAAAGGATGTTTGATAAAAATAAATAAATAAAAAACRCACCAAATCATTGTTAACATGAGATCCATAAAGTATATGATCCAAAGGAGATGAAAAAATGGTTTATTGCCATATTTCCTCATTAATCTACTCCAGCTTGTTGTATTTAACCTTTTTTTGTATTTAACTATTAAAATCAGCAAAGTGCTACAGTCAGATTGAGTCAGCGAATAGGAGCCATTTTTGTTGAGTGTCCTCTCACAAAAAACCTGCGTGTAGCTGCCATAATAGAACGCTGATTATCATTACTAACAATTAAATCTGACCACTATTTTCCAGCTCCAAATAAAAAAATGACCACTAATTTTACCTATTGTTTTCAAGGCAAGATTTTATTCATTCTTCAGTCGTTTATTATTACTGCAGTGCGCCTTAGTGATTAGCATAATTAGATGCAAATACATAGTAATTATTGGGCTGCTTTGTTACAATGAATAAATAAGCCAAAAATGTATTTGATACTGACAGGGAAATGATAAATACAGGAAAAACCTGCACTTCTAATTTGCTGCCTCCAAATAAATATAGGTTTTGTTGCCACTGGCATTCACACTACATTTTATTTTTCATAATATGCATTTTTCGTGCTTACAAGAATTGTTTAATTTAAACAAGTGTTGCTCATCCATGTGCGGCAATTGGCCATGTTCCATTAGAACAACACTCACTACAGTCTTTGAAGTCCTACTGGACCTAACTCCACTGGATTTGTATCTATATCGGGGGGGGCTGCATCCCGTGCAGTGAGGTTATGCCAGTCTGGTAAGTAGAAAATAATCTTGAATCTTGGACTGGGCAGTTGTGGCTGTTCCAGTAACGCCAGGACCTGGAGACAGCATTAATCAAAAGATAAAATATTAAGTTGTTTGATAATGGTGGGGGAAATATGTCATATMTTATATATTTAAAGTTTGTTTATTTAGCTGTATTGAATCATTAGTTTAAAATTGATTTTTTTGTATTAAATGAAGTAATATGTATATATATTGTAGCATTTGGGAGGCATCCTGATTCTGTGGTGATCCTTCTTCAAGGATAATGAGTTTTTAAATAAAATTTAAAGATCTCATCTGGTGGACTGGATTGAAGCCCTGTGGGCCACATCCGCCCCRCGGGCCACCAGTTGAATAGCCGTGGTTTAGCATGTTTTGTGATGCTTCTCGCTTTAATCCTCTGCAGGCATACTTGGTCTAATGTCTCTGTGCGTGTGTTGTTTCCTTTGAACGATGACTCATCAGCTGTGTCTCCATTTTCACACAGTGAAAGCCCTCAGCAGGATCACATGCAATTCACGTGGTCTCATTCTCTGGTTTCAAATGTCTCTGTTCCTGAAAGGAAAAAAAAAAAAAAAAAAAAACCCTGACTCATGGGAAGTCCTTTCACAGCGTTTACCCCGGCTGTCTGAATGCATTATTCATACTGTACATAGTTTATTTATTTATTGAGGCTAATTGTTGCTTTTGCTCGTAGTTTGGCATCTTGTATTGTTGTGTGAAGGTTTTGGCTGCTGATAACAGTCAAACATTTGCACATATAAGATGTGTGATGATGGGGGATCATCTCTGCACCACGTGTCTAGTTAGTTTGGAACAAAAGGGATGGWCAGACTTGCAGCCGACTGACACGCCAAATAAAATGTCAGACCTTCATTAAATAGTTTAATCGGTCACATACAAAACTAAAATTTGAATGTTTAGTACTGTAGGCCTGTGTATAACGTTTTTATCTGCATTTGTCATATCAGCAAAATATTTCATGAACCACAGGATGGATTTTATTGAAATTCTTAGAAACGAGTTATGGAATGTAACTACAATGGTAATCAGCCAAAACAAAATGGCTATAAGTCAGTCAATTTAATCAATAATAATCAACAGTTTAGTGTAGTTGTAGCTGAATGTCATCCATAACACATACTTTGAGCACTACTACATCGGTCTATTTTTAATAAAATCATGCTATTTTAAAAGTTTGACCAAAACGGCTATCTACGGCTCCATTTCTCAAGATAAACGTAGTTTAAAACTCTGGCATCAAAGGTGGCATTCCTTCAAAAAATGCCTTCCATTTTCTTTTTCTTTTCTTTTGTAGTTGTTTTTACTAACTATTTAACAGGCTCTTAAATAARTTAATTGGATGGGGCATTTTGGAAACATTTTAGAATTTTATATTTTATATATTGGTTCTTTGGAGCAAAACCTTTTTCCTAATTTAACAGAAAAAAAATGAATTATTCACTGTGTGAAAACATTTGCCCCAAGTCCTCAGATGTTTCTGTCGTGTGTGTTCACCGTACTGTGATATTGTCACTGTGTTTGGGACCGGAAGCATCAGATTATCCTGTGTTCTCGTTACAGAAAACACATCAACACACACACACGCACACACATCAACCATAAGTAAATAGATGCACAGCTTCAGGCTAACGTTAGTGAATGAATGATGTATTAAAGTGCAATTTTCTGAGGCAGAAGACATGCAAGGCAAAGGACAGGCATGCTAGTTTCACTTCAACTATACATATTTTCGGAGTCAGTCTACTCATAATGTATTCTGGTGTCACAGACACAACACAAAAAGCTGCAACTAGTAGTTTAGTGTGAACAAAAATATAGATATCTGCTGTTGTTTGTGTATGCCTGAAGTGTTTGCAGTATTAAATCTTGCATTGCTTTTGATCTGGTGCGATGTGCCATCATCTCTGCAGGGCTGCAACAATTCAAGGTTTTTGTGATGTTTCTGATTGTCTTCATGTGAGAGTGTTCGCACAAAAGATTGTCGTTCCTACTGTGTGCAGCATGATTGGGTGCTTTCAAACTGTCAGACTCCAAGGTCTGTGTCACCTCAGTCATCAAAGTTTTTTTTATGATTGAATACATACCCTTTGGTATTTTTCAGACTTCTTGTCAGAATWCACATTAATTTTCAAAAAACAGATTGGAAAACTAGGGTGTTTATCGTGATAATTTCAGAAGCCTTTAAGTCAATGCGTTAGAAAATATAAAAGTGAATGTCTAAACTTTCATTGCTGTGCCTTTTGTCGTACAGAATAGGCACTTGTGTCCCATTGTCAGCCCTCTTTTTAGCCTTGGCATATAACAATAATGGTTTCAAGCTCTCACTGGGTTCAGACTCCAATGGTTGATTCACACCGAACACGTTTTGAGCTGCAGGAGCAGCCAGTTTACACGCAAAGTCAATGGTGGATGCRCCTCTAGGGGTYGTGTGTCGCGTCACGTCCGTTTTGCGCAGCGGGCAACGAACGCGGAAGGGACGGCAGATCATTTTCCACGCTTGCGGTGCGGCGAAAGCAGCCGACGCCCGAGTTCAAAAATCTGAACTTTCACCGCTTGACGYKTCTTGACAACCAATCAGAGAGACTAATTTTTCCACGTGACAGTTTTCTGAATGTTGCCCAMTAAACCAAAACAGACGGACAGGAGATCTTTAGCTGAAATCGACCGTCTGCAGTTGGATTTTCTGGCAGGATATATCAGTACCGATGTGGGTCAGCTGGTTGGGACAAAAAAAAAAGTCCGTCAGCATCTGATGTGGCGAAACTAACTGAAAAAAGTCGCCTCTAAATCATTTGGTGAATTAATTATCTGCTGTGCGCTATGTTCGCTTGCTCTTTAGTAAATAAATCAAAGCCGTTTTCTTTATTTTATCTTTATTTCACACGCCGAGGACAGACCGTAAAAAAACCAAGACGCTCCTCCCTCTTCAGACGCACGTCTGCTCCGTGTTCCGGTCTGAACATAGTGCGTCCAGCTGGAGGCGTTGTGTGCTTTTTTGCTGCTCAAAACGCATTCGGTGTGAACGTAGCATAAGAGTTTGTGTGGRTTTGTGGCTTGTTTGTCTCCATGTAGCGCTGTGACGATCTGGTCACCTAACTATTTGGATGTACTCAGCTTTTGCTTAAAACATGTTGGGATAAGCTCCAGCACCTGCCTCGCAACCTTAATTAGGAAGAAGCATTGGATGGATGGATGGATAGATGGATGGATGGATGGATGGATGGATGGATGGATGGATGGATGGATGATGGATGGATGGATGGATGGATGCCCATTTTTCCATTTGTTTGTCTATTTTATGCAGACATTCAGTAATTAGTAACGAAGGAAATCACTGGTTCTGCTGACTATTATTGTTCCTTATCACCACCTGGGAGTCACTGTTTGCCAGCTCCCACACAACATCTCATATAACTGTCCTGCATGAGTATTTGGATGCTGTGCATCCTCACAGGGGACAGTGCCACTTCCACCTGTGGTGCTAACGACAACCTGAACGGAATGGTTTGAAACTTGTAGGCTGTGCCGCGATAACCAAACCTGCGGAATTACCTGAGCTGTGGATAAATAACAATGTAAAAATAATCATCCGCCAGATTGTTTGTYACAAACCAATCTCCTGTGCAGATGGAGCGACGGAGTGTCTCGTGTGGGTTAGTGTTAGTCATTGAAGCTTCCTTAGCTAGTCACACCAAGGCAGTACCCACAGTGAAAGACTGTGTGACGTCTTCCCAGGACAGATATTTCTGCTGCCTCATCTACATGACAAGGGATTAGTGAAGCTGTCTATCTTTTGATTTTTGCTGCATAATTCAATTCATTTTTTATCATTTTATAATGCAGATTTGTCAAGTGAGCAATCACCAGATGGTCTAGAAACACATATTAAAGTTATAAGAAATAGAAGATAAACAAAGAGAAAAGAAATTACCAGTGTAGCACAAAAAGTTTGAGCACTTTCAYGTAACGTGTTTTTTGCATTTAGGATGCATTTAAAAGCCTGGAAACAACTTTTGGGAATTGTGTCAGAATAACCCATGTATGAAGAGCATGTTAATGCTCACCTGCGTAAGAAACTTTTTTTTTCATATTTTAACAATCAGAGGCATTATTCAGTTTTGTGTTGCATTTTTTAAATCAATTTTAGGACAGACTACTTGAAACCATAGGCATGGATGGCAGTAGTGATGGGTGGAATATGACCCGCCCAGATTCATGGTGACCCCACACCCAGCGTCCTTGCATAAGACGGGAAAGATCTTCAGTTAAAACTGATGATTAATGTTCCTTTAGTTAGACTCTCGTACGAARCAAAGTGAAGGACAAGGGTCTGGTTTTTACCAGGCTAATTTAAGCCCCTTCAGTTATTAAAATAAACAATCATACAAAGACACATGTAGCTCATTCAGGAATGACAATAGATATGTTCTCGTCCAGTTAGCGTACAGGATGACCTGTAAGATTATCTTTTCAGATCCCACTAAGCCAGATGATTATGTATATTTTATTATACAGCATATCATAGCTGCAGAAGTATATGTGTGCTTCAAAGTACGTAAAAAATGAATGAGAGATTATTGCCAGAAAAGAGAATAAAAGGGAAAAAAAAAAGATCTCCCTTTTTTTTTCCAAACATGGGGTTTATTCCCATCTGCCCATTATAAAAGTTAGAGACAAAAGTGTTCTAATCCTGGCTCCTCTGTTCAGCCTTTGATGGCTGACTGTGTGTGCGAGTCAATGAACGTGCGTATGCCAATGTGTCAGACTACGATAGGAGAGCGCTGTATTGTGTGTCTGTGTGTGTGTATGCCGACCCACGGCGCTGTGTGTGCTCATGTGTTTGTCCGTGCGCTTTTTTTTTATTTTAGATTAGACTGAACAGAAATCATCTCCATGGGCATGTAAGGCTGCTGCTGCATCAAAATTGAGATACATCCAAGAGAAATAAGGTCCAGCGAACAGCGGATCAAACAGGGTATCTGTATGAAGCCCGGTCGTCTCTCCGCTGTCAGAAAATTTCAAATCAAAGTGGGTGAAAAAAAAATAAAAAGATACAGATAGAAGAAAGAATAAGCGTGAGGGGGAAACGGCAAATATAGCGGAGAATAGTAAAACGAATTTGGAGCACAATTAGTAACCAGGAAGTACCACAGAGAAAGAAAAAAATGACTGTGGGAATAAAAGTTTGGAAAGAACTGGTGCCTGCCTCAGTTGGCCTGACAGATGATTTATATTGATATTCTCCTGACCCATCAATACTTGGATCTCTTGCTGTGACTTAATTCTCTTAGATCACATTTTTCTCACAATAGTCTGAGTTTTTTTCCCCCTCTCACACAGGTGCACTGTTAGATAGATTGTGTGAGTGTCTATATGCCTAAAGTATGCCCTGAGGCAAAAGTACTGGTGGACCCCTGGTACCACACTAAAACCAGAGCAGCTGGGGCATTTTGAAGGCAGGATTTATCAGATCAGCAAAAGGAGGATCTTACAAAGACCAAAGTACCACTCAGTAAGCGCCTGGCCAAACTAACTCCTATTAATGGTTTGCCTTACAACCAAATTTCCCAAGTTTGACACTTTAAATAGCTGCTCATTGTCCAAATATTGATCTGTAATTATAGCAGCGAGGTTTATCATGTAAAAAGAAAAAAAGTCCAACAAAATACAACCCCAAAGAACACATGGAACTAAATAAATCAGGAAACTGTTGTTATCTCAAGAAGATTCAGTTCATTTATTTTTTGGCCCCAGTCTTCGTTAGCAATGTCAGATGACAGGAAATATTGACTGTAGCCCCCAGAAGCATGCTCATGAGACTGCTGTGGATGGCTTTCCAGGTTGTTTAATGTTAAACTGGGGGTAAAAGTTTCTCTGTGGAACTCATTTTATAATTTTACATCCCAGAGCTGTTGCCACACACAAACATGTTAGCTGTCAGARTGGTGCTGTGGTTAGGGATCTTATATTTGGACCTGAGGAGACCTCGCTAACAATCCTCACAATAAAACCTGAGCAATAATTGTATCCACAGAGGAACACATTAACAAACACTGGTGTGTACACACCCACCAGACACACAGTTAGATTATAGTTTACTGATATTTAAAAGGGGTATAACATTTAGCTAAAGCTGATTGTCATGTTGCATCATTAATCATGTTGTTAAAGGCCTTTTTGGAACTTCTAAACTATTTTTAAACTTTTATATATTAGATAAAAGATGCAACAGTTATTGATTCTCACATCTGCAAAGGAGGTTATGTTTTCTGTAGGGCTAGTTAGCTGGCTGGTTGGTTTGCCCGTTCATCTGTCAGTGCACAAGATTACTCTAAAAGTTATGAACGGATTCTCATGAAACTTTCAGGGCATGTTGGCGTTGTCACAAAGAACAACTCTTAAAACTTTGCTGGTGATCTGGCAACATCCACCAGCTGCAGCTTGCCACGATCTGGCACCAACAAAAAAAAAAAAAACTTTGCCATAGGCTGTGTTCTGGCTGTGTTTTAGTGGTGTAGTCATACTGTGACAGCCAATCAGCATCCAAAAGAACATGTGTCCGCTAATCCCAGCTCAGCAGCTGCACACAATCATTTGCATAACCGAGGGTCTTGGTGGATGCACTTTCTGAGTGCTTCTACTTTTCTAATGCTGCTTCATCACCAAACAAAGTGATGTAACAGTGTATGAGTTGAACTGGTGATTGCTAATTTACCTCAGGTGTGAGTGTTCTGCTTCATTCAACATTCCACAACATAAATATTTGCTATCTAAACTTTCTGATTTAAAAAGTATTTAGGTCTTATCAGGGCTGAACAGAATAAATAAATAAATTAGCTACCTGAACCAAAGATGTGCTTGAAGCTACGGAGCCCGTGAGGGGACATGGGGGGGATTTTTTTCTTTTGCGTTCTCACGCAAAAATATTGCATTACCTCGCAATACTTTTTGCGTTCCCTTGCAAAAGTCGTTAAGCACTGTTGTGCCTGCCGGTTTATTAACAAACTCACATGTTCACCATTAGCGGGTTAGCCTACTGCTTTAATTCAGCTTCAGAATGAATATATCACAGCGATGCATTGAAGTATGTCATATGCCAATATATTTAAACACAGTGCAGCCAGCCGAGCCACGCAACATCAATGTCAATTTCACGAACTTGTGGCGAGACATCATGTTTTGGTAACCGGATATTTCAAAATAAAAGTCTGATTTAATTCAGTTCATTTACAAATCAAACTTTTGTGTGGGAATGCAACGCAATATTACGAGGTGACGCAAAAGTATTGCGAGGTAACGCAAAGGTATTGCGTGGTAACGCAAAAGAAAAAAAAAAACCCATGTCCCCTCGCGGGCTCCGTATGAAGCACATATGAAGGTATTGGATTTTTGTTTTCTTTGTTGCTCACAGGCTCTTTAAACAGCTTTGGTTTCACTCGTCAATCTATGATGCAACCTGTTCGCACCACAGCATCAGTTTGATGACTAATGAATTCCTACTTTGACATTTAAGCGCTTTAGCCTGTACTGCTTTCATGTATATTACTTATAATCATAGTTTTATAGTAACTAAGTACGTTTACTTCATTACAGTACTTAAGTAGTTTTTTTGAGGATTTGTAATTTTACCAATTATTTTTTAAATAGCTACTTTTATTACGTGACATTTTAAAGCTAAAAATCATACTTTTACTTCTTTACTTTAAAATGTAACATCTAGTTACTCGTTACAAAATTAAATGTGTTCAAACTCATCATGAAAGAAGATGTTTCTGCACTCTAAAAATAATGAAGTGTTGAATTTACTTAACAAAGTCGTGTCAACTGGATCCATTAAGCCTAGTTGAGCAAAGTGAGTAAAAAATATACTTACATTACTCAATTTACTCAACCTGGTTTAGTGGAACTAGTTTGGTTCAGTGAATTTAACAGTTTATTTCTTAGAGAGCATGGAACGGTACTTTTACTTTTACTTTCCCAATTTTTGTCAACAATTTTATGACTTTTACTTGAGTAGTTTTCTCATCAGTGAAATTTATTTTTTTCCAAAGTCATTTTGTATTCATGTAATTTTACTTTTACTTAGTTTTTTTTTCAAGTACTTTATAGACTTCTGCTTATAATTTCATATATCTCATCACTTCMTGATGACAGGACAGATTTTGTAGAAGCCAAAAATCGCAAACTTAAACTGAAATGTTATTATCATCAAGATTTTGGTTAGCCACGGCCACAATGGCTATGGATGAGAGAAAAAAAAGTTGAAAAAAAGGAGTTGAAATATCTAGCAGTGCTTCTTTGTAAAGACAATCTTTGCACAATGTTGTGGTAACTGTGTCCGATTACTGCCTTAAAGACAACTAAGTAATAMGTTTTATTGGTACTATTCTCAGGGAGAGAGTTCCAGATTACAAGACTGTCTGAACCATTTAAAACCATATSTGATTGTTGAAATAAATCTCCCAGTCGGCAGTTTCCGAGTCCCTTGTTTAATTATGAAAYAATGTACACACAATAGCTGTTGCACTAGTGGTTGTAATAGGAACAAATGCATAACTGCGTAATCTTTTTTAAGAGAGGGTAATGGAATTTTATGTCAATTTAAGTAAGTTATAAAATGAGCAGATCAAAGCCAGAATACTGGTGGTGCTACAGAGAAAATGTTATCATCACACAACAGAAACGGCACCAAAGGAATTTGTGCATCCCCACACACACAGTGCTGCATTGTGAGGTCGAGAATAGCAGGTGTCAGAGTTTTTATTGCCAACCCTCAAGCAATGCTGTTGCTATTTTTAAAAAAGCTTGAGGCGCAATATTGTTGTATTACTGGCCGACCCTGGTACATTACTCATTATTTGCCCTTCATCAGAACCAAGAGRTGTCTTAATGAACCAGAAGGGTTGATTCATGCCTAACGTTTGATGTACATATTGTCACCAAGCTTCATCTCATAATCAGATGCTAAATATTTTGTGATAAGGGTTACATAAAGTGTCTCATGTTTATTCAGAACGTCTAAACTGGCAAATCCAAATCGTTAATTTAAAATTCACCAAAGCAATTACCATGCAAATTTGCAGTGCTGAATAAAGTCACCCAAAGAGTTCTGCTTTTCCCCTCTTTTTTTGGTTCATTTCCAGCCACCATTTCTTTTTCCTTCATGCGAGCATTTTAAATCAGCGTCACAGTGGGGAAGCAACCTGCACCGTAACCGCTTGGGCTGTTCACAAAAACACACTCATCTGCCTCTCTGCTTCAATCAAAACACCTCACATTTCCCTCTGTGTGTGTGTGTGTGTGTGTGTGTGTGTGTGTGTGTGTGTGTGTGTGTG
>NW_013952426.1:1576432-1577622 GCF_001266775.1 Austrofundulus limnaeus | reverse complement strand
TATTTATCCCTCTCCCCATTTAGGAGTCAACAGTATGCACACACTAATAAAAGCATTTAGTTGCAAGGATGGCAAGGATGTTCACAATCCTTCAAACCAAATCAATAAACATGACGTATAGTACTTCTGCGTCAGTGTACTTTTTCAGGTATTGTCGTTTGTTTTCTTTTGACTGAGTAGCCAACAATGATTTTGATTTCCGCAACTTTGTTGTGTTATAATCAGTGGCGACTGGTGGTGATTTTTGAAGGGTGGGTTAATGCCTGGTTCAAACAGCAAGATTTTAAAATTGAAGGTTGATTTTCAAAGACCGAGAGACCCCACACATGCAGATGAAAAAAACTCATAGACATAAGAGGTTTGGTCCTACAGTGCATGGTCTACAGCCACACGGCAAAAGATAACACACCAACAAATGTCAGAYGGAAAATCTTGCAAAACCTAGTGATCAAACATGAGTTCATAGTAAAAAAAAAAAAAAACAAGGCAGACAAGAAAGAAGCAATAGTGATAGTTTGTGSACCATTTTAAAAGAGAAAAAACACAACAAAAATATGTCTCCATGGTCCACCAGACTTTCTGGTCAGCCATGGCAGTTGTTTTGTTTTGTTTTATGCATGCATAATTGACACGCATTATGTTAGATGTAGTTTACAGTCAATACTGGCTTTAAAACTGCTTATTTTAAGACATTAATGCAAGGGTATAAAACTAAATTGCTCACTTACTTAAAGCCAACAGTTCAGGGGCAGGCAAGTATTATTATCTTCACCTTTTAAATTTGTTTATTTTCTTGCATTTAATAATAAATTTAAACTTTCATTTTTAAATTTTTTATTATTTTGGTGGAGTCTTGGAGGGGCAGATTAATGTGGCCCGTGGGCCTTCTGTTCGACATATGTGGTCTACACCAAACCATACCCACATATACTCGCCTRGCCCACTTATACCAGCCGTTCCTGAGTATAATTTAATGTAGTCCTAATTTGAAAAAGCTGAAAAACTACAGGAAGCTGTGTTCTGATTGGTGAAAACTTTTAGCAGAGAACATTAGAAGAACACATACAAGTGCTGGTCATAAAATTAGAATATCATGAAAAGGTATATTTCAGTAATTCCATTTAAAAAGTGAAACTTGTATATTATATTCATACATTACATACAAACTCATATATTTCAAATGTTTATTT
>NW_013952426.1:1571058-1575697 GCF_001266775.1 Austrofundulus limnaeus | reverse complement strand
TGATATAACCACATGTTAACACCATGTGGCAGTTTACAACAATCAAAATCCGCCTCATCACATACGTCCGCATTGCTGCAGTAATACAGGCCAAAGGAGCCCCAACTAAATACTGAGTGCTGTACATGCTCATACTTTTCATGTTCATACTTTTCAGTTGGCCAACATTTCTATAAATCCTTTGTTTTTATTGGTCTTCAGTAATATTCTAATTTTCTGATATGCTGAATTTGAGATTTTCATTTGTTGTCATTTGTAATCATCAAAATTAAGCAAAATAAACATTTGAAATATATGAGTTTGTATGTAATGTATGAATATAATATACAAGTTTCACTTTTTAAATGGAATTACTGAAATAAATCTACTTTTTCATGATATTCTAATTTTATGACCAGCACCTGTATGTTGATGATCAGCGGAGCACAAAAAGGTTAAGTTAAAAATGAGCATGTAAATAGGCATGTCATCAAGTGATGGCAAAGGGGTATTTTTCATAATCTATTGATAATCAAAGCATTTAGATTTGCAGAATATGCGACAAACTTCTTACTGGTGCAGTGTTTTTGGAAGTGGACAGTTTTGTTTTGGATTGACAGAAAAATTTCTCCACTCAATTTTGACATGAAGCAAAAGTGAAGCACAGTGAACTGCTACATGACTTCAGCCCTCTCACACACTGTCGTTCTTTTTTTAAACTTCTTTATTCTCTTTTAAACTCCGCGTGCTGTCAGTCACTCTGGTTTTGTTTGTCATTTACAGTACAAGGTTTTCATTCTCTCGCAGCAGCACACATYATTGTCAACAGCCATGTCTGGACTTCTTGGACTGATTTCATTTCTTCAGAGGAAGATATGGAGGCTGTCAGACTCAAAGTGGGATGAGAACTCTCTGCAGTCTGGGTGCAAGCCAGTCACAATGCCCATCAGATGTAGGCAAAACAAAGGGACACACGATGACAGCTCTAAAGAAGGATTCAACCAAAATTTGTTTTAAAGATTAGAACAGCTTTCTTCAAGAAAATAATCTGATAAAAACAAACAAAAAAAGAAATGATAAAAAAGTAAATTTTCAAATCCCAAACTTTTTGTTCTAATTCCAGAAGGAAATTAAAAAATAGCATGTTTCATTCACGTTTCTGCTCTTGCACGGTTTCACTCGTTTGCTGATTTTGCAGGTGCGTCTAAAATCCACACAATACAAAGGCGAAAAAAAAGAGTCTCATTAAGGATAAGGCCTTCGCCTCATCCACTATTCATAGCACAGCGCCACTTTGGAGTCATTCCAGTAGTGAGATGGTATCTTGTATGAGAAATCTCCTGACTGGCTGTCACATTCAGGACAGTAGCTGTCTGAATCTGTCACTGGAAACATTTTCCAACAACTTATGTGTTCAACATTGAACAAGTCAGATGTGAGGTGTTTAAGAAACACACATACATCATGTCATATAGTGAACATGGTATTATGGGACTCAGAATTGATTTTAAAATAAAACAATTTTAACTAAATCAGAAAACCCCTGAAGAAAAAATACATACACTGGTGGATTTTTTTCTGGGGGGGAAGGGGGCTAAAACTCCAAAATAGGCTCATCTCCAAAAGCAATCAAACATGTACTAAGTTGTATCATGCCAGTGTATTTATTTAAAAAAATCCAAATAAAAAAACAGTCATGTAGTGTTTTATTTTTAGTACATAAATTTTGCTTATGTGTTACTGAGAAGCAAATTTCTTCATGACTCTGGTTAAAGTCAGGGATGTTTTAACCAGATTCTTCTCTATATAGCATGGTCGTGACAGGGTGAACCCCTACCATCTGATCCACTGTCGCCCTGCTGAGAGTTCTGAGAGATAACTTGAGGTCTTTGCTTGAACTTTAGCATACATAACTGCGTTACTTTAGCAAATGCTACGTTATCATTTTGGTTCTGATTTGTGAACAGTCACATTGAACTTTTCAATGACGAAGTGGTGTTGTTGGATACCTATAGAGCAATTAAAATCGATCTGAGAGCCGCTGGCCAAATGCAATAATATAATACATGAAATGCAAATACTTAATATAATACATGAAATGCAAATACTCAATATAATACATGAAATGCAAATACTTAATATAATGTATGAAATGCAAATACTTCTTATGCAATGTTTTTTTTTTTTGATTAAGCCAGAAGCCAGTGTGATGGTCCACATTTTTTTTGTTTTTGTTTTTTCAGCCCACAGATGTGGAGAAAATATAATGCATTCTCGGGCATTAAAGGCTCATGGGACTTTTCATAAAATAAAATTTGAGTATTTTATAAAGTGTGCAAATCTAGATGTGTGCTTAAATATAATCTTAATGTATATTGTAGTTACTTCTATTTTATGTTAAATCTTAACATAATTCAAAGATAAAGTGAGTACCATGAGTTAAGACTATCTGCACTATATCTTATATAGTTGGACCAATGCATGAAAGGATTAAGTGGAAATATAGTGTTTCTACATAAGACAGGAGATTACAACCTATTAGCAATGACAACTGCTGGTGGGCCAAATCAAATGGCTTGGCCAATTTTGACCCGCGGGGCCCACTTTGGGCACCTCTCAGTGCTGGCTCTAGCCATTTTGGTGCCCTAGGCGAGTTGAAGCGCACCCCCCACCCCCCCGAACTATGTTCCACCCACCCCAATTTAAACCCCTAAAAACAAGTTTGACAAAGGTACTATGGTAAACTTACAGTATAGTAACAACATACATGTCAACTTGTATGGATTGTCCATAAGTTATAAGGATTTTACATCATTTTGCAGGTATACGGACGTATAGGGCAATCTCACAGATTTTTTCAAGTCTTACGGATTTTTTCAAAACCTCATTTTCAAAATTATCTAACATGTCAGAGCCTGTAGGATGATTTAAAAAACAATAAATAATATGAAATAGCCATCTTCCAACCTGTTCTGCCGGTAGAATTAAGTTTTGAACTTTTTCGCTGTTCTTTCTGCCGGTGCAACGTCAATCAGTTGAGAGAGAGGGTGGGGGTGAATGTTGCATTGGGGGGCAGAAAATGTTTTATGGGTAGAGTAGTTTATTTTTCCTGTAATACTTCATTATAGTTTTTTTAAGACCATGCTAATTGAAAGGGCCGTTGAGCAGAGTTACCGGTACAACCAGGGATTACAAATAATTATTTTTTTCTTCTGCAGTTCAGCGCCTCCTCCAGCAGATGGCGCTCTAGGCGACCGCCTAGTTCGCCTATGCCAAGAGCCGGCTCTGGCACCTCTGCAATAGAGCGTTAGTTTAAAAATTGCGATAATTAGATTTTGGCAAAATGTGATGAATACATACCCTATTAATTGATCCCTGAAGCAAATGTCCTAAATATAATTCTGAAGAATGTTTTGAAAAGGTTTTCTCAACAGTACCAACAACTAACAAAACCCTCGTGAGCCTATTTTCAGTGCCAGCTGGGAAATCCTCACACACAAATTTGGTTTGAGGTTCCCTGTTTCAAATGAGATCAAGAAATCCTCATTAGAATATGCTAAAATTAGGATTCAGATCAATTTTCCATGCATGTAAAATTGGTTTGAATCCTCATAGGTATTGCCAAACAAAAATGAGCTTGTTTAGTTTGACCAAACGTGACTTAATCCTCTGTTTGATATGACGAGTCACGTTTTGTCAGCTGTGTCCATATCATGAACACGTAATGCACCTTCCTTTATGATGTTATCTCTGATCCACCTCATATTATATGAGCTGCCTTTCAGCTGCCTCAGCATCGATTGCCAAAGCAACAACAAGCCAAAAGAAGAAAAAAAAAGAAGGAAAAACCTGACGTTTCCTCTGAGGTGTTCAAAGGACTCATCTTCCTCCAACACAGCCGAGCATAAGTCAAGTGATGTATGCAGAGTTGGTAATAGGAAACACATAGACTCTGTGATGTTCTCAAGGTCAAACCTCCGCTGTGGATCGATTAAAGGTGCCTGTCCACAAAATTAACCTGTACACAAGCAGCTGCTGGGAGTAATTACACTGTTTTTATGGCACATGGTAGTTAGACATTTGCTGATAAAAGGTTTTGTTGAAATTCAACAATAGTCGTGTTTTTCATTTATGGATTTTAATTTAGTGTAGTCTTTTTTTATTCATGGCTAGGCGTTTAGTGTAATGATTATACTGTAGCAGATGAAGGGGACATTTCTTAACTACATGTCTAATTACGCACAATTGAATACAGAGCGTGTCATATTAGATCAAATTAATTTTATTTTGTGTGCAAAAGTGTCCGTATTCATTGTAGTCCAATTTACGAGCTCAAACTTATGTTRTGTGTGAAGCAAATTGTGTAAATGGAGGTGTATAGAACAAAGAGACATGTTGCAATGCCCTAGAAAGAGAAAGATGACAAGGGGGATGAATCCAAAGCACACTGCAAATCAGAGAAGGGGAAATGGCATCAGAGATGAAGAGAGATAGCCCAACATGTTCGTTTCCCCTCCCTCCCTTTAACAGTGCGCTCACAACCTCCTGCTGCCACTCATGATGTAAGGCTGAGGCAATTAACCTCCTTCTTCTGTCACACACTATGTGAGTGTGTGTGTGTGTGTGTGTGTGTGTGTGTGTGTGTGTGTGTGTGTGTGTG
>NW_013952426.1:1567897-1569878 GCF_001266775.1 Austrofundulus limnaeus | reverse complement strand
TGGGAACACTTTTCAATGGAAAACAATGATGCTGAAACTGCATCTTGCAAAATCTACAAACTGGATGTTTCTCATGGTGGGAACAGCAGGGCTCGCTTTAATACTGCCAACCTTGTCTCTTGGAAAGAAATAAAGAAACAAAGCTATCTGATCGGTATCGGAAAGTCTAATCATTAAAAAAAATCGGATTGTGTCGGGAGCCAAAATATCTGGATCGGTACGTCCATACATGAGTACATACTGTATATCAGAACAGTCACTTTGCACAGGGAAATTGAGAACCTATGTGAATGTTTCGAGACATTTTGGAAATTCTGTCACAAATGCTGTTTTTAATTTGCTGCCAACAGTCGCAGCTCGGTGAGAAACTGCCTCCTGTAAAGAGTTTCAATTATTTATAGTTTTATCTCACTTCAAAATCACAATTACATGCAAATGATCAAATATGCAAATTAGGCAATGGGAACTTCTAATGACATTTAGGACAGCCAACAGCTACTTTCCTTACTGAGGAGTTGGCAACAGTGACAGCAGTTTTACACAACCTAACCATACTTTCAGTGTTCTGCATCTTCTTAGGACAAAATAAAACCACATTCTGCACATATCAGTACCAACTCACACACAATGGTGGCAGTCTATCCTGCAGAGCAGACAATGGTTATTTGATGTTATTTATTCTATTTTTAATGTCCTTCAGGCTCTGAAATGTAAAATAAATTTGAAACTAATTGAAAAAATCAGTGAGATTGCTCCATATGTCCATATACTGTACCTGCAAATTAAGGGAAAATCCATGTAAATTACAGACAATCCGTCCAACTTAAGTATGTTAGTACTCACCAAAGAGATTTTTCCAGATGTATTATACATCCCTGAGATGCTCTTCTTTAGCCTCACCAAGCTGTATACCAGGGCTATTCAACTAAATTTCTCTGGGGGCCACAGTTACTGCAGGCCAACAGCACAAGGGCCAAACATCCTGCAATTAAAGTCATTATGTACATAAACCAAGTATTACAAAGATCTGTTACCTTTGAAATAATTTATTTTGTTGCATTTAACCATGAATACAACATACAAAACCCTATAATAAAAGTAGTGATAATAAAATGTCAAAAACAAAAAAAACAACACATTATGCCTCCTATTTAACAAATATTATTTTGACATCTCTGACTTGCCTATATTTTAAACCCATTTTCGTTTTCATAGTTTTATCTTCAACTCTTTGTATATGATATTAATAGACATGGTTTTTACCATCTTCTTGCCAAGATTCCAACATTTCTGTAGTTACCAAACATGTCTGTGTTTAACTAAAAGAACTTAGAGTAATTAAAGTAGAAATCCGGGGATTTGGCCTTAAGAGATAAATGAACCAATGGGCGGGCCGAACTTTGGTCACATCCGGCCCGCGGGCCGCCAGTTAAATAGCCCTGCTCTATACACTCGCTTTCGCACAACTCGCTTGKAACGCAAGTGGGTATAGTAATGCAGTAGAATACAATTCAGTTCAATTCAACTCAAAAATACTTTATTAATCCCAAAGGGAAATTAAATGTTTTTTTACTCATGTTATCTTGGTTTCTTTAATGTGTTTTCATAGAAAATGATGGCTGTGGGCAGGAAGGATCTCCTGCGATCCATCTTACAACACTTCTGAAAAAGCCTTTGACTGAAGACAGTACTATGCTAACACAATTCTACCACCACGATTATCACCTCTGCACTAGGTAGTTTTCATGACCTTGTCATATAGATAAAAAACCAGTGTGGCCACTCCTACTTCAAATTCATGCTAACCCCACCACATGGAATGTGATGGAAAACACCATAACCTTGCTGTAGAGATTTTACGTGTGCTCAAAACCCTCCATGGCCTATCATGTAATGGGAAGCCCACTATGTTCCTTTTATAACTTCACTAAGATCCTTCTGTAGGGGTCACCTCGAGTGAAGAAACAAGATTTACTGCCTC
>NW_013952426.1:1564520-1566557 GCF_001266775.1 Austrofundulus limnaeus | reverse complement strand
ATGTTAAAGGAAGCTGTTTTGTTACTGCTCTATTGTTGGAAAGCAAAAATATTGATTGTTATAATAAAGTATTTTGTTGTTACGTACAATGTTTGGCAAAATTCTATCCTAGATCTTTTGGATCTTTTCAAATAATGAAGCTTTTAAAGAATCGGTATCGATATCGGCAATACTGGCCCGGTGTTTACTTGGTATCGGATCGATACCAAAATTCCCAGTATCGCCCACCTCTACTGTATAACTGAGCAGCAACAAAGGTAGCAGGAGAAAATACAGTGAAATGGAGATTTCACACAGTGAATTTCACCAGATACTTTCAAACCCAGTGCACTTCTACCTTGGGGTGGAATGCATTTTGCATTTTTGTCATTTTTCAGGTAAAATAATTGGCATGCAATATAGAAAATATAGTTCATGGTCAATGCTGGCTTTAAAGCAGAATATGCTTATTTTAAGACATTAATACATCTTGGAAGCTCTTGTAGGCCACATAAAATGCAGTGACAGGCCACATTTGGCCCAYGGGCGTTGAGTTTGACACATGATCTACATTCATTTCTTTTGGTGTCTTAATGCAGGTCTATTTTCACTTTTAGCTTTAAATAAAATTTTCACTGCTTAACTGTGAAGATTCACCCCCACAGATCTAAAATGTCTGAGCAGGAAACAAAACGCTACCTGCTTGGCTCTAAACAAAAAAAAAAAAAAAAAACTATGTATAGAAACTAAACTGGCAGCAACACTACCAATATTTAGCAAAACAATCAACATGTCCCAAATGTATTTTTATGTTGTTTAGTAATAACTGCTGGATGGGAAAACAAGCCACAGTTTCCTAACAAGTCGACTATAAAGGAGTGATTATATGACAGTGTTGTGTTCAAAGTGTGGTTCTTCTGCTCCGGAGAGGCTGAAAAAACACTTCTTGTAGATTTGGGACTTAAAAAGCTGCAATAAAAGTTTATGTTTGAGCTCCCTAGCATCGTGTTTTTTCACCACCAGAAGAGGCTTCAACCATAGAAAGAACACTRATTAAATTTTCAACACTGTGCTGCAGTTTATGACTTTAGGGTATGTCATAAACGCACAAAAATCGTCTATTAAGTTGCAAAAAGAGGAAACTAAGTACATATTTAATGCTTGTTTCTTAAGTGTGAGGTATATTCACAGATGCAGCCTTACGTTTGTGAGATTAGGGACACTTTCAGTTCAACCAGGCCTTTTACAGTTTCACAGGTTTTTTGTAAAACCTGTTGGGGTTAGGGTTCTACTGTCATCACATTTTCAAGATTTGACTAAAACAGCTGCAACTCAATTTCTCTGCATCAGATGATCTCAGTCTAAAACTCTGGTGTGACAAACAGCAAATAATGATCAGTTCTGCCTTTAATTAGTCTTCCCCCCCTTTTTGTTTCAGCATACTTTAAATCATAAAGTCCAAGATGACACAGAGATTAAAAAAGGTGAGCCTGTGATCAGTAGGCTGCTGGTTTGAATCCCCTGGCCGTTACATCTAAAATGTAGGTGGGAAAGGTGAAGCACCCACACCTGCTTCCATCATTATTGGCTCCATTCTGGGCCTTTAACCCCACCAGCTGCACCTAAGATGGCAGCCCCCTGATTCACACAAYGTGGGTTGTGGTAGCTTGGTGGTCAGTAGTTGTGTCGGGAAAAAAGATCCATTGCAGTTTTACATTAAACACTTAAAAAAATAACTTTGTTCACATTACCTCACTGTGGTGAAGGAACCAGAAAAAAGAAAAAAATAAATAAATGTGATAATAATAATGTAAAGTCCAAGCTTTGCAAACTGTAATAAAACCACCTTTGAAGAACTATACAATTATTAGGTCTTTAACTTTTAAAATCTGGTCAAGAATTTATCGATATTTCAATTATAAGAATAAAAGAATGTTTGTCTGTCTGACTGCAGTGGTTTTTAATACTCTGCGTGTGAAAATGGACACATCTAGCACAGCTATGCGAGCGTATTTGTGTGTGTGTGTGTGTGTGTGTGTGTGTGTGTGTGTGTGTGTG
>NW_013952426.1:1560583-1564510 GCF_001266775.1 Austrofundulus limnaeus | reverse complement strand
GTATATGTATACACATATACACATATACGTATATACAGTATGCATCGAATACAAAGGAGCACTGAGAAAAAATAAATCATACTACATCTGTCCTTTTTTACTGAAGGTAAATTTCAACATAAATGCAACATTTTTCTAACTCCAGCCTGAACAATTTGCATAAAACATACTGTAAATTAGCTCAGAGAAAACAACAGTATTGTCCATAAGAAGTCAGTAAAATCAAAAAGTCTTATTATTGAATGATGTTTCTCCATGATTGTGCTGCTTTCTGCCTGAAAACAAAACTAAACTGCCTGTGAAAAAACACAACCAAATATTGTCCAGTCTGTGTTTTCACACAAGGAAAGTCCTTTGGTCCACTTGTTTGGTCCGAACCAAATGCTCTATTTTTATTTTATTTTTTTTAGTTTGGTGTGGTTGGCTTTCACATTGTACTTTTTTGCAATCTGACAATTTATTAACAAAGCTACATGGGTTACAATCATTGATCCCATTAGACAGTAATGGTAATACAACTGCAGTACCATTTAGAATTTCAAAAGCAGCTCATTCAATAGCGGTTTTGCGATAATATACTTCTAATTTTGGGAGAAGGTTGGCAAATGCAACCCAAAGGAGACGAGATGCTCTGTGTGCCCTGACCAACAACGGTAGATTGTTTGTAGCGCAGCAGTAATGTTAGCAACACTGAAGGGCCAATTGTTACCATGATGCACATGAAGTCCAAATGGTGCATTTTTCCTGTAGTCGGTTTGGTTCGAGGGCGGTCTGTATTCACACCAGATGCAAACTGCACCAGAGTTCACTTGGAATCGGACCAAGACACCGTCAAAACTGGGTTTGCATGAGTATATTCACACCTGCATAAAAGGTCCGGACCAATGAGGTAACCAAACTCTGGTCCATTTAAAGCAGACCAAATGTGTCAGGTGTGAATACAACCTTAGATATAAAATCGAAAAATGAAGGTGCAAATAAAGTGCCTTGTGTAAGTTATAACCAAGACAAAAGAAATTTTCACTACACTTTAGCACCATTAATGCAGCCTGGTTATACAGTAACTCAGTCTGTAGTCTATTATTTATTTAAGATCAAATCAAGTCTTGTTTTATTTGTACGTGCTGTGTTCAAGCTCCAAAAGATTAAGCTGATTCAGCATATTTTTTTATTCCTGAATTTCCCCGAGTCTCATCCTCCTCGTAGCTTAACGACCAGAAAGAGCGAGCTTTTTGAGTTCCCGAATTGGCAGAAACCAATCGGCTGCCTCGGAGACGGCACAAACCTCTTGTCATGCTAATGAGCAATCAGCATCACATTTTGCTCGAGTGGAGGACATCTTTTACCACTTCCAGTGAAGCCGTGCCGATTGGAAACAAGGCACTTCCGGTGAATCGGAATGGGCGAATTGCTCATCAGGCCTGCAAGATTTTTTTTTTTCATTTTGTTTTTTATATTTCACTGCTTGTCGTTTCTAGCGAAGAAGGAGATCCACCAAAAGTAAAGGTATCAGTCACCAGGCTCTTTACTTCTGAGTTGTATTCTTGGAGCAAAGAACTTTCTCTGTTCCGAGGGAGATGAAAGAGCTAAAAGCCAAACCTGGGATCAGATTGTAAAAGGACAAGTCATAACCTCTCCAAATAACAGAAACCTTTCGATCGCTCTCTGCTCCTCTGTTCGTCTCCACTCCAGTGCAGCTGTGGACGATTACCGTGAAGCAGCCATTAGGGAGTATGTTGAAGAGGACAAAACTCTATCAACTGTTTGCAGGCAATTAGAGGAGTGGAGGGGAGGGGAGAGGAAATCCAAGAGGAGAAAAAGCCTATAGCGGCAGTTAAAAGACTCACAGAAGCCCAGAAATACAACATTTATGGATGATTTTATTAAGCTTAATGCATTAGCTCAGAAAAAAATGTGAAGATAGCATTGTTTTCTGTTAAACCAAGTCATTTCTTTAATGATGGCAATTAGTACATGAACAGGGTGTTAACAGAAATTTAAAGTTAACTAAAGGAAGATGTTCACAACATAGTACAAAATAATGTTGACAATTAAACCTTGACTTTGACTCACATGATGCTAACAATTGTATAAACTAGACATGGGTTTTTACGATATAAAAACAAGTGTGCATTGCCATGTAGCATGTCACTGCAGCATGGCTTTGCCTGCAGCATTGGACATGCAGAATGAAAGTTGACCAAGTTCAAATGTGTTTTCTATACCAGCTTGTGCCTGTCATGCCAGCAGGTGTTTGTAATTAAGGTAAGTGTGTGACAATATGAAGTTTGAAGAGATTTGTTGTTAAAGTTGCTTTGGCTGGGTATTGAACCCTGATCTCCCACATGAATGTCCATGGCGTTAACCATTGGACCATTGGAGTTGTGGCAGAAGGTGGTGGCAGGGGTTGATTTGTATGTGTGCAGAAAGAGGCCACATTGCCAATACAATTATTGACACTAAACTGCATAATATTACAACAATAGAGCAGTATTAAGACAATATTATAGTAAAACATCAAAATACAATCATATTAGTATTGTAAACACTGAACTATTGAGATTAAATATTATTTAAGTATGGAGCAGTGCCAAGTTGAGTACAGCATGGGGCAGTATTGGACCATTACAAGGCCCCATTGACTCCCATTATATGAATTTGGAATAAAGTTGAAACATTAATATTTCAAAAACTACAAGTTGTACTGGTACCAAAAGGCATAGCAATCATTTGGCACAGGACCTTTACAGATATAAATTACAATGGCAGCTATAGGACAATGTAGGCAGGAGCATTGGACTTTCAGAATGAACTTTCACCAAGTTCAAATGTGTTTTCTATACCAGCTTGTGCCTGTCACGTCAGCAGGTGTTTGTAATTAAGGTAATTGTGTGACAATATGAAGTTTGAAGAGATTTTTGTTAAAGTTGCAGTAGCTGGATTTGAATCCTGATCTCCCACATGAAAGCCCACAGTGCTCATCATGAGACTATAGGAGATGTGGCAGAGGACAATCCCAGGGATTGGATTGTATGCATACAGAAAAATTTTACCTTGCCAATGCAATTATTGACACTTAAGTGCAATATATTACAGCAATATGACAACATAAAGACAGTATAACAGTAAAACATCAAAATACAATCATATTAATACTGTAATCACTGAACTACTGAGTTTAAATATTATGAAACTATGGTGCAGTACCATATTGTGTAGATGCAGCAGGGGACAGTATTGGACCAATACAAGGCTCCATTGACTGCTATTATAATTTATTAAGCATTAATATTTCAAAAAATATAAGTTTTACAGGCACCAAAAAGCATAGCCATCATTTGGCACAGGGGCTTTACAGATATAAATTAYAATGGCAGCTCTAGGACAAAGTATGCAGGAGGAGAAGCATGGCAAATTTGAGATGACTTGGATGGGAAACGAATCACAATTGTGTGCATTGCATTGGCAATGCACACTGATTATGCCTTCTCATATACAGTTTATATATAAACTTAGCAGAAAAAGTATTGGAAATTTGTGTTTGATAGATTGTTTCTTTTACGCTACAGGCAATAAATCACATGTTTGGCATCTGATTAGTAGCACCAGAAGCTCAAAAATTTTGTCAGATTTTTCATATCCAACCCACCATCTCAGATCTGCTGCTCATTCCACAAATGCATGTTCCTTATAAATGTGGCACCATTTAAAAATGAATGAAAAATGAATGGAAATTCAGACTTCCCAACAGTATACAATGGATTGCCAGGAAGCATTGTTACAACAAATAAGTAATCTACCAAACACAAATTTCCTTAGTTTGTGTGCAAAATGTACAGTATATACAGTGGTTTGCAAAAGTATTCATACCCCTTGAACTTTTCCATATTTTGTCACATTACAACCACAAACATAAATATATTTCAC
>NW_013952426.1:1557027-1560393 GCF_001266775.1 Austrofundulus limnaeus | reverse complement strand
CCTACCAGGCCATGGCCTTGGCTGAACTGGCAGCTCAGATGCCGCAGGAAAAACCCCTTTTACCCCTGCTGAACGAGATCAGACTGGCATCAGACCACATCCTGCATGTGTCCCGCTGTGCAGCGCTGGCTCTGGGGAAAGGAATGGCTTCTACTGTGGTGGTGCAGAGGCACCTGTGGCTAACGCTCTCAGACTTTCCCGGCAATGACAGAGCGGCCTACTTGGATGAACTGATAACGCCTACAGGACTGTTTGGTCAAGCGCTTGACGTCATCCAAACCAAATTTGAACAGAGGAAAAAGCAGGTTGAGGCACTTCGCTGCATCATTCCCAGATGCGATGCGAGGCCCAAGGCCCCAAGCACATCCAGGTCTGCGTCTCATCCTCCTCCGTTCAAGAAGGCGGCGATGCCTGGGACTTCAAAGGCCCAGCCCATCGTACCTCCCAGCTCGGCATGGAGCARAGGCCCCCCTCYGAGTYAGCAGGACAGTTCAGCGGCTTGGAAGAAGAAGTCAAAGTCCTCCTAACAGCAGGACTGTCTTCACAGGGACTTCAAAAACAGAGAGACAATGTTCAGCTGCAGTTGAAAAGACATTTAAATGTTTGTGTTTCAGAAAACGGCCCTAAGAGGCGTCGGATTTCAAATGTTCAATCTCCTCTGTTAATGTCCCGAAAAATAAACAAAAAAAAAAAACATGTAGCCCCCTCCCTGGGTGCTAATTGTGTTTTAAAATGCAAAACTTTAATAAACAGTTCTGCAAATGTTTTCAATGTGTCATTAAAGAATTATCTTTGTGCACAAACGAACACAATAAACTGCGGGCGACAGTCAGTAATGTTGTCCCTTCCCCATCCAGTGGAGGGCGGCACCAACACATCTCCAACAGTAAGGCAAGTCGGTCGCTTAGCAACGCGACTCCCTCTCTGGCGCACATGCGCACCCTCTCCATGGGTACAAAGAACTGTTGCTATGGGTTACAGGCTGCAGTTCCRCGTCAGGCCGCCTCGCTTTCGGGCCATTGTAAACACAGTGGTGACAAACGAGGCAGCCGCCATTTTAAGAGAGGAAATTTGCACGTTGCTAACAAAGAGAGCTATTCAAGTGGTTCCAGCTGCAGAAACACAAAAAGGTCTGTACAGCCGTTATTTTCTTGTTCCAAAGAAAGGGGGCGGCCTGCAGCCTATTTTGGATCTGAGAGTGTTAAACCGGTACCTTCAAACATACAGGTTCAAAATGTTAACGCTCAAACAGCTAATTCMCTYGATCAGMCCGRRCGATTGRTTTRCGACCATCAATTTAACAGACGCCTATTTTCACATAGCGATTCACCTGGAGCACAGAAAATATCTCAGGTTCGCCTTCGAGGATGTAGCCTATGAGTATCTGGTGCTACCGTTCGGTTTATCTCTAGCTCCTCACACCTTTTCAAAGTGCGTAGAAGCTGTGTTGACTCCCCTCAGGGAAACGGGGGTCCGTCCGTTAGCATATTTAGACGACTGGGCTCTGATCGCAAGCTCCAAGGAGCAAACCTTAGATCAGCTGTCTCAGGTTCTGTCACACWTTCAGGCTTTAGRGWTTTTAGTAAACACCCAGAAAAGTCTATTAACACTAAGTCAGAAGTTTTCGTTCCTCGGACTAGAAATCTGTTCCTTGTCAAGCAGGGCTCGCCTCTCAGAAAACAGAGCGGCCGCGTTTCACCGCTGCTTAGCTCAGTTTCAACTGGGACGCAAACTGTGCTTAAAAACAGTACTACAGTTACTGGGAATGATGGCTTCTATGATTTCAGTAGTACCACTCGGGCTGTTAAAAATGCGCCGTTTTCAGCGTTGGTCTCAGTCCCACAGGCTGTGTCCRTCTMGACACAGACACAAAAAGCTAACAAYAACTGCTTCYTGCATGAYGGCTCTCAGCCCCTGGAGGGAACCCRGYCTCCTGTATCGGGGTTCTCCAATAGAGAGGTTGTCGTTTCGCTAAGTGGTGTCCACAGACGCCTCCCTGAAAGGTTGGGGAGCCCTGTGTGACGGCGCGRCGGTGAGGGGAACCTGGACTCCACAACAGTCCAGACTCCACATAAACTGCCTAGAATTGTTAGCAGTCCTGTTAGCACTGAAACATTTTTTCCAGTTCTGGAGAACCATCATCTTCTAATCAGAACCGACAACACAGCAGTGGTCTCATATAAACAGACAAGGGGGGACTCGGTCCCTTCCCCTGCTGAACCTGTCTCACACTTTTTTTACAGTGGAGCAGTGTTCATTTTCTGTCTATCAGAGCCATTCATGTTCCGGGGAGACTGTACCTAAGTCCAGACCTCCTCTCCAGGGGTGGACCTCTAGCAAAGGAGTGGAGGCTGCATCCCACTGTGGTGACCCAGATTTGGGTTTTGTTTGGCAAAGCGACATTAGATCTGTTTGCCTCCAGAGCAAACACACACTGTCCTCTGTTCTTTTCCATGACAGAGCAGATTGCTCCTCTGGGAGTGGACGCCCTAGCTCATCCTTGGCCCGATGTACTTCTGTATGCGTTTCCCCCAGTGGAAATGATACCACTTGTACTAGAGAGGGTGCGAGGACAGAGCCTGTCTTTGATCCTAGTGGCACCCCAGCCGAGATAATCAGCTTGCTAGCAGCTCAACTCTGGCAACTTTGGCAAGATTTTTCACTGACACCCAGCTGCWTGCTTACCTGCTGAAAGGTCCAGCTTATTAGCCAAAGGCCTTTCTCCAGCAGTAATAGCAACTATCCAAAACACAAGACCTTCATCCACTAGAGGATTATATTCCTATAAGTGGCAAGCTTTTGAGCGATGGTGTAAGAACGGGCACCTGGACCATTTTCAGTGCGCAATAGGAGATGTTTTAACATTTCTTCAGGAGCTACTGGATAAAGGGCTCTCCTTCTCCACAATTAAAGCCTACTTAGCAGCCATTTCTGCTTGCCATGTAGGTTTTGATGGAGTCACACCTGGTGCACATCCTTTAGCCATGCGTTTTCTGAAAGGGGTTCGTAAGCTACGGCCTGCTATTAAACCCAGTATTCCCTGTTGGGACCTCACTGTGGTTCTTGAGGCTCTCTGCGACCCTCCATTTGAGCCTCTAGAGTCTTTAGAGTTGAAGTTTCTTTCATATAAAGTTGCTTTGCTTCTGGCTTTAGCTTCAGCTAAACAGGTCGGGGACCTCCACGCTCTGTCAGTGAACCCCTCCTGTATCCAGTTTTCTACTAATGACTCTAAAGTGGTTTTGCACCCTAACTCTGCGCATCTTCCTAAGGTGATACCTTCTAGTTACAGCTCTATGTCTATAGAGCAGGGGTGTCAAACTCCTGTCCTCGAGGGCCGCTATCCTGCATGTTTTAGAGGTTTTCTTG
>NW_013952426.1:1551436-1556656 GCF_001266775.1 Austrofundulus limnaeus | reverse complement strand
GCCATGGCCTTGGCTGAACTGGCAGCTCAGATGCTGCAGGAAAACCTCCTTTTACCCCTGCTGAACGAGATCAGACTGGCTCTGCATTAGTACAGTACTTAACTCAGGTCTGATACTGCTCTGCGGGGCACTTTGACAAGTCCCATATACAACTGTGTGTTGTACTGAGTGAAATGACTGAAAAGGAACGTAAGGTTATGAATATAACCACGGTTCCTTGAAGGAATGGAACGAAGTACAACACCTTGTTGGCCCCGCATCACAAAGRCTCGGTGAAGTGGGGTATCTAATTGAGTAATGACGCTGGTGACTCCGAACTTATAGGGTGAAGACAGAGCCTGTCACCAGACGTTCAATGTCACCACGTCACCAGTCTAAAGACGTGATTAGAGGTGGCTTCAGCCAGGCGTGCGAGGGCGCGTGTCCCATATACAACTTTGTGTTGTACTTCGTTCCATTCCTTCAAGGAACCGTGGTTATATTCATAACCTTACATTTTGATTGGTTGTTTCAGAAATGTGGTGTGTTTGTGGAAATGGGAAAAATAGGTTTCATGGTGCAGTCACGCACTCCTGGTCACAACATGTTCTCTAAATGTGCACCAAATGCGTAAAAACACGCACAAATGAACTCTGAAAGCTCTCACTGATTTTTACAGATGCCATGTGAAAGCATCACAGCTTTTGAGCTCAGAGGGTTAAAAGAAATAAAAAATTCCTGTATTCGCATCGTGATCTGGAACATCACCAAAATTTAATGGTGTGTTCTTTGGCCCAGTAGCCACATGTGGTAAAAATGTTGTGACAATTCGTCCACAAGTTTTTGAGCAATTTTGTCCACCGACAGACAGATCGACAGACCAACATGCGCGACCGAAAACATTACCTCGCCGTTGGCGGAGATAATAATAATAATCAATAATCCACACAGAAGCTTTGAAACTCATGGTTAAAAAACCTCACAAGCTTAGAAATAATATGTATGTTTTCTGAAAATCTCAAAATCTACCTACCCTTTTGTTCCGATCTGTCTCCTTCACTTCTTCTTCAGTCACTCCTTGTCTGATCATAATCTTGACAATGATGGTGTTGTTGTTGGAGCAGGCCTTGAAGAAGGAGATTGGCTCGGGGCTTGGGGAGCGGATAATGTGGGAAATGTCTGAGTCATCCAAGGGGTAGAAGGAATCGTTCGAGGTAAAGCTCYGTGTGTCTGAGCGATCTGGCAAGGCATCAAAGTCCAACTCCTCAAACTCCTGATAGATGTCATCCTCATCCTCCCAGTAGTTCCACGTGTGATCAGCTTCAGTCTCTTCATCCACCTCTGAGATTTCACACTGAGTTCCATTGTCATCAACCTTGCTAATGGACATAACGGGTGTCTTAATAGCCACGTTGTTGGATTTATTTCCAGTTGTGCTAAGTCCAACCCCTCTGGCAAAGCCATTCTCCTGAACCTTTGAATTTTGTTCTCGTTCCTCAGTTGTTAACACCATTTAAATCCTCACCTGCCCCAATTACCTTTAACAATTTTATGGGGTGATTTCACAATRTTTTGAGTGGCCAAATTTTATGTTCACCAAAATATAATTTTACGTTTTTCTAAACAGAAAGCTGAGTCTTACTAAGCAAAAGACATCTACTTATTTTAAATGAGTCAACAGATGTGACAGAAGAGGCATTAGATCGGTGCACTCACTGACTACCAGTCCTTCCTGATTGCTGAATAGATCTGAAGAGGATCTCCCACGTTAATATGTACACATGATGTACACAAATGGAGCTTGAAAAATCCAAGAGTATCCATGAGTTTCAAAAGGCAGCTCTCTTGTCCAATGCGACTTTTCTTAACAATCCCAGAAGCCATCAAACAGTACGATCATCTTACTAAAATCATGACCGTTCCCCCATCTCCAGATCAGATCAAAGCTGAAGTTTCCTTCAGCAGAATAGGCAACAGTCTCGATATGAAACTGATTAAGGTGAACAACTCATCTCGTGTTTCCCTGTGGAGAAACACTGTTTTCCTTGATGACGGCCAGCAGTGGGATGAGAGGGTTTCCATTGAGCTGCTCCAAGATAATCCATTTAGCCTTCATCTAGCTCCAGCCCTTCTGTTGGAATACAGGAGACTGAAAATGATGAGTGAGTACAGAAGGATGGTTTCAACTTCTGAAAACATTTTTTCTCCATGTATATTTTATAAAACAAAGCTTTTATCTTTATAGAACATATTAAAAAATAAACAATCAGTATGTGTTTGTACCAACATATATTCATTGTCTTTGCTATGACACAAATGCACTAATTAGTGAGTTGTCATTAGTTTATCTTTTTAAGCTGATCCCTTCCCCCAGTGCACTCAATTCTAACTGCTTAAAGTGGATTTCCCATCCACGTGACTTCACCTTTGCATAAGGTAAAGAGTTCATTTCAGCCATCTTGCCTTTTCCATGTCACTTTTCTAACTACTATACTTCTACATTCTACTAATTTGATAATTTTCTACAAAAAGCTGAAAAATATTTACAAAGTGAGTAGCAAACAGCATTTAAAAAGTATTATTAGAAAGTTTACTTGACATGCCCAATAAAGAAGTGGACCTAATTTGCAGTTTCCTTGTAGAAATGGTAATTATTTTAGAAAATGTAGTTTAATAGAATCAGTWAATGAAATAATTTATTTTATGAAGTGGTGGCTTTTGATGATGGGCTCAAGCCATCTTTGAGTGTAGGGGAGCCAGTATCTAGTCAGCGTTTGCCGCAACATACGTCGTATCTTGCTGGGCAAAATTATTTAGTTGGGAACATGATTTTTAAAGTGTGCCACTGAGCCCTTTTTTGAAAAATCACATCTTAYTCTTTTGTACACAACTAAACTGTATTTTTGGCCTTGCACATTCTTTCATTGTTGACCTCCACCCACATCATACCCACCCACCTTGACAACTGAACCCATGCGATTTAATCTACTGCAGTACACTTTTGATATGTATGAGAGGCCATTAGTATATGTGAGAGGGTTTGATAGTATATGTGAGAGCAAGTTTGAATTATGGCCTRAAGGGCCTCTCATAGAAATGAAGATAGGAAGATGTCATTTTTTTAAAGAATTATTTTTTAATTATTGGTGTGGAACATTTTGGGTCAATAAATGGCACTAATAAACAACCTGTAGGACACTGTCTTTTAAGGCTGCTTTTGCATCCCTTACTTCAGAACAGTAGTGTATTTTTTCTATTAAAAAWTTGTTTTTTTAAATAAAATGAAATTGAAGCCTTTGACGTGTTTTCAGGCAGCAAATCAATAAATGGTGCAACATAAATAAAGTTATTTGTTAAAAAATTATTAGATTCTAAGTTTTTTTATCCAGGTGTAAGATGCTCTCATGGGAAGATTAAATTCTGATTTTTATTTTTTATTTTTCTTTGTCCCTCATGTGATGAGGTCTGGTTTTACAGCAGAGCCTGGAAAGAAACTCTTTCTGACACTCCGCTAATCTCCCCAGATCTCCTTAGAGGAGGAACAGACCACAGGCGCTACCTCCATGATGTGATCACCGTGACAAAAGTTGATCCCATTGTGCATTTGAAAAAAGAAAAAAAAAAAAAAAGGAAGAAGAAGAAGAACAGGTAGAAAAAAATCTGATTTAGCTTGACATTGGAAATCTGGTTTTAGCAGCATATGCTCCTAATCTGCGCTTCGTCTAACTAAGACCGTGCATTAGCAGAAAGGTAATTGGATTTGGCAGAAATAACTCCACATCCTGTTTCCTGCAGCTGCACTCTCCAGCAGCACCAGAGAGATGATCCCATATCGGGCTAAGCTGTTATTAACCAATGACACCAAAGTGTGTTTGACTGATAGATGACATATTGATATGAGCACTGTGGTGCACTCCTGCCTCACTGTTGTACACCTAGCATCAAAGTTAAAAATTACTTCCTTTTTTCTGTAGGTATAATAACACGAGTGACTAAATGTAAGTGCCTGCATGGTGAATGCAACACCATTAACTTATCTCCTCTGTAATGTGTTCAAGGAGTCCATGAACCACTAATTGCAGAGAAGCCAGGCTAATCTTTCTGTTCCTGAAGGCAGCATCTTAATGACTTTAGGTACTGAACAGCAGAACTGTACATGGACACTTGGAGGAGTTAAAGCCATAGCTCAGATCTTTTTAAATGAGGTTCTGTGGAAAAATTATAAATATTTGATGTTTTATTTGTAATAAATAATTCTTTGAACAGCCTCAGTTTGGAAAAAATGTTTGAACTGTGCAGTTATTTGCTGAATCAGCCATTTCCTGCCACTATAGAAACTCACCATATGGCTCAAGTTGTTTTGTGTAGGGTAATAATAATTCAAAAGTTTGGTTTATTAAAGGCTGTGATACAGAAATAATTTCAGTCCATGCTTTAATTAAAATGAGTTAAGTTCAAGGCCCTTGGGTCAAATGCGGCCCATCACAACAATTTTGTCGACTGCGAGAGCTTCAAAGATATATTAATATACTGCAATATGTGAATGCTGCTTTAAAGCCAGCTTTGATAATAAACTACACCTCCCATAATGCATGTTGATGATTTTATCCATGGAACGATGGCATCCCAACCTCTAGGAGAAAGTGCACAGGGTTCAAAAGTAGCTGCCAAAATTTGTCATGTAAAAATCCCTATTTCGCTGCATTTTTGTAGGCTGCTTTTGTTAGCCCAATTGTACAAGTGGGAATTTCCCACTTACTAGTTAGTCGTCCGGTCGGAATTGTTAGAAAGTGAGTTCAAATTTCAAGATGACAGCTACTCAACACAACTTAACAGTGAGTAAAACTCTTACGTTTATGAGTATTTCAATATTATTTATTTCACATTAAATCAATTATACATGTGGTTATTTTCAGTGTTTATAAGAGGATATGTTTAAAATCTGTTTCTATGCAAGGAATATCATGTAGACCTCAGCCGAAGTAATGAAATGAGGAACAAAACATTTTGTGTTTAGTTGAAGTTGACCATGAAAAGTCAATSTTAATTATAACTGGTCCTTTGARGGCAACTATAATGCTTGTGTGGTTCTCAGTAAAGATGAGTTTGACACCCCTGCTCTGATACAGCATATTAAAGGTAATACACATGACTTTTCTAGGCCAAAACTATCAGCGCAAATAAAAATGGACAAACCAACTTCAATAGCCTCCACTGTCCAAACATTAAGGAAAATGTATC
>NW_013952426.1:1548383-1551099 GCF_001266775.1 Austrofundulus limnaeus | reverse complement strand
GCCATGTTGTTTTTTAGAGCCCAAATCTGCTTGCAAAAGGCATTTGTCCTTTTGTAATTTCAACTTTTGGCTTCCTGTCGTGTTTTTAGTTCAATTTTTATGGCCAAAACCAGCAGAATGATGCTATTATCTCAGATTCAAATGTGTTTTTAGCGTATTTTGCTGATTATGCCTCACTCACCTGTCCCATTTACTCTACTTTATAGTGACCACTGTCCACCTGTGTTACTGGAGGATAAAACAGTACTTGACTTTTATTTGTTACTTTTATTTTTGGTGTCAACATCAACCAACGCAGACAAAACAATTTGTGATTATAATTTGTTATGGCTGACTTTAATGTTCAAATAATTGTTGCATTAACATTGTTCTTCTTGCCAATCAATGTGCTTTTTAAACTTTCACATTTGTAATGGATTAACCTTTTAGAACCCAGAGCCATTTTTACTTTCATGAAAATTATGGGGGTTGCCTCTTTATTGGAGATACTTTTGCCAATGTTACTACAGAAATCTAGATGTTAGATACAATATGAATTATAAACTAAACACATCATAAGATTATTGAAAAGGTTTGCCAAAACAGAAGAAAGTATTATGTGAGTCAAAACCATGCTTAAACTCAAACAGCTGTTCTCATGGATAACGTGGAAGTCTAGCCTAAGCCTAATGGTAACATTTGAAGTGATTTCTTTCCTCTGGGAAGCAAAAGGCCACATCACATTTTCACAGATGGTGTTGGTTCATTTCATTTTGCAGTATTTGAAACAACTTTGCTTATCCCATTTTACAGGCCAGTGTGCGACCTTGTCAGTATGGACATTGTCTGGAACTCAAACTCTCTTGGATGGAGGTGGTTATGAGATAGATGTTCTGTGATGGGCGCCTCCTTTGTGACAAAGTCTGCCTGAAAGCTCCTTTGCTTCAGTGGATTTTTGACACCAAGTAATTTGAAATCACAGCAATAAACCAACCCTTTACTTAACACACTGAGCATGATGGTTTGCCAGAATAGGTAGAKATACCTCTGGGACATCATGTGCATATGTCAAGCTGTATGGAATGTCCGTAAGTTATAAGGATTTTGCGTCTTTTTGCAGGTATATAAATAGAGCAATCTTACGGATTTTTTCAAAACCTCATTTTCAAATTTATCTAACATGTCAGAGTCTGTAGGATGATTAAAAAAAAACATCAAATAACCATCGTCCARCCTGTTCTGCCGCTAGAAATAAGTTCTGCACTTCATCCGCTCTCCTTTCCTGCTTCGCAGCAGGCGCTGTCATCTCTGCAGCCGACAGACACCCCCTGGCCCGGCGGGCTGGTGCGAGTTACTGTATACAGATTTTTTAAGCTTTTTATATGGGTGAACATCCAAAGGGGTTGACATGTATGCATATGGTACTTGTACCTTGCAAGGCCTGCATCAAGAAGGAGGTCAATCCTGTCCATGAATGTGTTGTACTCCTTCATAATGTGCGGCCTTTTGACCGCAACAAATGATTTATCAAATTAGTCTGATTTGCCTCAGCAGCACGCTGTATCTTGAGGCTCAATTGAACAATAGGATGAGATCAGGTTAACTGATTTGTTGTCCCTCTTCAAAACGGCCACGCTCTCCTCTTTATCCACGCTGGCATCAAAAGATCCTCTTTATCTCTTGGTCAGACTTTCCTCATCTTCACGCTGACAACCCCGCTAAGCAATTCCCACAAAGTGTTCCTACAAAGTAAATTTGTCACTGAAGAAGTGTGAGCACAAGAGGAGCCGAGGAGAAGAAGTTATCAGCAAAATCTTTGTAGCTTGGCTTAACTGGAGAGTTTCGTACAGCTGCACCACAACATCACGTCCAATCCCAAGTATTTTTCCTAGTTCTACCTCGATAAAACACAAAGTCATAGAGAGTTCTAGAGGATGAGAAGCGGGCCYAAAACTTTACTCCCTAAGGGTGGGGCTTTCCCTTCACATACTGCTTTATTGGGCTGTGCCCCCCACGAAAGAGATCATTTGCTCATCAACATAGTCATACTCCTCTGAGATGATACCCTTGAACCCCATTAATAAATCTATCAGCACTTTTCATCCTCATGTCTGTTTGGCAAATCTGTGTTGCAATGACATGTAGAGGCCAGCATCGGTKGYGTGACACGTTATCTGCCACCAWTGGATGCCTTGTATCATTTTCCCAGTATGACTGATTTCTTGGAAGCCAGTATTTCTAATTCTTTACCCCTGGTATTAACATTTCTCAGATGGTCAGACTTTTTGTACTGTRTACATTTGTCTGTTCCATTAGCAATTGCAGCGTCTTCTCTGTGACGAACTTTCTGAAGAATTCCAGTGGAGTATGAATCTCAACACGAGGTTTGGCCCAGGATCCCTCATGCACTCTCCTTTGATGGCTGCCTCTTGCTGTCCTGGGTTCGTTTGGCTCGAATGTGGCTCTGCATCTAAATCACTTGAATCACATCAGTCTGAATTGCTAGACCCACTGGATTGTTCACTCTTCATGTTTGTGTTGGATGTCATCTGGACTTTCACCTGAGCTACTTTCATACCCCTCATTGTCACTGCCGTCTCCAATGAACTTTAGCTCTTCCTGAACAGTAGTTTCTTTTTATCCATTCAAATATATATATATATATACAGTATATTGATAGATAGATAGATAGATAGATAGATAGATAGATAGATAGATAGATAGATAGATAGATAGA
>NW_013952426.1:1545893-1548268 GCF_001266775.1 Austrofundulus limnaeus | reverse complement strand
ATCAGAGACTGTTACTTGAATTAAATGATCTTATTTTAGACACAAATAAATAAATAAATAAATAAATAAATAAATAAATAAATAAATAAATACTCTAGTGGAATATCAACAACTGTTTATTGTTTGTAAGACAGAACCAACAATCAACAGAACTTAAAGGTGTTTACCTTCATGGTACAGTGCATGCCACTGCTTTTTATGCACATGTAAAAAAATAGAAACGATTTGCTTTTAGAAATTGAAATTCAACATTAAAATGCATCCAGCTCAGATCCAGGGTACGAAAAGGTCACTTTACCGCATCTTTCTAACATGTATGAATATAATGTGAGCATTCCACACAGCAGCGATGCTACAGCTGTCATTACTAAAGTGGAAGTGAATTCACTACCTTTAGCAAAAAGATAAAATAAAATAACACAACTAGAATGTAAAAACACAGTATGAGAAACAACTGCAAAACTCATTTCATAGTTTAAGTTAAGTCCATTTCACAGAGTCGCCATCACTGAGGTCTCCTAGTCTCAGCGGGAGCAGCACAAACACACATTCAGATGATTGTGTTACAACAGTCTGAAATGATCGCAGCTGTGGTATAAAGTGCAACGCAAAATAAAAATGATGACTGAATAAACAGCTTCAACGCTAAATGACCATTATTGATCCGTAAATCAAACATTTATGCCTCCTTTTAAGGACTGTAGCTGTTAACGAGACGCTTMCTGGCAGGAAGAGGGAGTGAAAGGATAACTGGGGCTTGGATGTCTATTTCTTTCGAATGGGTCAATAATAAAACTCGTACCAGAGAACAGCAGAGAACCTGGCCCGAAAGTGAAACACAAAAAAAGGTTGAGCATTTCTCCCTAAAGGCTAGCGTCTTAACGTTTAGAATAGACTTACACACGTGCAGAATTTCAGAGACTTCCTGTAAAACTGCAAACTGTCAAATGAAACATATAGGTGCAGCTGTGCTTCTACTAAAGCTCTCTGAAAATGAATATAAAACAGTAATTACAGAGCATACAAGGTGCTGGCTGATAATGTTGAAGGGAAACCAATGCTGATCCAAGGGAGAACTCAAAATGAAAATGTGCAAATCTAAAACTCAGCATGACAGCATTAAAAAAAAGCTAGCATCCAATAATGCTGGACCTCTCTTTTAAATCGTTACATTTACAAACACATGTTGAATAGAAACAATTTATCATGCAAATGATTCTTCTCAAGCCACCTACATTCCTGCGGTCAATCCTGTACTTGCACCTGGTTCACTGATGATGCAACAGAGTCGTTCTCTGCATTCCTACAACAAAGCATGAGGAACAGCTTGAGTATATTTAACATTTAGCTGTTTTCCCCATTCTTCTAGATGTGTATCACAGCTGACAGCAGCTGCTGCTGATTTCTACTGCTTAATGTGGCGATGAATGTTTGTTTTATTCATTTCAGAAGTTCAATCTGGTACATTAAGCCAAAATCTAAAGCTGATTCTTTTGACTGATCTGTACATGTGTGTCTCTGATATTTAACTCATTACAGAGTTACAGTAGGTAGCACAGATTCCTGGGCTTAGATGGCGCTTCGGGCAGTAGCTATGAGAAGCTAAGTAACGTGTCTGAAAAAAAAACAAGTGGAAAAACAAGTTTTGATTTAGTGATGCAGAAAATGTGAACGCGTTCAACTCCGAAAGCACATTAAAAATTGAATTATATACATAATCATGAAGGGCATCAAGCAATGCAATTTGATCTGTCTATATTTAGGACTTGTTTGGGACACAAAGTCAATGAGACATCATCAGGTTAAAGAAGGGATGCAGTGCACTGTCACTACTTCCTTACTGACCCTTGAGTCACTGTTTTTTTTTCTTCCTGAAAGTCAGTCACAGCTGTTTCAGCTGCCACTTTTAGAAGATCACCGTGTCTGGAGCGCCTCTTAGGAAGTCCGTTTAGATGTACGAGTGTCTACTGGCCTAATCTGCCTACTGACTAAAGTGATGATGAAATGAGATGTCCCAGACTGACTGCACTCAGCCAGTGACAGCAACAGTGTTAAAGATGGAACAAAAGAAAATGAGTTTTTTTCAGCATCTGCTAACAAATGTCCAAAAAAGAAGTGAATCACAATTGTTCGATTTAACGTTTTTTTAACGTTCATTTTAAATGTGTTCTGAGGCTGCTTGTCAAGTTTAAGCTTTACACCAACCATCTGAGACTGAAACAAGGTCTCCTTTAGAATTAATCTAACAACTTAAAAGTGAAATAATTAAAGGCACAGTGTGTAGGATTTTGTCAATTCTTTTAGCCGAAATTGAGATAATCACTAACGACAATAATAAAAAACATGTCTAATCATTGCAGACAAAGACCTTGTTT
>NW_013952426.1:1536199-1545566 GCF_001266775.1 Austrofundulus limnaeus | reverse complement strand
GACATCGCGGTTGGAATTATCAAAGGTTTTTGACACCTGAGAGACACCGTAGCAACTCCTTTGTGTTTGGAAGCAGGGGGTGGGGGTGGGGGGAGGACCAGGGAGGATGATTCAACCACTAGATGTCACTGRAAATAAATCCTACACACTGTGCCTTTAAAACATTGTCCTATTGTTGTGTTTAAGTTTCCTGCCCAGAGGAACAACACTAACAATATAATGATGAATTAGTTTTTACGGACAAAAGTAGCTTCAACATTTATTTTAAGCTGTGTAGCTCTTGTTTTTACCCTTCAGGAGTTAAAACAAAAAGTTGAATTGATTGACCTTGTTTTGAAATGTTTGGAAAAAAAAGCATCAGTCTGTAAATAAACACCAGCCTCTTGTTAAAATTCAGAGAGCAACATCTCGAGGAAAAAGTTGTGTCCTTGACATTGTCTTCAAGAAAACATTTTCCCTCATTCTTTTACTGAATATAATCCTCAGAGGACACACCTATTTCAGAAACATTAAACACACCTAAATAAAATATGTTTTCCTTATCAGAGCGTGGATGAGAAAACTCTACAGGACTATGGAAGCAAGTCCACTGAAGTCCAAAAATCTCATCCGCAGCTCTGAAAACATATAAGACACTCGACATAAACTACTTTACAACAATCAAAGCGAAGCACAATCTGAGGTAAAATAAAAATAAAAATAAAAATCAATGCTCGACGTAACCAGACCTTCAGCCAAAGATTTATAAAAATCAAGCAAAATTGAAAACTACACCTGAGTTGGAGGCTACAAACTGACAATTAACAGAAACAGTGAGTGTATTTGTGGTTCTGAAGTTTAAGTTGGAGCTTTGCACGTTTGTTAAGAACTTTGCTCAGATTTTCAATTTTCACATCAAAATGACCGAGGTGGGTGGGTTGTGCCCTCGCTCGTTGGCCTCCCAGCCTGAGGGGGAGAAGTGTTGGTGAATAAAAAGGATGAGGCTGCAGTCAAAGGTTTGTAAGTGTTGTTTGATGTTGGTAGTTGGGAAGTGGTAAAAAGCAAAAATAAAAATAAAAAATAAAATAAGAGTTCACCACATGAGCAGCTGGTTGCTCCTGGTGATCTAACAGCAGTGTGAGCTCTATGAGCTGCTGTAAGATGTGGATGAATTTCTGCTCATTTTCCGTTCGTAGTTTACCAACCGCTGTCCAACCAGGTATCTGTAAAATAAGAAAATTAAATCTTTAATAAACTGCTTTAAAATCTTCCATCTTAAGTCTAAAAGATCAAATTTGTCTAAAATTTTTTCTTCTTTTATTCAGCTCTGATCTTTGCTTGTGACGTTCATCAAAATGTCACTTCTCACACCCACAACCTGAGTGAAGTTTCTCCGAACACACACTGATCTCACTGCCTTCAAGTTCAAGTTGGCACAAAAGATTTCAGAGTCTACTAACTTGTCATTTTTGATGTGTTCGTAGAGGCGTTTGAACTGTCGAATCTGAAAGGACAGTACGGCCAACAGTATGACCACCATCAGCAGGAAGGGGTAGATTCTCCTCTCCACCAGAGTCTGCATCTCTGCCTGCACTCCTGCAAACAGTAAAAGGAGAGAAGAAATGGCATTAAATGTGGATGATGAGATAAGAGTAGTGAAGACAGCCTGGCCTGATTTGAAGTAGCTACCTGGGTTTCTGACTAACATTATTTAGGTTGTTGTGAATAAAAAAAAGCTGAGGGAAACGTTTAAAAACAGCATGAAAATTGTTCACTAATACATCTAAAGCCCTGTTCATTTTGCTTTTCTAAATGTCCACAGCTATTGTATTTTGATTTCCTTCAGTCTTTTTCTTTCTAGATAAAACTTCAGGACTTTATAACCCATCCCATTAGGCTTCTAACTGTTTGATGGAAAAGTAAGCAAACCAATGGCTACAAACAAATTTGTCTGTGTTGCACACATTTAGACACAATGTTGATAAACAAAAACAGTTTTAGCTATTAACAGGTGTTTTTAGTTGGTTTAACATCAAAATTTCATTATTTACTATCCTCAAAAAGGCATCAATCACATGCGTCAAAGTCAAGGCCCACGGGCCAAAGGTGGCCCGCCACTGCATTTTATGTAGCCTGCGAGAGCTTCAAAGATGCATTAATGTCTTAAAATATGTGCATGCTGCTTTAAAGCCAGCATTGATCATAAACTTCATATCCTATAACACATGAAAATTATTTTACCAACAAAATGACAGCATTCCACCACCAGGTGGTGGTGCACAAGGTTCAAAGGTAGTCGGAGAAAGTTTGCCATGTTTTGCTGCAGCCCAGTTGTACCGGTTGTAAATTTAAACTGAAACACCCCCTCTAGTGGGAATTCCCTGTTGGAAAGTGGGAGAGTTCAGAATTCAAGATGGCTGCTACTTACCGCAACTCAACAGGGAAGAAAACTCTCTAACTTTTACATTTAATAGTTTATCTGTATTATTTATTTCCCATTTGGTTAGTCTTACTTTGGTACTTTAGTGTTTTGATTTTGTGTTGTGTAAATGTTTTGTTTTTGATTAAATGAAAATAATTTATACATAAAAAAAATACCTCGTAGAGCTCTGTTTTTTTTTGTTAGCGGTGCTCAGCCGTAGCAATGTGAAAAGGAACATAGTTTTTAATACAAAATGTGGAAGTTAATTACAATCAGCCATTTGAGGGAAACCCTAATGCTCTTGTGGCCCATTGGTTTTTGTATTTAGACATTTTGCTGTCTCTATAGTGGATGCACATGAGAAATACCAGTGCCCACTGTTAACAACAGCCATAAGAATTTGTAGACGAAGCCAAGTATTCAACATCTAAGTATTGCACACTTATTGTACATTTTTGTGTTTTCTTTTACCTGTTGTTGCTCAGAGAAAAGTGTAATTGAAATACAACCAGAAAGCGGGTCCTTATTAGCGAAGTCCAACAATTTTGATCGACTTAGTAAATGACTGTGTACTAGCAGAGTATTTTAAAATCTTGGAACCAGAATAATTAAAACAGAGACTTTGTTCTTTATTAGGTCACCTTTCATCCCATTCAACAAGAGATGGAAAACAGCATTAAAAGAGATTATATAAAAATTCATAAAAAACAAAAACTACTGATGTTTTTTTCACCAACTTGCAACCTGACCATTGTAAGGAAATGATAGGAGTAAGGGAAAAATAAATGTCGAACTGTGACATGTAAACATTCAGCGTGACTTACCCAGAATGGGTGTAATGCCTTTCGAGATGGTGTAGGGCACGCAGAGAGACAACAACAGGACACAGATGACGGGGGCGGCCAGACTTCGAATGATAAAATGGAGGTCGATGTTTCTGATGCCATTAGCATACACCTGCAGGAAAAAGAGACAGATTTCCTCTTCACTCCGAGGCCTGTTGAGTACTTTGGTCCTTCATAATGATAAAACAAATTTGCATTTTTGTGAATTTGGAAGAAAGGATCATCAATGTGAAGCAGACAGTTTCTTGGTGTTTTAAAAACAAATTCTTACAGATTCTGAAGGTTTTAACATTTTTAACAAAGTATCATCATCAGTCTAATCGTATCTTTGGGTTGAGTAAAAGTKGAATTAATGTAACACTGACCTGTTCAATGACTGTTTTGAGCCACCACTGAGGGCCCATTAGTGTTATGGCAGCAATGATTTTGGCATGAAGGACGCCCAAAGCCCAGTCCTACAACACGAACACAAAAACATATAAAAATCACCTAAATTATTTGTTCTGTGCTCTAATCTATGAACTCAGTTATTATGCAGAAACCAAATACACCCAATCAGTCTTTCTCCATCACAAAGTGTGCTGTATCAAATGGTCTAACTTTGAAATCTGAACTCATACGTGAAGCAATGATAAATATAAACAAAAGCTGCTGAAGCAAAAAATCAATTATAAACTAGTTTTTATTAAAAAAAACTTTTCTTTGAGCTACAAATAACCCTAGTCCGTGTGCAGCAAGCTGTAAAACAACAAAAGATAAACTTGCCATACTTCATGAAAATAAATTACATTAATGTCATTTAAACAGTTTATTTACATATAAATAAAAAGTTCTCTGCTGTGTAGGTAGTTTTATCATGCAGCTGAATTCTCCTCTGAAGGAAATACACAAATATTTTCAGCCTAGAAGTTGTTATTTATACTGAATATACAGGGTGAGTCAAAAGTCACAGGACACCCTTTTTTCCTGAAAGAAAAAGGAAATGAAAGATCTGAATACCCCAGACCGTAATGGATGAGGAGACCTATCTCTTAGGCTATGTCCAGAACAAGGCCGCCATCTTGAAAGCTGCCAAGTTGTTCCAAAGACCGGAACCCCTTACCCATTACTTGCAGGGATATTTCGATATGTTGCTTTCCCCTTTCTTTCTGAAAATAAAGGTTGTCCTGTAACTTCTGACTAACCCTGTATACAAAATTAAACTTCCAGTCAGAAGTCAGACATGAATACAGGGCCTGACATTCACTGCAGGATTGGACGTATTGTGTACTGTATAATGAATCCCCGCAAATATATACTTTTATAATGCAGGAAATCCCAGCATGAGATAAATTCCTGTAATGTGTAATAATGTGGAAATTTGCATCTATTTTCAGATGACGCCCCGGACCGTTACTGATCTTCTGATCACCTCAATCCACAGAGGCGGAGAGTGGGGGCTGAAACTCCCCACCTCTGTACCTCAGAGGGAGGTAGTGACAGAACAGGGGGCGCCAACCCGTTGATCGTGATCGACCTGTAGATTTCGAGAGTTTGCTCGTAGATCGTGACAATTTCAGGAAAATAAAATGCACCATTTGTGAAAGAAAAAAACAACCAAAAAATGGCAAAAAAAAATAAGAGCTAATCTGACTCTGCACTGTCCCACACACCACACTTCTGTATCTTGAAGATTAACCCTTTAGTGCACAGATATTCAGATGTTTACCTCCCAGAACATAGGAAAACAAATTATTTTTGCAGTTTTTGGGAGTTTTTTCTATACTTGTTTTTTCATATCTATGCAGCACATATTACATAACTGATATTTTGTATCTACAAGAGTTAGTACAATGAATAGTAAAAAAAAACAGGCGTACACGAAAAAAGCCCAAATGCCTACTCTTTATTTATTACATTTAGAAACTCTGGTGTCCTTTCCCCCTAAATCTGTAATCAAGAAATCTGTTTTCATTCTGCTCAGGAAGTGAAATTTTTTTTTATAAAAAGTGCCTCAGTCATTATGTGGTCAGACCTCATATGTGAGGATATTCAAACATACCTGCCAGGGGTAGAAGAGAGGGGTCTGGTCGAGTGGGACTCTGAGAGGAGCGACAATGACCAGCTCAAACAGCAGACCTAGCAGCAGAGGGATCACTCCGGCTAACATCATGGCTACCACAATGGTCTTGAAGATCTGTTCTCACATCATCACATACAAACAACCCAGATCCATATTACTGCTTACAACAAAGAGGGATATGCAGTTTGTGTCAAAACATTATAATTTTTTTTTCAACGCTACCATGAGCGTCCACTCGTGGACTTTGATCAGGATGACCGTCCTTCCCTGTGGCATCCAGGACAGAAGCACTGTGGCGGCTCGAATGGACAGCCAGCAGACATACAGACCGCTGGCTGCTGTGTACAGCTCGTGAACCATCACACTGCCCATCCAGAGAGACATCATCCACCGACCCACACACACTGAGGAGAACAGAAAACAGAGAGACGCACAAGCCTTTTAATGACTGCAGCCACAGGAAGAAAACACATCAGTTAACATTAGCTCGTGGCTTACCTGGCAGTGTGAGACAGATCAAACTTGCTAGTAACAGAGTCACACACATGAAGACCACCAGCAGAATGATCTAAACAAGAATTCAGACAAAACAACCGATAACACCAGCATTTAATATGATGAATTAAATCTATTTGAATCTGATTAAGTTCTCAGTTTGAAGCACCTTGAGGGAGAAGTTGTGGGGCCGGTGGTATGGCTGGAAACCCACAGGTCCACCCTGCTGCAGAATGGCTTGGTGGGCAGCATGAAGACCCTCCCTAAGACCAGGAATCCGGTTGTTGTTAAGCCGACCAGGAAGGTTATTAGGTTGGTTCTCCTCCTCCTCGTGGTCCCCCAAAAGATACGAGTGAAGGTCACTGAAGGAATTATTTTATTTTAGTGCTTTTTTTGTTAAATAACAGGATCACAAGACAAGAGAGTAAAAACAACAAAAGTGAGGGTCTTTTTGTGATTAAAAACATCATTAACATCCAGTAACTAACACTGTTGCTACATTATACCCTGTTAAATCTACGAGTGTATGTGTATGTGTACTGTATGTGCATCTGAGACATACAGCACGTATCCAGCTGTGAAGGTCCAGGCGTGGACGAGGCGTTTGAGCCACTGGCGGGTGTGGCCCTGCTCCAACAACGCCGGCAGAACGACCTGAAGCAGCAGCAGCTCCAGTGACAGCTCACTGACCGGGGCGTCACTGCAGCAACAGGACATGAAACAAACAAGAGTCACTTCGTATTCACAGCATTACTGCAGATGCTGACTTCTTTTCTGTGGCAACTCTTTTGTTTTAGTTCGGCATAAACAGGTTGTGTAATTTTTAGCTACCAGTCAGATTATATGTTGAAACTTTTGTACCTGTAAAGCATGACGTTGTAGGGGAGGAAGGTTGGGAAGAGAAGTTTAATAATCCTGATTGGAAGCCAAAGCATCAGCAGAACTATTGAACCAAAAACCACCTGGAAACAAACACACACACACACACACACACACACACACACACAAATGTAACCTTGTTATTAACTCTTAGTCAATATATTAAAAATCTTGACGCCCTATAAATTACTTAAGTTCAAGCAAATTTCAAACATTTTTTGTCATAAAAAGCTTAAAAGGTTAAGCTTTTTTAAAAAAAAACAATACAAAAAATTGATATTTATCTAAATATGCATTAAATTTTACAGAAACAGAGATGATAGTGAAAAAAAAATCCTGAGCCTGAACATTTTTACATTTATCACGGAGCATTGTTGTGCCCATTATGAAAGGGCTGTTAAACAATTTAGAAACTTCCTTGTATTTTAAAATACTTGAACATTAAAAACCACATGACTGATAATAAAACAAACTAGGAAAAAACAAAATCAACAGAATTTGTAAAAACTGTCATTTATATCTCATATTTGATAAATAAACGCATTACATTTTTCATAAAGTCTGGTTCCATATATAAAGAATTTTGCTTATTAAAACGTCCAAATGGTCTGTTTTTAATACAGTATATCTAGCTGACATTTATAATGAACTAAAAACTCCTTCACACAGGAKGTTAGAATGAAGTCATTGTGGGTTTTGGAGGAAAAAAAAAATCTAGATTTAAACAGAGACACACCTTTGCTACACTTCTGTTTAAACAAAGCTATCACTTTTAGTGTTAATATTATTTAATTCAGATAACTAAAGTAATATAAACAGCCAGTTAAAATGGATATAAGCTGCACTCCGACGCCATGGTGGCTTCTCAACATTTTGCACAGCACCTGTCTCATTTCTCTCATTGGTCGATGTTGTCCAGATCACTTCTATAAAATTCATCAGACGTTTTTACTGCCTGCTCCTCGGCTCCCATCTGCTCCTACCTTCTTCCTCGCTCCACCTGTATGCTACTGTCCAGTACTCCTGGTGGCTCATAACCGACATACTGGTTTAAATAGCCTGAACACGTTCGGAAAGTTTTGTCGCGTCTGCCAGTGAACTGTTTCCCAGGGGACACTTGTCCTCGCAGCACCGCTATGTGCGTTAGCAAGCTAATGTTATTGTTGGAGCAGCTTGTTGCAGCGGCGGGTGGCGATTTCGCTGCTTATATTGACTGACGTTAAAAAAAAACATCCCGTTTTCGCCATCGCTGAATGTAGTAAACACCTCTTCAGTGGCGTGCACGGTTAAATTAAACACGAAACGTTGTTATGGAGACGTGGAGACGCGTGGAGATTTTAGCGTGCTTCTATTGTGAAAAGCCCGGGGGAAATAGTTTGTAGTGGAAATGAGTTGACTGGTGTATAGGGTGAGTTGTCCTGTTAATCTTTATTAAAATAACATAAAACAATAAACCTGATCATAATCTTTTCTTAAACCTCCTCCTTCACGACTGGACCAAAATGCATGACTACTGTCTACAACCACCAGTCAGAGAAAAGACACAGAGGGAAACAGCGACACAGACAGAGGTACAGTAAAAGAAAAAAGTCAATAAGCGTTTGTACATTTTATTATCAGCTGACCTGTGATGAAAAGAAAAATACCGCGATATACCGTGAAACAGGTGTAAATGTTGAAAATACTGTGATATAAAATTTTGGTCATACCGCCCAGCACTACTGTCCAGCTAACTTTAGCATCCACTGTGCGGCTGCCTCATCTTTCTCAGGTGGAAGAATCAGTAAACATCTTTCTGCAGTTATCGTCTCTGACAGCTGGCTTCAAAAAACCTGCCAGCTTCGATATGATCTCCGGTTCTTTTCCAGACTTGCTCTGACAAAAATAAATTGAGCACTGCTCCAACTTCTGCTGGTTTTGTCGTGATCCAAGTCCACACCTGATTTCTGATTAGCTAGCAGGCCTGAGACGCCGACTCCCTATTAATTGTTGCTACACGAGAAAAAAATATGCTTTTGTGTAAAAGTTTTTCTTTAAAGAAAAGATACGATGTTAAAACTAGATATGGAGATAGTAAAGCTTAGTTATTTTTTTTATTTATTTTGACACAATGAAGTGGGAGGAGTTTGGACTCACCACTGACAGTATAAACCTCCTGAGGTGTCGGTAGATAGGCAGGTGGATCATCTCCTGCACTGGGTTGAAGTCTGGATCGTTCAGGTTCCTCAAAAACCACAGAACGCCTGGTCGAAGAACCTGCACACACACAAACGTTAAAGCTAAGGGGAAAAAAAGCTGAAGGTTTTGAGCTACATATTTTATAGGTTTTTATATGTCACGACACTCATCTGTGACTTTTGATTTACCTCTCGAAGCAGAAGGATGAAGGAAGCAAAGTAAAATACGTAGACCATGCCAACCAGCCAGTGAAGGAACATGGTGGTGCCAGGAGCCGAGTCAAAACTTTGTAGCCGGTCTTTAAGGGTCGCGTCAAACATTTCCTGCAATAAATTAAAGGACAGGTATTTTCATATTATTACTAAAATGAACATGTTTATAAAAGCTGGTGCCCTTAKTGTAAAATCTGAGGATGTTTTTCCTTCCTAATTGTCAGAGTTGTAAAGTAACTAAGTACAAATACTTTGTTACTCTACTTAAGTAGAATTTTTGGGTATCTGTACTTTA
>NW_013952426.1:1532931-1536044 GCF_001266775.1 Austrofundulus limnaeus | reverse complement strand
TTATTGCATTTGGCCACAGCCCTCAGAGATTTTCATTTTGGGTAAAATGTTTGTGCAGCCTTGATATATGTATATAAACTGAAACAGCTGGACTAGTGCATCCTAAATTTAACATAAATTAATTATTTTAATACAGTATAGCCATTTCTGCATTGTTTTAGGGAGGTCACCTCCTAACAAATGTCCTTACAGAAAATCTAACTGCTCATTTTAATTCAATAATTTTACTTTTAATACTTAAGTACAAAAAATATCAGATACTTTAAGACTTTTACTCAGGTAATATTCCTAAAGGAGACTTTAACTTTTACCAAAGTAAATTTTTGGTAAGATACTTGTATTTTTACTCAAGTATCACTTTGTGGTACTTTATACAATACTGCTAATTGCTGACCAATCAAGGTTTTCCTTCAACAATGACACCAGTGAASCAGCAAACTCAAATGTTTACACTCTTTGTCTTACCAGTGAACAAATGTCAAGCCACCAACCACATATGAGCGGAAACAAGCCTATCTCCATGACAACCAGCAGGGACACCTGGAACATAAAGAGAAAAAAAAAACGTTGCAATTAAGTTCCTGTTTTCAATTGAACACAATCATCCTAAGTGATGTTGACAGAGACAGTTTGTCTAGTTTTATAACAAAGCGTGTGCTGAGCAGCCGATCCTGCAGTGCTTTTCTAGTTTACCTTGACAACAATGTAGCAGACACCTAGAAGGCGCCGGGACCTCTGGAACTTCACTAATGAAGCCAGAGCCTACAAGACGCACAGTTAGGGAAAATTTGACTCAAAGCACAAGACAGAATGTCATGACAGTTTTTATAAAGCAGGGCAAAAAAACACACTGGACACTACAAAACCAATCTGTCTTTATCCACTGCAATCACAGAACAGATGTCATAAAAAATTTTTCCAAAAAGAAAAAGCCATTTGCAACGTGTAGAGGATACATGACAGACGACGAGTGCTCCAGCCAGGAGAATATATCCCAGTATTGTTGTGATGAGGCCGTCAAAATGGGATGCTTTAATCTGCAGCCAGGGTAAGCAACATTAATACTTCATCAATGTAAGAAACACCTGAATACAAACTGATAGTTTCTCCTTGTGGATTCTAGTGAACCTACACAATCTTCAAAGCCCAGTCCAACCACTGAGAAATGTCCAATGTGATATGGGCAAAAAGCTATGGAGAAATACAGGCATTAGGTCAGAGCTTTTAGAGTGGGAAAGGCAAACATAACTGGTCTCATGCTTTACATAACACACACTCACGCTAAGTTCTCTAGTCAAACAGAGAGAAAGCATCAAAACTTTATCAAGGATAATAACTTGATGAGAAGTCTCACCAAAGACCAGGATGAAGAGTGTGTTAAGAGATACCACCCAGAAGACATGCTCCTAGAAAAAACAAACAACAAGACATGTATTTTATACCTGCAGCACTATGTGTGTCAGAGAGGAGGATAAAAGAGAGAGTCCAGACTCACCAGGAAAACTAGGGAACCATCGAGCCCCAGCATCTGGACACACAAAAAAAATACATTTGTAACACATGTAAGGAAAATAAGGCTGATAAAATTCTCTACTCTGCTGCACATACTGTATATATTTACACTTGTAAAGGAAAAGAGGGCACCAGCTCAGCTCTACTGATCAATAAATACTTTATTTTTTCACACTTCTATAATTAAACTCAACAGCTGAAGCTGATTTCAAAGTCACAGGGAATTCTTACCACAAAATTCTTTTTTTTTGGATGGATGGATGGATGGATGGATGGATGGATGGATGGATGGATGGATGGATGGATGGATGGATGGATGGATGGATGGATGGATGGATGGATGGATGGATGGATGGATGGATGGATGGATGGATAGAATCTAGTCTCAATAATAGTTAAATAATTACTACACAAATATTTAAGCGTAAGTAATCAGTAGTGATGTAATGATTCACTCAAGCCCCCGATTCAAAGTTCATGATTATGATTATTTTCTTTTTTTTTCATCAAAATGAATTATAGCCATTTTATAACCAAATATGTTTCTTTTACTTTAATTTCAGCATTTTTGTCCTTGTATCAAACTACAACTGTCAGTAGTCTTAGTAACAGAAAATAACTTCAAAATAAATAAATGTCATCACAAATCCTTTTGTGACCAAAAGTTATTTCGTATCAAACAGAATTTGTCTTGGAGACATAACTCACTGTTATACAATAACAATGAAATCGATTTACTTGTTTATATGAAACGACTCACATTTTAAACATTTAGAATCAATTATTAATCGATTCTTGATTTCACCCCGTGTAATCAGTCAAAATGCATTTTCATTTTAACTTAGGCAAAATAAGTCTTTGAGCAGGAATTATTTTGATTTGAGCAACTTGTTTCTTTGCTGAGAAAAAGACAAAGGAATTAGGATGACAGGTCAGAATGAGGGGAGAAGACAAAACTGATGGTGTCTCACAAAAACGCTGCTTTTTCTGAGCAGTATCAGCTCTCTGTATTGTTTGGGTTTAACTCGCATAGTTTGCCTCCCGTCTGAYGTCGAAGCTTTCCTGCTCCAAAACCATTTTCTATTAACAGGAGAATATATTTTCTTGAAGATCAAAAATAAAACTGTATTAATATTTAACACTTCAGTGACGTTGAAGAAATTCATTGGGATTTGTTTATCCACTGATTTTTAAAGACACTGCACATAGTAGAGTTTTTCTTCTGTGAACAGTAATATCTTTTTATAATGTGGTTATTTCTGTTTGATCTGATGATTTTATGTGCACACTGGGTTGTGGGGCTCTTGATGAGGGTTTCACAGACTCAGGAGGCTTTTAGTTACTGTAGATACATGCCTGGTTTAACACTTACAACACATAAACGAACCGTGATGAACACTAGTTGTCAGGAAGAAATGTGTGATGTCTGGACTCTTTGTAGAGATAGCCTGCCCCTTTAAAGGGATCCATAATTTGTTGTAACATTAGACTTTATTTGATAAACATATATTTTAACTGTAAAATAAAGACTGTAAAAATACTGTAGGCTGTTTAGTTTTTATAATTTGTAAACTAAAAGTTTTAAAATATATTACATGGGC
>NW_013952426.1:1529727-1532540 GCF_001266775.1 Austrofundulus limnaeus | reverse complement strand
ATCTCAAAGTGCACAAGCTTCAAACTTCAGCGTTGGCTGCGATTTTGAAGCAGAAATTGCGTTCGGTGTGAACACAGCATAAGACCTTCTGGAATTGATAGTAAATCACTAAAACGCTCGAACGCAAACAAAGGTTAATGTTTACCTTGTCCTCCGTTATTGGCTTCAGCAGCATCCTCTTCCCTCCCTTCTTCCTCCTCTCCTTCCTCCTCATCGTCCCCATCGTCATCGTCGTCGTCGTCGTCTCCGTCGTCATCGTCCAGTTCAGCTTCATCCCTGTGCTGGTTTCCCATCGCCTGCTCGTTGGGGCCGGCCTCTGCCGGGGCGCCTGCAGCACCTGCAGCAGCCTGAGCGTTGGCTGCAGCATTAGCACCTGGATCCTGCAGGGGGAGGGGGATAAGGCACGCAGTTTAATGAGATACTATTTGACTATACTTGCTCACTAAGCACACACACACACACACACCGAGTTCACCTCATTAGCTCGCGCAGGGCCGTCAGGCTGGTTAGGAATCAGAGGGGCTTGATTCTGCTCAAGCCACTGTGGGGCTCCGCCATGGACRATCTGCTCTCGGAGCCACACCAGACTGATGAAGGCACACAGCGTGCATGTGACCACAAAACAGCCCTGGAGGCAGTCGGCAAGCAGGTTCTGCCTGCAGGTTAAACACCACAGAGAGAGTATGGCCAGATTGTAGCAGTTTGCACTCAAGGTTCAAAGTGGGAATGGAAAGAACTGGAAAGATAAAGACAACTCTGCATGTCAGAAAGACAAAAACCAAAAATCCAGAGACTTACGTTGAAAGCATGTCTAATGGCAGGGTAAGAAGAGAGCTCACAGAGCCAGTAAACAAACAYTTGTAGATGCGACCTGTGAGGAAAACACCAAACAAAAGACAGGTGATGTAAATACCAAGACCATTAAAGTCAGATTTTTATTGTTTCAGATGTGCACAGATGTTTATTGCACATCGTTTTGAACTAAAACATTTGTTTCATATATCAATAAAGCACTCGCTGAAAACAAACTAAGCTAATATTTCAGCTTCAAAGTCAATGTAAAATTTATAACCTCAAAGACTATTATTGTCCTTTGAGGAACACTATCCTGCACGTTTTAGTCATTTCCCTGCTCAAACACACCTGATTCAGTGACGGAATTACCTCTCCACGTTCTGCAGTGTGTTGGAGAACAACCTCTGAAACATTGCAGGAAGGCGTCCCTCAGGGACAGGATTGGACACTCCTGGTTTAAAGCTTCACTTTATGCCACAATAAAATTAGCTGACTATAAGTTATAATTCAAAATAAAATAAACCCTCACCATTTGGTGTTACCAGAATAAATATCTGAGTCCTTGATTTAGTGTTTTACCTGTCATCTAGGTGGAAGATAAATAATGTATCTTTTAAAATTGTAAATGTGTTGATTGAGTTCCAAATATCTAATTTATCTGCTTTTTTAGTGCTGTTTTCCTAAGCTTGAAGAAGCTATTAATAAGCATTAAGTAATGTAAATTATGTAACAATAAAGTGATTACATTTTCCATTAGAAAATAACTGGCAACAAGTGCTTCTTACAGCTTTTAAACAGTTGAGCCAGTTGCTTTCCAAAAATTAATTTTCCTCTTATTATTTGAGTAATTGAACAAATAATTTATCATGAATGTTGGGAAACAATTGGGAAATGTACATAAAAAAATAAAAAATAAAAAAAAAAACGGGATGTAACTTACATGCTGTGAGAGGCACAACACCGAGCCAGGCGAAGGCCACCAGTGTGTAGTGGAACCAGTATCTGATGGCGGTTCCAATACTGGTAACCAGTCCTGCAAAGATATCTTGGACAGGCAGGCGAGACGGCATGTCTGGGGAGTAGACTGGAGGAGGGGTGGGAGACAACAAACAAATGAAAAACAACTCCGCGCAACGTTTGTGTCCTGAAATCATTTATTAGAAAACTGGCAACTTACTTGGCGTAAAYGCAAACCTGTGTTTGCATAATTCACAGTATTCCTTTCTACTGTGTTTTAGCCACTGTAATAAGCTGTGAAAATAAAATTAGACATTATGAGCTTACTCTTCTTGTCCTGAGAGGAAAACCTTTCAGATTTAAAATGAAATCATCATCCTAATCATCAGAGCTGTACTCTATCTGCTTATTTCTGATTTGTAGTACAGTAATTACTTATTTATGTGTAATATAAAAGAGATGGACATTACACGCTTTAGAAACTAATAAACGTAAATCTATATCGATCGTTGTTTTGGTCGTCATACCACTCTTGATGAATAAATTTGATGCTGCCGGTGCAAACACAAGGATGATAAAGGGGCTTTTCCTGGGTCCCCTCTGACCGACATACTCGACAGATATCTGCTGTAAAACAAGGACACAAAAACAMACACACTATTAAGATTCTAACATAGATTCAACATTCTAACAACACTTTTATTTCTTTGAATCAGCTAATGCCTTTTCTTTTGATCAACAACTCACACTAACTGCATAACATAAACATGATTAACAGATATGTGGTGCAGAATGTCTGACAAAGCTTAAAAATCGGTAAGAGATACATTAGTCATCAGTAGCACAAGGACAGASAGCTAAGGACGAACTATAATCCCTGGATTACCTGTGTATCTGAATGGCCAAAATAAAATTACTATAATTAGCCAGTGATGCAGCATTATATGGCAGGCTGTTGTAACATATACTGAAACGTCCTGATGTGTCTCAGTAATCCAGGTAAAACATCAAAAAGAAAAAAATTGTGTAGGTCTTCTGGAAGGGTTCTTCTCTAATGAAAC
>NW_013952426.1:1526299-1527561 GCF_001266775.1 Austrofundulus limnaeus | reverse complement strand
GGTTTATAATATTGCATTTCCTATAAGCATTTCTATACTGCGGTAATGTGGCACATTGCTCTGGGGCCTGGCAGGTTGTTTGGCAGAAAAGGTTAGAGAACCACTGGAATAAATGGTTTATGGATTTCTGCTTTGAAGATACCGTCAATTATATGACAAATCGTCTTGCCATACTGCATTACAGCACTGAGGATACCCCAAGCAGCCAAGTGCACACAAACAAGATTCCCTAMCCCAAACACAGAGCCGAGATACTTCCCCGAAGTTATCCAAAAATACAATGATAATAAATATTATTTTGCAAAAATAATTATAAAATATCTTCCTAATATTTTATATTGGTTGTCAGAAGAAGGTACTGACTGGTAGTATTGTTTGTAGTTGCCTCGTTGCTGTATGTTTAAGTCGGATCTGATTGTTTATTAAGATTTTAATTATTAAATATAAGGTTTTAGCAGCAAAAAAGTGCTTCCCTCGACAATGTCATGCGTTGCCAGCTACAATCTTGCGTGAACCACGATTTGTTTCTGAATACAAACTACTATTCAAAGCTGCCGACTGTATTTACAGCTTATGGAAAACTCTTAAGCTAATGCCCGCTAGCTGCCTAGCTACTAACGGTTCTGTTTTAGCCACCGATGTCATCGTTTCAGAAGACAGAAACTCTGCCCCTTCTGCTCAGGGATGACACGCACCACGACACATATAATGCTAATATAAACGTTATAACAAGTTACCGCACGCAATTACGTAATGTAAGTTTCAACATTAGCTACCTTCCTCCGCGGTGTCCATGTTGACTGGTTGCTGCAGCTGCAGCCCTGCTCCTCTCTCGATCCGACGGTCAGAATAAAAGCGACAACAGTTTACTGTCTACAAGTAAACATTTCGGTGTGTTGCTTAGTTCACAAGTTGTGGCATGACCACACGATGTAAGACTGGACAATTTCTTTATTTACTTCATAGTTGGATCAGCTAGCGGTCCCTATATTCATTTAAAAAAAACGCGACTGTACCATTCAGCCACCGCTAGATGGCGACAAAACACAWGATAACTCAATAATAAAGTTTATTTTCTGAAAATACACCGCTTTAAATACTCGGACAGTGCTGCAGGTTTACCAAAAATATTTCTGTTAGACAAGTTTTCTACAGCCRCTGTGCCTCTTGTCTCAGAAAAGGACAGTATGAGCTTTAAGTGTGTATAAACCCATAGGGTTGGGCAATATTGGCAAAAAAAAAAAATTAATCACGATTAATTT
>NW_013952426.1:1522506-1524854 GCF_001266775.1 Austrofundulus limnaeus | reverse complement strand
CCCTTATTTTGTAGTCACATGACCAGTTTAGTGGGAAAGATTTGATCTTTGTAAAAAATTGTCCTAAAATGTGTGAAAATTACAGATTCCAGGCAATACATCATATTTTAAATTGTGTAGATAAATAAATTACAGAACTTTATTTTTAATGTTCGTCATATTTGAAGCGGAGAGGAGCACCGAGCGGACTGATGGCATTAATCGTATTAATCATGAAGTGCCAAACAMTAATCGATTAATGTTTTTCTGACCATTAATTGCACACGATACGATTATGCCCAACCCTACCATCCACTTATTGATTATAATGGRATTAGTAAATCAAATGTAGCAATTGAACTGATCCTGGTGTATTTATGTTGCTGTGTAATTTATGTTAATTGTTATGCATTTCCCACAAATAACTTCTAGTAATTTAAAATAAATTAAATTCACCACCATTCTGTTTGACCCCCATTTTTGTGCCGACTACTTCATTAGTAGAGCATAAAGCATATTTTTGATTATTTTGTTTGCTTATAAAAATATTAAGATATGGAATGTGATTCTAATGCAGCCACTTAACAAGATGTCTGTCTTTTTTTCTTGATTATTAAACTGTATTGACAAATGTGCTTTATATTTCTAAATGGGTTTCAAATAAGAAAAACAGCAAGACTGGAGAACACGATGATATTTTAACAAAAGCAAAATTATCTTATGAACATGAATCTGGTTTATTCTGTTTTTCTATCAACGTGTTTCTTGCCACTCCCTGGTGCAGGTTTGTTTTAAATGTCCTGGCGTCATAAACCCACACAGTATCTATGCCCTCTCCTTCAGTACATTCAGGGATCCATGTAGGAAAGGGGAAGCGGCAGGCAACCACCTTGGCTGTAACTGGTAGTTCACTTGACAACTTCAGCTCCAGCTGATCCATCTGCAGGCACAGAGGGCAACAATCACAACATTGAGGTTCTAGTCAAACTAGTCTAGCAGGTTCATCTATAGTCCACGGTCAATATTGCTCAAGAAAACTCACCATTTGGGGGACTCCAAAAATAACAACATTGGAGTATGGAGCAAAACTAGCCTGTCAAAGAAAACGGGGGGTGGGGGGGGGGGACCAAGACATTTGACAATGATCTGGTGTGTTAAACAAAAAGCTATGTTTCAGATTCGGCATATAAATGAAGAAGCACTCACCTTCCACAAGTCAGAGATGTGGAAGGAGGTGGAGCGGTGCACTCCAGCTCTCCAGGCCTTATAGCGAGAGTACCATACAAGCCAGGGGTTCAGCTCAAAACCTGATGCCTGGAACCCATGCTTGGCTGCTGCAATCACCTGCAAAATAATGAATCAGAATATTGAACGTACATGTCATTTTGTAACAGTGTAGATGCTATGTGAATGGAACTATTACAGACTATTACATGCTTTTTCTTACACTTCAAAACAGAGCACAATGATCCAAGCTTCAGACTTGCTTTAGCACCACATCACTTACTATCCGTCCATCCCCGCTTCCGATGTCCACCAGGGTCCCTGATCTTGCCCGAAGCGCCTGGAGGACATTCTGCACCTGAGCTGGGGTCGCTGGGACAAAGGGCAGGCAGACTTTTCTCAGGGCAGGGGCGACAAACGGAGCAGCCACCGCGTACAGAGCGACCAGCGACCCCCCTACTACCCCCGTGGCAATGAGACCAAGAAAACTTTTGTTTCGTTTGTCCGCGTTGACACCGCCGCCACACTGCCCCGAGTTCTCGAACAGCTCTTCCTGTGACATGATGATGCTAGCTGAACTTATGTTATGTCAACGTGAGGTAGCGTCAGCTATAATCCATGTTAAATGGCAACTGAGAGGATGCTAAAGCTGGCGAGCTAGTAGCTACTCAAACTAAATTATAARCAGACAGACTGAGTGCAATCATTTATTTCGTTACAAATTGTAAATAAACTACAAAATCAATTCTTAAAGAGTTTCTTCTTCTATGCTTCTTCGTTTTTCTTCTTCTTCTCTCACGGCGGTAGCAGTCTATGCTGTGCCTCACTGCCACCTAAAGGTCTGGATTGGTTACTACAACAATCACCAGACAATTTGCAGTACACARCTGCATATGACGAATCGCACAATTTTCTTATATAAACAAATAGTTTTCTTATTTACATTTAAGCCAATATCACTTAAATAAAAAAAATAAAAAAAACTTTTATATCATTATTTTCTAAGTCTGAACACTCATGACAGTTTGCTAAGCCATCGTTACACACCTAGCACCTGGTTTTCTAATCACAAAAATAATTCCTGTTAGTTACCTTGTTGTGTGTGTGTGTGTGTGTGTGTGTGTGTGTGTGTGTGTGTGTGTGTG
>NW_013952426.1:1521261-1522385 GCF_001266775.1 Austrofundulus limnaeus | reverse complement strand
GTGTGTGTGTGTGGGAGAGAGAGAGAGAGAGAGAGAGAGAGAGAGAGAGAGAGAGAGAGAGAGAGAGAGAAGCTAATTTGCCTTTTTTAGTATTTTTGAAAAAAATAACTAAACCAAGGGCAAAATAGTTATAATTAGTTTGCTCCCTTAATGTTTGCCAGTGTGTGCACATGTTTGTTTGTCTGTTAGCAAAATATTTCATGAAAAAATGAGCAGATTTTGCTGAAACCTTTAGAAAGCAAAAATTGAATGGTCACGTTTTTGATTCAAATTAATGTACAGATAACCACCATGGCAGCTGAGTGATATCTCAGCATGAAATACTCTGAGTGCTAATTTATATGGACGGAGTGAACTTCTTTTATAGAACTCTATAGAAGACAAAGATGCTTTGATGGGTGTAYTGGTTTATTTTATCATTTTAAATATTGATCTCTTTCTAACTTACGATTGTGGAAAGTCGTAAAGAGGATCTTGAACCTGCTCTTCCTGCTCCCCTCATCGGCCCACAGCCTCACCACACCCACTGAGGTAGCCAGCATGACGTCGTTGGCCACAGTGGAGCAAAACTTGTTCTTCAAGTGCTCCACTGAGCTGCTCCCATCGTAGATGGCGACAAAGTTCCGCTTGCACTCGTTTGAGTTGTGCATTTCGTACTCCAGAAACCGCATGTAGATCTGTGGGGAGGGGTAAAGCAGAGCAGAGCAGAGAACATGAGCAGGGATTCTGGTTGTAGGATCAGTTTCTGATGCTTCCCGGGTGAAACGCTGAGGATACACACCTTAAAACTCGGTGGGGCCCTGATGTACCACCTGCAGTCCACAGCTTCAGTCTGCAGTGCCCGGCCCTCCTTGCTGATCTGTATTGATTCCACAAACCCTTCTGGACCGCTCAGCTCAAAGTCACAAACTGCGAAATAAAAATAAGGTAGAATTCTCACAATAAATCTGAACCATTATGTCCTAACTTATTGTTTGGCACTTCCTGGATTAACAACAACAACAACAACAATAATAATAATAATGCAATAATGCGGACGGGCGGACAGGCAGGCATGCAGGTATGGCAAGCCGTTGGTGTCATAAATCGGGCGTATATTTACGTGCAAATCCTAACGCGCGGTG
>NW_013952426.1:1513816-1521251 GCF_001266775.1 Austrofundulus limnaeus | reverse complement strand
ACACACACACACACACACACACACACACACATGCACGCATGCACACGCAATCTTAACCATTTCTTTCACATCATTTTGAGATCTTGATCCATGCTTTTATCACAACTAGCTTAGACTAGGCCTGCTGTGATGCACTTTATGTCGAGCTGAGCCAGTCGTTACTGTCTCGACTTCAGCTGGTTCAGAACGCTGCCGCTCGCCTTTTAACTGGTACCAGAAAACAAGATCACGTCACTCCTGTTTTAGAATCAATACATTGGCTCCCAGTTMGTTTCGAAATAACTTTTAGTTTTATGGTTTGCTTTTAAATGTCTTCATGGTCTTGACCCAATGTATATCTGACCTGCTCCAACCTTACACTCCCTGTCATGCCCTCAGGTCAGCAGACCACTTTCTGTTGGTCGTCCCAAAGTCTGAGAGGAGGCTGAGAGGTCAGCATTTTCAGTCGCTGCCCCTAGAATGAGCTGCCTTTGCACATTAGACAGGATGACTCACTTCCTGTTTTTAAATCAGCTCTCAAAACATTTTTTTCTCCTTGGCTTTTAACTCAGTTTGAGATGTTGGTTTTGGTATTTATGATATTAGATATTGGCTCATTTTACTTAGTTTATTGTTTTTTTGTATGTTTCATGTGTTTTTAATCATGTACAGCACTTCGGCCAACAGGGTTGTTTCAAAGCGCTTTCCAAATAAAGTTGTATTGTATGTTTTGACATGGCATGGCATGTTTTTATTACTGCCATGGCTGCTGTTCTTTTCACATTACAGCTGTAAATGAAAACATGAATTTTCTTCCTTCCTTATTTAATAACTTTTAACATGCACATCCCCCCCCCCCCACACACACACACACATTGATGTTTAGGAAAATAACACGTATGTAGAATATTTAATATGAGGCCAAATGTTTAATAAAATAAATGAGCATAAATTTAACATGCTGGATTAAATGAAGTGAAAAGACAGGCGGTATCGAACATTTTCTAACAAAATTGTTCTTCCTTTGGAGGTAATTTCTATACATACTGAAAGCATTACAATCATGAATTTCAACCACACATTTTCATAAATATAACATGCTTAATAAACATAAAAATATTCTACAACTAAAGTATATGCAGAAACTTAAATAACAAGGGAAAATAGGGGGATAAAGGAGAATGTGATCTAGTAGAACAGATGGCATTTATCCCAATCAACCTTAAATTATACATTACTTTCAGCCCTCTAACATTGCCGTTTCATAAAACCAACCTTGTTTTCTCAGCAAATGGACAGAGGTGCCGCCAAGAGGGGGCCTGGGGGGTGGCAGTGGTCATCTCGAAAAAGTTAGAGGCCTCCACCACTGCCCTCCATCCCCCTTGTTCAGGCAGTTTCATATAAATATTTTATTTTTTTAATAAATATTCATTTAGGAGAGGACAAGCTGCAAGACGTGACAGTAAGTTCTTAATAAGTAATATCAATTGTAACAAAAACAAAACAAAAACAGCAAAAATTAAAATAAACTAGAAGCACTCGGAGAGCATAAACCTCCACCAAAGACAAGTTCCCCTATCCTGCAATAGCGCAGAATCCTTCAAAACATTCCTGGATCCGTATCGTGATCCGGATCATCACCCAAATTTAACGGTGTGTTCCTTTGGCCAATATCAACCTGTGACAAACATTTCATGAAAATTTGTCAGTAAGTTGTTGAGTAATTCTGTCCACAGACAGACAGACATACGCGACCGAAAACATAACCTCCTTGGTGGAGGTAATCAACAAACTAAAGCTGACCTGTGTATATTAGAAAAGGACTCCCGTATTACCATATTTGTCAAATAACGTATATATGAAGACATTGCAAATCTCCTGAACTTCTGCTCTGGCATTTGGTTTTAAGTGGACCCCTCATTCCCCTCACCAATAGGCGCCACTGCTTAGGGGACTTTCTCTTATTAAAACCACCAGTTAATGTTTACGCTGCAGTTTATAATACTATATTTAATATTAAACTAGAATCTTAGACAAACTCAAATTGCAGCTGTTTTAATAAATAACACTACAAAACCCATTTTTGTAAATCTCAATAAAGAAAAAAAAAAAGCTAAATGGTACGTTTTTCTAAGTCTCTCCATAAATCTTAATACAGTTCAGCATTGATTATTTTTAGGTTTTCCACATTGAGTCGCAGTGAATCACAAGTCATTAGACAGTGTGCGATGGACAGTATGATCCAAACCACGCATGTTGTGATGGAACTGATGGTGGTGCATGTGGTGCTGGCTGGTGGTGGGACCAACGTCCATCATCAGGTCATCCTCCTCCTCCTCCTCCTCCTCTGGCCTGTACCTCTCCGCCCCGTCCTGCGAGTAGCTGTGCTTCATCACCAGGATGCTCCGCCGACCCGCTGGCGTGTTGTGCTGCGAGGGGCGGGGCGACACCTGCTTCACCACGATCGGCGACAGCGGCGGCGCTGCGGTCCCGCCGTCGGGCGCGATGGTGGCGTCCCTCAAGCTCAGGTTGCTGCGGCTGCCGTGGATGCTCCCCTGCTGAGAGCCGCAGTGGTGGTCGCGGATGCACTTGCTCTCGGCGCGCCGCAGTTTGTGGAACTTGTCGAAGTCCTCCGCCAGGGCGGCGTCGCTCAGGTCGCCAGAAGGCGCGCGGCGCAGGGTGCAGAGCTCGTAGTGTGGAGGCTCGAAACCAGGGTGGAGGAGGGTGGAGTCAAACTCATCCCTGCAGATGCAACAAGATGGAGAAAATGCAAATGYTGACAAGAAAACACACTGAATAGAGTACAGCGTGAGTTAAAGCCCCAATAAAACAGGATGGAGTAAAAGAAAACATCCTCTTTATTCATGTGTTTATGTCAGCTGCAGCGTTTAAAGTATTCCTGTGATGAATTAATTCTATTTTTTATGAAAAGATTGAAACGTAATTTCAAATATTTCTCTTTGGGCTCACAGAAATAAACATTATAAAACCAAATTGTGTATGAACAAAAGGTACTGGTAAAACATTAGTAATATGATACTCGCATAAAGTTTCACTTTCAGTTTAACCTGAACATGTCTGTTGAAGGCTGTTACAGTCTAATTTAAAAGTGAAAATTTGGACCTGACAAAACTTCCTACTCAGATTTAGGAGTTTTTAGTGCAATTAAGGCTGACTGTAAGCAGTTTGGGTTGTAAAATTCCAAACTGAATTTAAAATCTTACTTGTAACACATGAAGCTCAGAACAACCAAGCTCTATCTTATAGATCTTATTGTTCCATAATTTCCAAATAGAGCACTTCGCTTCCAGGCTGCAGTTTTACTTGTAGTTCCTTCGAAAAGTAGAACGGGAGGCAGAGCTTTCAGTTATCAAGCTCCTCTCTTGTGGAACCAATYCCCACTTTCTGTCTGTGGCTGACACTGTCTACTTTTAAGACGAGTTTAGACTTTCCTTTGATAACTCCTATAGCTAGGGTTGTCTTGGGTTCTCTCACCTTTCCCTTAGTTCTGCTGCTAGGCACTGTTGGTCCTTACTGCTCTGTTCTCCATGTTTATACGCACACTTACAATTGTTTTTAACCCTTTGTTTTTACTTGGTTTCTCTCCCCATAGGATTACACCTGGACCAGTCATTCTGTGTTTGTCTGTGTCTCCTGTTTGTCCACCCTAACCCCACATGGTCAAGACAGATGTTTGCCCATCCTGAGCCCAGTTCTGCTGGAGGTTTCTTCCTGTTAAAAGGTTGTCATTCCTTTCCACTGTCCCCAATGTGCTGCTCAGGATGGGAGGCTAAGATGACAGTAAGATTTGCTGCAATCAGATGGGTATCTAAAATACATTTGCATTTCCGAAGAGTACTTACTGTATGTGAATGTACCGTATTAAAATAGGAATAAACCAGTGAAAGTGTGTGGCGCGCCCCCTGGCGGGGGTGGGGGTGGGGGGTGCAGTGCCATTGCAGGTGGGGCGCGGCTTGACTGAATGGAGGGGGGAATGCTCAGATGTTGGTAGCCTGGACAGGTTTTTGATGGAGATTTATTGTTAATCAACAAACCTTTATTTTTTCCTCTCAGGGTGTTGTTCATGTTTAAAAACCCACTTTGCACAGAAATNTAGGATTTGCACGTAAATATACGCCCGATTTATGACCCCAACGGCTTGCCATACAGACAGGCAGGCAGGCACGCGCCGGTGCAAGCGGTCAGACTGGCAGACATGTGCGCTGTGGGGCGGGCGGTCGGGCAGGCAGCAAGGCGTCGGGCGGATAGGTGGGCTCGCGCCCACCTATAATACATATAATGGTTCTTATCTTAGAACCATTATATGTATAACACTGTACTATAAAATACATTGCATAGACTTGCATAAATTAAATACAAACTCTTTTCTTGTTCAAATCATGCTCACTCAAATTCTGTTCCAACCTTCAGACGATGAATTTGACACCAGCTTTCATAATTTAAACTCTGACAAAAATAACCTAAAGTAAAGCTATAAGCAGCTTTGAGAACATGAGCCTGTTTTTGGGAGCAAAAAGCATAAAAATAGGCAAACACTTATCAAAATATTGAACTAAAGGGAAAAATTACATTCAAACTGCAAATAAAAACAACTATTTTACTGCCAATATCTTGCAGAACTTCATACCAGTTCTAAAATCTCAAAAACAAATCCTCAATTTTTGTAAAGTACCACTTTGAGTCCTAAACTGATACTTGACATATTTTTAATAAAGTAAATTAAGCCTAATATTGTAAAATCCAGAAATAGAGCAAATCCTCACCTGGCAGAGTTGGCAGTGCCCCAAGTTCTTCAAATTCAGGATCTGAAAATGTAAGTCATAAACCATCTTTAGTTCATGCTTCAACCTGTTGTAAGTTATCTTCTCACAATGTGCAGGAGTTTAATGAATGCAGGTTAAAACAAGAACAGGAGCAAGTATGTAAAAGTACCAACACTGATGCTAGAAGCAAACGCTACACTTTTAATTAATGTTTTGCATCATGTTCGGTAGTTTGTGAAATATGTTCAAAAGTCACTGCAACACATTTAACCAAATCCGCAAACCATATCTTAATATTAGGCACAAAGAACACGAAAAGAAGATAAACACAACCATATGGAAAGCACATTAAAAATTAAATTAAAGCCCCAGCTGGTCAAAGATTTTATAATCTATAAAGCAGCACAGTTCCTCTGACCTCATTTGAGCACCTCTGCAAACCTGGTGCCCTTCGTCCAATAGGAAAAAAAAGTCACATAATGAGGACACATATTGTGTCAAGAACCTTTGCACTGACGAAACTATTTGCTGGGTGGAATAAAAAATCTCAATAGACCAGCTTAGTTGAGGACAGATTAGGCTTCCGTGGCACCGACTCCTACCTGGTGATAATAATGTTTTTTGCAATGAGAATTCGATTTGGTAAGATTGTTTAAAAGTGTGAAAAATAAGAACTCAATAAAGGTCATCAAAACATACAGTGTAGCCTGTCTGTACTAAATGGAAACCTTGGAGAGCAGATTTAAAAAAACGATCTCTTTTCACTTTTAACAAAAGTAATTTCTTATATTTAAATACATTAATAACGCATGGATAATACAGACCAGTCGGCTGTAAGTTTAGAAAAGAAGGTGATTAACTCAGCTGAGGTTTAAATCAACAAGGACTCTTGTTAATCCTCTCGTGTCTTACCCGTTCTGAATCAGGCTTGGGGAGATTATTCACAATCATTCCAGTTGTTTGTGTCATTGTGTGTGTGTGTGTGTGTGTGTGTGTGTGTGTGTGTGTGTGTGTGTGTGTGGTGGTTGTGGTGGTGGGGCATGAAATTATTTTTATAAACCAAAGGGGGACCATTAGAAAAGGTTTGGGAACCACTGGAATAAACTAACATTAATTCAGTTTTGGAGTTGGGTTGACTGAACATGTTTTTCTGTGGATTAGTGTCCTGAGCTGACTTTTGTTGTAAATGCGCCATGTAAATAAAATAAACTGAACTATGCTTTTGTTTGCAGTAGCAGGGTAAAAAAAAATCCCAAACTTAATGACAGATGGGGTTGCAAACCTCTGCTACAGCTAAAATGGGTTTAGAAAAAGAAAAGTTTGGGACCACTGTATCAAAGCATCTCATCATCCCCTTCTGCTAAACAAGAGGTTGCTTAGTCCGTTAAAGAGAAAAGAAAAATGCATAAAACTGATGAAAATTAGCTATTAAAGCTATAGTTTACAGTATAAACTTTAACCACTTTATGACAATCATCCATTGAGTGAATTTAAAATGTCTCACCTCCGAATGACATATTTTTTGCGAGGCTGTTTGATCTGGATAATGACAGATATGATGAGCAGGATGACAACCAGACCACAAGTTATTCCAATGATGGTCAGGTTAGTGTTGTCCAGTGTATCCAGGATACTGGGTTTTCTCTTCTCTATTAAAAAAGAGACAATAATTAGACAAGGGGAAAAAAAAACAGCTACACATTGCAAATCCATCATGTGACCATTGGTCTGCTGTCAGCGTACCTTTGCAGCGGTTCTCGTCCCAGGGGTAGACACAGTTCTGGACACCGTTGCAGACAAGGGTGTGGTTGATGCACATGTTGCTGTGGCAAAAGAAATAATCACCACCACATGGGGCTGAAAAAAAATGGCAGGAAAATTTGAGACCCTGCTGAGTTGAGTACAATTTCTGGAAAGGTAAGTTTTTTCAATACTTGCTGGGGCAAAAAGAAATTCACACGCTTATATGGATCTGCTGCAGTAGAATACCAGGGAAACCTTTCTACTCTCACTTTAAAGCAATTGTATTTTAATCACAACAGTAATTTGTTGAACGAGAGCATTGTAGCACGTATTGTTGTTTTGTGAACATGGGGGCAGACAAGGAAGGGACAAAAAAATAGCATTTGTTGTTTTTCCTGGCAACCTCGATTTTGGGTTCAACTGTGAACATTGCCCATGCAGTGTTAACACCCAAACTGGTGGATATCCTAACATTCCTTCATAAAGGTTAAACAAGAGCTCCACTCTGAGACCAGAATTCAGAAACCTTTGATTTCAGACGATTTCTTTGTTGCGTACACTAACGGCCAAACCACAAAAGAAAAACTCAACATTTCACTCAAAACGATGTTGTGTGAACTGGGCCTGAGCTGTGACATTAAATCGGTCATAGGATACTTGGGGTGTTTATTTCCTGATCTACCACATGTTATGACAATATTCTGTTTCTCACCACTGCTCATAATAAAATCCAGGTATTGAAAATTAGATATTTTCCAACACCATGTTATATATGTTATGATTTTTCAAAAGTTGAACATTATAATAAATAAATATATTTTTGTATTTGAAAGTGCCTTTATAATAATAAAACACAGTTTAGCACATTTATTTATTCTGTGTGTGTGTGTGTGTGTGTGTGTGTGTGTGTGTGTGTGTGTGTGTGTGTG
>NW_013952426.1:1512445-1513716 GCF_001266775.1 Austrofundulus limnaeus | reverse complement strand
TGTGTGTGTGTGTGAAAACCCAGGATGTAAACACCTGTTTGTGTGCAGTTGTGAGCATGCATGGATCTCTCCAATGGAATGTTTCAAAATGACTGTGGGGGACCACAGACGCGACCCGCAAAGCAGGAAGCCGACATAAGGGTAACCAGTGCCAAAGACCCTGAGAGGGACCCCAAGCACGCAGCCCCTAGAGACACCCGCGCYGGAAGGGCTGCCCACCCACCCCCAAAAGAGGACCACCGGAGAGAACCAGAAGAGCCCCACCAGCGACCACACACAGCAACCCCTGGGGCCAGCAGTGACAAACTCACAGGGCCCGCCGGTACCCACCGCACCAGAGTGGATCCAGGCATGGACACAGAGGCCCGGGCCCCCAGGCCGCACCCCCCAGGCCAAGGCCCGATAGGACCAGAGGGACCCCTGCCCCACCGGGCAGTCACCGGGCCGAGCCGGCACACACCCAAGCACCCAGCCCCGGACAACAAGAGCCACCAGCGCGCCGGTGGTAAAGGCACAACCCACAGGACAGTATGGCAGGGGAGTAATGGGCCCTCAAATGATCCCGAAGAAGGGGCYGCCCAAGTCCCAGCCTGACAAAAATACAAGCATACACAAACACAATCACACAGTCCCACCCTCATCCTCTCACCCACTAAAGAAGGATTTTAAATAAACTATTTTAAATAAAATCAAGATCATTGTGGACAACCATCCTCTTCATGAGACTGAGTGTCTTCAGTCGGAGACTTCTTCAATTTCATTATAATGCAAACCACTACAGAAAATCTTTCCTGCCCACGGCCATCACCATCTACAATAACTCTTTAGTTAAATGAGTTACTACAACACCTAATTTCCCTTTAGGGTCAATAAAGTATTTTTAAATTGAATTGAAAATTCACACACACATAAAATGTGGCATTAGGTTGACAGGTTGGTAAACTTGATTACTAAACGGGCCTAAATCAGAGTTAAATTTTGGCTGTAAGCTCCTTGCTCTATAACGTGCTGTCCAAAGATGAGGTCAGGACACCAACGTGTATCATAAAATAAGTATGCAGTCTTGAGATGAAGGACAGTTCTACCCACTGTGATAAATCTTTACATGGATGAAGTATAATGGAGAGTACTGAACTCCAACGCAGGAACTTGTTGCTGCTCTTTCAAGCTATATATAATACTGTATATATATATACATACAGCGGGTAAAATAAGTATTGAACACACTTACTGAAATTTATCTAATACTTTGTACAAAAGCCTTTGTTGTC
>NW_013952426.1:1510067-1512435 GCF_001266775.1 Austrofundulus limnaeus | reverse complement strand
ATATATATATATAAAAAACCTCTGCTGCCTGTGGTGGGTTGATGCTTCTGTCCAGGAACATCCACAGATAGTTTCCCCACCAAGACAAAAATGCTGAGGTCTTTATAAACTTAGGAACATTTTAAAGCTGTGAGGATTAAATTAAAATGGGATCACATCAAATGGTATTTAAAATATGTCCGGTTGAATTCGGATCACCGTAGCATTTTTTTAAAGTCCTGATCTTAACTACGTGAAACAGCAACCTTTTATTTGTTTAAAATATATATTTAACTGCAAAGAGAAGTTAATTCAATTTGTTTTATGATGCCTCGCACTGCAGGTCTTTATGTGATGGAAAGGGGCTGTAAATATGTTAGCAAAAACCTAAAATGAAAAGTTCCCAGACTACAGATTTATCTCTTGAGCAAATACATATTTTTTACACATCACAACATTGGCAATTTTCTCAGCTTTAATTTAAGCCCTATTTTATAGAAATCGGATGACAAATCAGGGTGCTATGAATATTTCTGTGACAGATTGACGCGCATCCCGCATTGAAACTCTACTGTTTTGTTGACAAAACTCAATGCATAGCAAGTCACRTGATGTCCAATCCAGTAATATAGATCAATGCCTCCAATTCCCTCCCCACCCCCTCACCCGTGTTGGACCTGGCCTGTGAACCCAAGGCTGAGAAGAAGGTGACTCTGAACTCTGGCGAGCCAAGCAGGAGACGATAACATCATGGACTCTGGACTCTGTCCCCCCTCCCTCCCACAGCCCCAGCTGTCTTGCTCTGTAGTAGGGGTGCCACGATTAGTCGATTAGTCTTCGACTAATCGATTATTAAAATAATCGATGACTAATTTAACAATCGATTAATTGTTTTCTTTTTTTTTGTTCTTTACTTTGTGGATCATTTTAAGAAAATGAAAGAGAAACATGTGCATTATCTGCAAGGCATAACTTGCCTTCCACAGCAATTATTTTTAGTTAGCATATAGCTAAAATCTAACCATTGTTATATAATAGCAGCTGCATTCTGGTGCAATAAGATGTATGTTTTATATTCAATTAATGTATGATCCGATTAGTCGACTAATCAAAAAAATTGGTGATTTATCAATTATAAAAATAATCGTTTGTGGCAGTCCTACTCTGTAGTGAGTAGTTTTTTTTTGTGCATATGATTTTATGTTTCTGACGTAAATATAAAATCAGAGCATTTTTTTCAATTTCATCTCTCCTGTTGTGTATTTCCAGCTGCTAAAAAAGGTAGCGCGACCCTGGTTGCTCATGACATGTTCACCTGTTCCCCCATGTTTTTGTCATGTGTGTTTTTCTTGAATGGGTGTTCTTAACTGTAATTCCTTGTGTGTGTCAACATACTTGTCCAACAAATCTGATTCTGATTTTTTTCAACACATTTAAAACCTTTTGTATGAACCTGATGACCATGTGACACCTGAATTTCCCCTCTGTGGGACAATAAAAACATTCTGTTCTGTTAATTTGGCACTTTTAATGGTTCTCTATTTCAGGGAGGAATAAATACAAAACATGCAACATGGATGCTCAAGTTTGAATTTAACGTGGATTTTCTCTAACCCACAGTTTATTATGTTTGCCGCAGTTTATGAATATTGTCAGTGTTTTTCAGTTTATTCATTGTTCAAAAATAATAATGCAACATATATGAGACTTTCCCAGCAGAAGGTTTGACTGAGTTTTGGTAGAAAAACAGACTGCAATCATGCACACAGGCATGTGGCTGAACCCTCCCCCTGGCACTCCTGATGGGCAGAATTAGAGATGAGATTAACTTCTGACCTGGAAGACCCATCACATTAAACATAAACACACAGAAATCATCTCCATCTTATTGACTAATAACAGACAATATCTTCTTAAAGGGACAGACTGTATTTGAAAAAACAATATCTGGCCTCTGAAAATTAAAGCTGAGTGTCCATAGCAATTTCCTTTAATTACATTAAACTAACGCTAAGCTCTAACATTTTGGCAAAGTAACACTGGAGGGTTTGGCTGAAAAGGCAAAAACTGGAACAATCCCTTGGTGAATAAAAACAATAGCTGAGACTTCATAATGCTAAAGAAATAAGATGGATTGAAAGATGGGCAGAGAGATGCGGATTAATCTTTGCCCCTCGTTGGTGAAGGTGGCCTATAAAATCTGTGGTTAATAAAGCCGCTGCCTCGGACGCCCTTAAGCTGCTGCCGCGGCTCAGCGCTGACAAGCTGCACTCCCTGAAGACAAGCTTTCATCAACTCTTGTGTATGAGAGACATGGGGGAACAAGTGCCTCTGTGTGTGTGTGTGTGTGTGTGTGTGTGTGTGTGTGTGTGTGTGTGTGTGTGTGTGT
>NW_013952426.1:1503756-1510022 GCF_001266775.1 Austrofundulus limnaeus | reverse complement strand
GTGTGTGTGTGTGTGTGTGTGTGTGTGTGTGTGTGTGTGTGTGTGTTTGTAGGCTTTCCCATGTTCTGGTCAGCTGCAACTGCTGAGCCAACGGAACGAACAGGAACACGTTAGCAGCATTCAACCAATCTCTTGCTGAAGATGCAGCACGTATCAATGCATTAAAAGTGTGTACCCGTGAAGCTAACGTGCATGTCTTTGGTCTGTGAGTGGAAACCGATGAAAACCCACCCATGCAAGAGAAGAACATGTAAACACCACCCAGAAGGAACCCAGGCTGGGATTTGATCCAGCAACCTTCTTACTGAGACACCAGCTCTACGGTGACACGTGGCTTTGACTTTGCACCTGTAGATGTAGCGACAAACTGTGGTTACTGACAATGATTTTCTGAATTGTTCCTGAGCCCATGTGGTAATAACCGTTACAGAAAGATATCACACATAATGTTGGGTTTTGGACTTGCTGCTTGAGATTTGTCCAGATTCTCTGAATCCTTTGATGATTTTGTGGAATGTAGATAATGAAATCCCTAAACTTCTTGCAATTGTACATTGAGAAACATTCTTAACCTGACTATTTTCTCATGCAGTTGTTCACAAAGTGGTAAACCTTGCTCCATATTTGCTTGAAAGTTTTTCAGAGCTGCTCCCTTTATACACAATCATGACACTAGTCTGTTTACAGTTAACCTGTTCACCTGTGGAATGCTTTAAAAAACTGTTTTTTAGCATTTCTCAACTTTCCCAGTCTTCTGTTGCCCCTGTCCTAGCTTTTTTGGAACGTGGAACAAGCATCAAATTCGAAACATATTGTCTTTGTAGTGTATTCAATTGAATATAGGTTGAAAAGGATTTGTAAATCATCATTTTCTGCTTTTATTTGTTTTAAACAATGTCCAAACTTCATTGGAATTGGGGTTGTATTTGTAATTCCTACCCTAACCCGAACCAGTCCCAACTGAGAGAGAAGTAGAAACTTGAAAGAACAGTAGAAAATAATGTGAATGACAAATTCAAATATGAAGGTTTCTGCATCTATCTAGGTCTTTAGACTAATTTCCTACAAATAGCAGATGTATGGTTGTTTGTCTCGTTTGTCTCTATGTGTGGCCCTGTGATGGACTTGCGACCTGTCCAGGGTGTACCCCGCCCCTTGCACTGTGACTGCTGGATATGGACTTATTCCTTATCGGAGCAGCGTGATACCATGTAGGTTAAAAATGTCCACCATTTTTAATAACTGATACGCTGTACACTCAGGAAATAAGCATGAGGAGGGGTTATGTCTATTTGTGCATTTATTATAAAGTTAGCGTCTCTTCCTGGCCTCACACGGGGGCACCAAAAATATTATGTAGTGAGATTCTGTCGAAAATGGATGGATGGATGGATAGCAGATGTATGAAAGCATCAAATGTTAATACAATCATGCCATACAGTTGTAGCTGTTAGAAAATTGAGAATGGAAATTTTGCAAGACATTCAATGTGAAACTGAAACATTTTATACTGCAGAACAATTTAATTAAAACGTGTCATAGGACAGAAATGGAACAATGATGGGAGGACTGCATGAACACTCTTGTGTACTACATAAAACCAGATGACACAATCCTCCTGCAATAAATCCAGGCCAACTTTTCAGTCAGCTGTTGGGTTTAATTTGAATGGAGGTCTGTTAAAATGATAGGTGTTCGTGCACATCAGGCCCATCTCTCACCTTGTGTGAAGTTATACCGTGCAGAAAACCCCAGGGCCTCTAGTTCACCATCAGCTACAAACTTGATGTACAGGTACCTCCCACTGGAGCGGATGTAGGCGGGGCTTTCCTGGCCACAGTAGCGACCGATGATAGGAGAGAAGGCGAAGGGGCCGTCACGGATCTCGATGTGGTCAAACCTACACTCCCAGGACGGCTCGATGGCGTACTTTTCGTCAAAAAACAGGTCGACGCACTGTCGAGGTAAGGCTGCAGTAGGCAGAGCGCTTAAAAGGCGGGAAAGAATGAAAGCAGGAAAGAGAGGAATGTAACCAGTAGGCTGGGAGAGTCTCACCTTCTATGATGTAGATGCATTCCCTCTCAGGTGGGTATTTCTCAGGGTAATTGGGGGATGTGAAGAACCCTCCGCTAGATTCTTTTACCCAAGTCCCACACTGTCCAGCTGGTGTCACGCCTGAGTTGTTTGTTACTAAAACAAGAATACATAAGTGAAGTTAACTGCTTCTTTTTATTTATTTATTACAAGGTCCTGCGTATTACTTGACTTATGAGAGTTTCAACCAATGAATTATTCAAGATACAAGCAGTCTCTTTCTGGCCAATTTTTTTCTTCGAGTTGAGAGTTAAAATTTGTGAAAATGAAACCCAACCCTACCAGTGCTGACTTATAGGTGTGTGTATACTAAACATGTTTCAGCACTGTTGCAGGTCTTTGTTTAGACCATGATTAGTCCTGATATTAACAGACTTGTGTCTACAGCATCTAAGACTTTTAGTCCCTTTGTTCTATTAATGGATTTCTACCAAATAAACTTTGTTAAATTGTTTTGTACAATATGTTTCTAGTTTATTGTAGCAAGTACTATTTTCAATTCAGCGAATTAGTATCTACAAATAACTAAAAAACTCAGTGTGAAATGTTTCCCCCAAAGATTAGATTCACAGCTTCTAAATTAGTCACTTAATATTAGGGTCTAGTATTAAAAAAAAAGCTTTTCCATGCCTTGTCCTTGAAATGGTGGCTAGAGTCTAGATGAGCTGGACAGTTCTTGTAAAAGTGGTATAATTAGGAAGATATACAGTAGATTTCAGTGGCACGAGGGTTAGACTTTAACCTTCCAACCTGAGCATTGCCAGCTCAAATCCCTGCATGATCACATAATATGGTTGTGTCCCTGGGCAAGGCTCTTGACCTAACTTCCCCATGTATAAATATGTTGGTGTGATTGTGGTGGTCTGGAGGGACCACAAGTGTAGATGGGCAGCCAAGCTAACTTCCACTAATGAGGAATGAATGAATGCATGAAACTGAATGGCATTTTTGGGCATCTAGAAAAACAACTGAAGCATTATTATATTATTATTATTATTATTATTATTATTATTATTATTATTATAGTAGGAGTTACTGATCTGTTCATTATACCAGAAGGTTTCCCAATTATTCTCAACTGAATTCAAGTGAAATACATTGGTTAAAAAAATACTTTTAATTTTAAGTACTTTCAGTACTTAAATATTTTTGAAAGCACATGCTCCAGCACTTTAACTTAAGTAATAATTTAACAGAGCTTTGTTTACTTTAACTAATATTTGATCAGGCGGATCATTACTCTGACTCAAGTAAAGAATTTCAGTACTTTGTCCACCATTGCTCATTAGAAGTGTTTAGTTCTTTTTTAGAACCTAAATCCATCCAGAACTTAAGTCAATATCGTCAGAAAAGAAAATGTTTTATCAGGATTATTTTAGAGAGAAGATGAATAAACAGTAACTGGTAATGGATCCCAAATCAATTATAAAAACACTCATCTTTTGCATTTGAATAAGATCAAAGGACTCTGGAACAATGAACCAAAGCTACAACAAAGGTTTATTTCACAACTTGATCCTGAAGTCAAAATAATAATTGCTGCAGGTGTTCTGTGTAATTATACCTTGCATTTTCCTGGTGGTTGCGGTGCTCTCACACAGCTCATGGAGGATGAGGCTTGTTGCTAATGCTGCGAAATCACAAGAGGAAAAGGGTTTAAAATGCTCTGTTTGTGTCGGGGCACCGGATCTTTGGGGTGAACCAGCCTTTGCCGTAATGTGTTTTGGGGTTTGAAAGCTACTGGGACATCATGTTTAGAAAATAAACGTCTCAGTTTCTCCGAAACACCCGCAACATACGGAATAACCACTGGTTTGGGTCTGGGTTTGGGGTCTTCATTTTCACCTGAAGGTTGCATGGAATCCTGTCTGTGTTTCCTGTCTGCTTTCAGGAAAGCCCAGTCAGGATAACCACACTGCTCCAGGGCCTGTCGTGTGTGTGATTTCTCTTTCTGCCTGGCTCCTGGGTTTGTAGGGACACTGTCTGCTCTGTGGTACAGAGTCCTGATCACTCCTAACTTGTGTTCCAGTGGGTGGTGGGAGTCAAAACGCAAATATTGGTCTGTGTGGGTGGGCTTACGATACACGCCAGTTTCCAAACGTCCTCCGTCCGAAACCGAGACATCACAATCCAGGAACGCCAACCTGCCATTTTTTACATCCTCTCGTGTGAACTTAATATATTCATCCACAGAGTTGATGTGATCAGTGAAATGTTGGACTTCCTGGGCTTTAATTTTAACCCAGGTGTCGTCAACATATCTGAACCAATGGCTCGGTGGCATCATTTCTGTCTGCTTTCTTGCTGATATCCCCTGGTGACAGCCGTCAGGTGCATTACCCCCAGTCAGAACTCTGCTATGCGGACCTCGCGGCTCACATTATGTGATTGGTCAGAACTTTGTGGGCGTGTTTGTTTGTTAGGAGCAACACAGCACTGAGGAACAGGACCAGGGCAGAATTTCGAGCAGCTCTTCCTTCTGCATTTTGTTCAAAAGGATATTTTCTCTGAAGCAGTTTGTTAAATTAGCAAGATGAACAGCTTTGATGAGCAGCTGGTTTTTATTGATCCTATTCATCACGTTTTTTTCCATCATCAAGATTTTCCTCCTCAGGCGTTTCACCCAACACAATACTGATTGTTGAGTGAAAAAAAAGAATAAAAAGAAAGAAAAAAATCCAGCCATCTCACTATTGTTGTTTATATATTTATCTATGAGCTGTGGGAGGGCAGAGAGAGGAATTGTTATTTTATGGCCCACTGTGTTTTAAGCACATTTATACTCATTCAAGAATAAGATGTATGAAAAAATGCAATCACTGACCCACCGTCTCACATCATACTGAAGTATAAAACAGGCTTAAAATTACCATTGTACTGGAGAAACAAGCTAATTTTGCAGGAAAACTGCACTTCCTGAGAGTTCTGATTGGGCAATGGTTGTTTATCTGCAGTCATCGATACCCGGTTGTATCAAGTATTAAACAACATTTAGCTGAGAAAGGTTAATTTTTAGCCCATGTGCATATTGTGTATCTCTACAAATAAATGTGTACAGTGTTTTGATGTAGTGCACTACTGTGTGTGTAAATACACTCAATATAAATGCAAGACTTGTTTTTGCTCTCCTTTTTCATGAGATGATTTGTGTAAATCTGAGTATTTGAGCACTTCTCCTTTGCTGAGATAAAACATTCACCTCACAGGTGTGGCACATCAAGATGATGATTAGACAGCATACCATACCATACCATACCATACCATACCATACCAACTTTTTTTGTAAAGCACTTTAAACACTGACAGGACCAAAGTGCTGCACACACTCATAAAATACAATACAATCATAAAATAGAAAAAAATAAAATGGAGCAATCAAATAAAACACAAATAAAAAACACAATAAAACAAAGTCAAGCATCCCTGATTGTGACAAAAGCCAAAAAAGTGGTCTTAAGAAGCGATTTAAAAACAAGGGAGGAGGCCTATCTTATGTCCAAAGGAAGGTATTTCCATAGCTTGTGAGCTGCCACAGAAAAAGCACGCCCCCCTCTAAGCATACTTGTTGCACAGGTGTGCCTTAATATTGTTCACTGTGAACAATAATGTGAAAAAATTGTCTAAACCGTGTACATGGAAATATTCTTGGATCTTTGAGTTCAGCTCTTGAAAAACGATTCACACATATTCAAAGGTAATACTGTATGAGTGAAACAGAATTCAGTGCACTGCCCATTTCATGTCTCATCGGTACAACAGGCTTTAGTTCAATGCCATCTTGACTACTGTCCTGCTGTGTGGTTCAGCACCTCAGAAGATCTTGGTAAAGTGCAAACTGTTCAAAACAAAGCTTCAGGGTTAGATTAGTTGTGATTTTAGAACCAATTAGAATTCCAATAGGAGTCCATCATGGTTTAAGGTCAATGACAGCTTTCTTCTCTTTTTAAAATGTGGATTTTACATAAACATTCTGGCCTTTTTCTTACAATTATTACCCACCTCTGACAAACAATTTTTTTTACAATATAAGTCTCTGTTGTTACTTTAACACCTCAGCCCTAAACTATGCACATTCTCTATAGAGCCATTTGTTACTGGAACATGTTGCATTCAGAAATAACTGCTTTTAGTCAAGATACATTTAAAATGTATTATATGTATATATATATATA
>NW_013952426.1:1498014-1503641 GCF_001266775.1 Austrofundulus limnaeus | reverse complement strand
TGTGTGTGTGTGTGTGTGTGTGTGTGTGTGTGTGTGTGTGTGTGTGTGTGTGTGTTTTCATTCATTTAAGTCAATTAATTGTCTCTTTATTTTTTGTCTATTTGTAATCTATTATTTGACGTGTATGAGTGTGTTTTATTTTGAATGTGCTGAAGCTGGTTGTCTGGGTGTTTGTACTGGCTGTTTTGCTGTGCAGTCATCTTGACCGATTTGTTTGAATATGTTTTTAGGTTTTTGTTTTACCCCAGGAAGAGAAGTCTCAGCCAAGGCAGTGACTGGAGAGAGGATCCGAATGAATAAATAATAAATAACTATTTTATTTTATTTATTCAACTATTTTATTATTGTTTCCCCGTTACTTTTGTTTCATAAATTTTTGCCCTACCGTGCTAAAAATTCAATCTATTAATCAAGCAATGGTCAGCTAAAAAATAAAGCAAAAACAAGAGCTGATCAGCTGTTTTATCCTCCATGCAGTGTCTTTATAAAAACAGAGTAGATGTCTGATTTTCCTGCAGGTGTGTGAACTCACCAACTCGCAGCAGAACTTTGGACACCATCTCTGTTCCTAAGGAGATGGTGAGCAGTTCTGTCTCTGGTTGTGCCATTAAAGTGTCCGCACGAGCGATACCATCACTTTATGTCCATCTTTATACAGTAGAACTGTTTTACTCCTAGAATGTGCCAAAACCGCGCGGAGACTCTTGTCCATCTCTGTGTGCGTCCTCCGTGTCCTGACAGCTGTGAGGATTAACTCCACCGCCACAAACCTTCACTTTTTTTTGCTCCACCTTCAGTTGTGTTTAATCCACAATGAACCCGCGTGTGTGTTTCTGTGTGTGGCACATTGGGATGTCATCTTTTTCCCGGGTTTTTTAAAACATAACAGAAATAAAAATGCTTTTTTAAAAAAACACCTTTTGAGGCCTATATTTAATTACAAATCAGTTGATTTGACAATAAATGCAAAATTGGAAAATTCGTTTTTGTTTGTTTTGTTTTATACTCACAGCAGAAAAGGCCAGCTCTACAGTTTTCCTGTCAACGCATCAAATCTATAGGCCTGTCAGATAACCCCTCAATTCAAAATAATAAAATGAGTTAAAAGTAAGCAGAAAAGATTCATGTAAACTCTCTCTTCCTTCATAACGGTGCAGGTTAAAGTGATGGTTGGTTGGCTGGATGACTTCTTTGTGTAAGATTGCAAAACTGGAGACTTTATTGGTTTGAGACAATTTAGCTCCATGCCATGAATGCAGTTAGTAGATGTCTTTGTTGCTGAATGTTACCAACCAAATAACTGCACTTGTGCAGTACAATTATTGAACCAGAGAGCACTGATGAAAATCATATACATTCAACTGTTTTATTGAGTGACACTGGATGCTTGATTGTAGTATACAGCAGGATCCCCAGAGATCACATTTATTTATTTATTTATTTATTTATTTATTTATTTATTTTGCATATGGAATTAAATTTAAGGCGGAATTATTAAGGTCTAAAATATGACTTGGTAAAACCTACAGATACCCTTGACTGTTATTTTTAGATATTCATGGTTTGTCATAAAAATTGAGAATTTTCAGTTTAGGACTTGGGTAAAATAAAATTAGGTGATGATACATGATCTGTGATACCTCCTGGCTGCAAGATTATAGTTGGGGGCGGCTGTGGTGGAGTGGTTAGGGGAGTCGTCCTGGAACCCCTGTTCCAGCTGTCTCGGTTGTTGTATCCTTGGGTAAGACACTTCACCAGGTTGCTTACTGATGGTTGTGAGAGGGTTTGAGCCCCGCCTTTGTCAGTTCACCCCAGGCCAGCTGTGGCTACAATGCAGCTTACCATCATCAATGTGTGAATGTGTGTGTGATCACCCAAGGCACTATATAAGTTCAAGTCATTTACCATTAATTACAGAAAGAATGTTGAGAATGACAAAACTTTGTATTGAATAAAAAAATGTTAACAACAAAATGAACCAATAAACCACGGAGCCCTGTAAGGACTATGTTGGATAAAAATTACCTATCCTTGATTTGTCTCAGGCTCTGAGGGAAGCAAATACTCAACTGCCATATTATTTTATGTAATTTTAAGTGTGGATTTTCACACAGATTCTTACAGATTGGCAAGAGCAACATTACATATGTTATGATTTCTTTTCTATGACCACCATAAAAACAATTCTCAGGCTTAGGATTTGATTTTATTTTATTTTTTATTTTAAGCCTTGTAGATACAATTTGACTTAGTTAATTATTTATTGTAATTTTTATTGCAAATCTACCATCAGTTTTCTAAATATCTGAGCTGGTGATATAAATCTTTTAAATAATTTCAACTACTCCAAACTTCAAATTTAATAACAGTTCATGCAGATGCTATTATATCATCTTCAGTTTTACATTGTGCAGTTATTTTTGCAGACAATTAATGATAATCCAGGCTGGACCTGAAATGCTAGAGGTATCTGCAACAGGTAAAATGTTAGTTCATAAATCTTTTCCCACCACTTCAAACTACCTCGTTCATTTTAGATAAAAAAAAGGAAAAATAAGACATTAGTTCAAATACGTGTAATTTTACTGAGACATCTTTTGGGGGGAAAAAAACTTCATACTTATTTGTATGACAATAACTGGATTAAGGCCATTTCCCCAATGCATGAACCTTCAGGTCAAAGTTGTCTCTTTGGCGAACAAAGTCGTCTCGGTCATTGTTTCCAAACGAAAACATTGGGAAGAGCATGACATCGACAAACTCTAATTTTGCAACATGGCGTAACAGTGGCATTGACCTCCTATCCCGAGGATCGATCAAAAACAAGAACCAAGCAGAGTCCTTTGGTTTGCAGGCCTCAAAGGCTTGCTTTGTGAGATTTTCAGAGCTCTCCACTTTTGCCAAGAAGTCTTTTTCAGCTGCTTCTGTGTCACAATTTAAATTGAAGGTGACAGTACTATCTAGCGACTTGCTATTCTTATTATCTAAGGTCACATCATAATCTAAGGTCACATTGCTAATACGCTGAAGGTGAATTTTCAAACCAACTGTAAAAAAAAACCCAAGCATCCGATTGATGAGAGTGACGTCTTCATGTAATGGCACTGAGTTGTTTTTTCCAGGTTGATTCAAATCTTCTTCATCAGCTTTTAACTGATATAAAAACCTTTAAGAAAAACATGAACATGATTACATAAGCTCAGGCTGAGTGAAAACACTCAGATACAACAAAGTGAATGAATTTGACCAAAGAACAGACAGTTATCACCCACCTCGCTGTCTCTTGTTTCATCCTGTCGGGATTGTTAGCAATGTGAGGCACCAGTCTCAGGTATTTGCTTATCGTGTCGACTTGAGGCGGGTAATAACCTCGTGGGTCTTTGACAAAAAGCCCTGGGATGGGCCCCGCATCAGACACCACCTCTCCCCTGACTTGTTTGGCAAGAGTATCAAACAGCACAGCCAGAGACAGAGCCACAACACCCACCCCACCCAGAGTCACTTTACCCTCACGGCCAAAAGTGGTCCTCAGACTCTGGGTGAAGTCCTCCAGCTGTTTGGGAGTCAACGAGCGCTGCACTGCTGTGTAGTGCTCATGCAGGTTACGTGAAGAGTTGATGGACATCATGTGGACAAAATGAGGACTGTAGTTGTAGCTTGGGAAGGGACAGATGTCTCGAGCAACAGCAGCCAGGTGGGCTGCATCTTCAGCAGGACAGTGCATGTTCCCCATGTTGCTGTGAACTTCTCAGACGATTGACAAGCAAAGAACTGGTAATAAGCAAGTCTGGTTATGTCTGACAGAATGTTTATGTATGTCATAAATATACCCAGGACATAACTAATAATTAACTTTGTACAAGGCTGAGTCTGTGGGAGGTAATTTCCCAAAAAATGATGAAATATCTGGTCTTCTGGGGCTGAGCAGTTAGGGGAGTTGTCCTCCAATGAGAAAACTGAGGGTTAAATTCCACAGCTATTCAAACACATGTTGAAGTGACCTTTGGCAAAACACTGAAACCCTCCTGCCTCTGATGTGTGTCCCGTTGGTGTATGAGTGTGATTTAAACACTGATTAGACTGTAGAGATTTCAATAACGTAAATCTATTTCAGTTCATTTATATAGTGCCAAGTCACATCAATTGTCGTCTCAGGGCACTGTCCACAAAAAACAATAAATCTAAAGAAGCCAGCACATTTCATTGAATCTTCACTTCATCACACTCTCCCATCCTGAGCAGCACACTGGCGACAGTGGAAAGAAACAAACTCGCTTTTAACAGGAAGAAGCCTCCAGCAGAACCAGGCTCAGGACGAGCGGCCATCTGCCTCGATCGACTGGGGTTTGAGAGGACAAGAAAGAAACACAGAAGGACTCGTCCAGGTGTCTTTTCCTTTGGAAGAGAAAGAAATAAAAATCACGTTATTGATGGAAATGACTATAACAGCAAACACGTAGAGGAAAGTGACTAAAGATAACAGTGGAGTGAGGAAATGTGGTCAGTTTGTCTTCCAGCAGTCTAAACCTGAAGTCTCAGTACTGAGGAATAACTCAGAAGACCATCTCTAACTAAATGATTCATCAAAAAGGAAAGTCTTAAGTTTAGCCCTAAAAGTATAGTGAATCAGAATCAGAAAGAGCTTTATTGCTATTGTCAGTGATAAACACAGACTGGGAATTTGCAGTTTAGAACATCCGTTTGGAGAAAGACACACGTAACAAACATGGGAGGATGAATGTCCACGGCCTTTCGCACTAAGGTGTGCTACCTTTTGTAGCTTAAAATACACACACACTAGGAAAGGTGAGTTAAAAAAGAGCTTTGATCCTATGTTTTACACAGAAACACAGAATCATGCACCCAAAAAAACCACTCTGCATAGTGCAAGGCAGCGCAGGAGGGGAGGGGGGTGTGGGTGGACAAACACATGGTATGGGGTGGGGTTCAGCAGAGCCGGTGACGTTCCAGGTTAGTACTCCATGTTGGAACTAATCAGAGACCTCCAGAGTCCAAACAAGTTATTGTCAACAAAAAGCACAAATCACCAGAGTCAGTTCTCTGTCTCCACCCATCGCAGCCTTCAGACTGATCCACCCACGGGTGAAGCAGGTAGGGATGGGGGGTGGGGGGGGAGTCAAGGCTTTTTCCCTCACGTGTCATCCAGGGAGGTTTGATAGTTTTCGACCCAAGGTCAGCAGCTGCAGGGATCCAATGATAAACATAATTGTTTGGGGGAAGCAGCCTGGTTCACGAAATCTTCAAGATTTGAAGACTGTTTGTGTGGAAGAATGGGCCAAAATCATACCTGAGCAATGCATGCCACTTTCTCCATACAGGAGGCATCTTGAAGCTGTCATTGACAACAAAGGCTTTTGTACAAATTATTAGATAAATTTCAGTAAGTGTGTTCAATACTTTTCCCCTGTGCCATTCCACATTATTACAAATAACTTCATTTCTGGACATTTATGGTTTGATTTCTTTGTATGTATGGATCACTTGGGTTGTTACCAACATCTGGTATATTTACTGAGAAAAATGGTGACGTGTTCAATACTTATTTTACCCCCTGTATACTCACTGTGCTGATTGGTGACATGCTGTGTACCACACTCAACATGGAC
>NW_013952426.1:1494079-1497914 GCF_001266775.1 Austrofundulus limnaeus | reverse complement strand
GTTTTTCTTCTGTGTTTTATAAATTTGAGTAAATTACGTGCAATCCCTTTTTCTTCTAACGAGCCGTGATGTAGCTTTTGTTCCTCTCTAGACAGTTAAATAGATCATATTTTGTCTTACAGTTTTTCAATAACTTTCTTTTGCCAACTTTGCAGAATCCACATGAGGAGGTATAAACTACACTACCAATTCCCACCCCAACTGAATGAAAGAGTCCTAATGAATTGCTATTTAATTATTTTTAGTTTCGAAACAGCAATATTTGACAAGTGAATTGCTGATTCAGCTAAAATCTTTTGACTAATGAAAGTCTTGTTTAAGGCTGAAAATTTCTTCTATTTCCAAAAGAGGGCAGCAGATGGCAAAATATTTATATAGTACATTATGGAACAATATACACTGAATAAGCTGAAGCTCTTATGCTCCAAAATCAGTAGTTTTAGATTGATGTGTTTATTTTTGCTTGTATATGAGTAGATACAACATCATCGATCAGTACAATTATAAGTACGATCTGCAGGTGTTCCTTTACATTTGTGTGATTTTCACAAAATGACAATATTTTGTGGACAATGGGTGTCCTGAGTGTCTCCCTGTGCTTATTCTCTCCCTCGGCTTTAGAAAAACCCATGAATAAATGCACCAAAACATCTGATTTGATCAGCAACAGAGATTTACATTTTTTGGTTGGCATAATGACAATATTGATAAACTTTACTAAAAAATGTCAAAGTAAAAAATAATAATCCACATTCACAACGATAGGATTTTAGCCAAATAAAAGTGAAAATAGCACTTTTGGCTCCCTATAATTAAACATTTATACTGGTGATCAGCTCAGAGGCATTTCAATAAGAGTTTTTGCACATTTAAGATTGTCTCAGGGTTATTTTCTAGTTTGTTTTCTGTCTACTTGCCTAATTAAGAGTGCTGTCAAAGAGTGCCAAAACCACTGGCAGGAGCTTTGTTTTTCTTTTCTTGTTTATGGTTATTTATTATACACACCTTACACAGTTTTATTGTCAAAATGTCAAATTAGATTCTTACAAAAGACCTAAATTAGGTTTAGGAACTTCATTAGGAAAGTTGATGTTTTTTGGATTTTCAGACTGCATTGTCATTCTTCTTTTTTTGACTCAGAAATTTTACAATTAGCTTCTTTATTTGCACAAATCTGCACACTGCATTAATAATTCCAAATACCTCTATATTCCTGCGCTAATAGAGAGAACAGAACATGATGCAGGCAAAGCGTGACACCGACACACTCACAAATGTGCTTTTGTGTGCCAAGGCAGATCTATCAGCTCTTTGTGGTCACTTTGCAGGGAAATTACTGGCCACCCTGCCGGCAGCAGTTCTCACACATAGTGACGAAAAAATCCTCAACACAGGAAATACACCCCTAACAGATTCTTGTGTATGAATGTGTTTGGTGAACTTGGGCACTTTTGTTCTGAACTGAGGGTTTTTTGCACCTATCTGTGAATACTAATTACAAGAGGAGGAAATATATTTATAAGGTTTCTAGTAGGACAGAGGACCATATTCATTTTCTAATAAGCAGTTGTCTTCCTGTCAAATAAAAAACTTGGACACAGTAAAGTGTGCGATTTTAGTAACAAGCATGGGCTGCCATCAAAACATTCACCGGTTTGCCTTCATGTCACTTCTTGTAGGATCAGATTCCTCTACAAATAAATTAGCCCTGAAGTCCCAACAGCTTTCTCCCAGCCTGTGTGAGTGTGTAGAATCAGGGGGGAGCCGTGGAGGCGTGGTCCACTGGGTTGCTAAGGGCAAATTCGTATATAAGCGCAAAAATGAGCAGCACTCCTGTGCAGCCTGAGGCTCTCTGAGCGACCTGAGGAATTCAACAGGCCGTTCCCAGAGTTCTGTGTCGTGCAGCAGGATGTGCAGAATGGAACAGACCCCTCTCTCTGAGCTGACCATGTGTGATGGACGGATTTAAATGAGCTTGATGAGCTGTCATTCTGCAGTAAACTCCAGGTGCTTCTACAGCTGGAATATTGAATCTGGAAGAAATATCTAGAAGTCTGCAGGGGAATTTACTTTTTGTAAGTATGGATTTAGTATGTATTTTTTGCATGTCATGAACTTTGTCTAAATGTGACAAAGAAAGGGAACATTAGGAGATGTGTTAGAAGCATGGTGTGTGTGAAAGCTGTGTTTACTCTGGTCCTGCTGTGTGTGGTGATGCATTGACCTGCAGATGCACTCAGAGTGCTGAAAGAGGCTTTAGACTCACTGTTTGAAATAAAGTTCTCTATAAAACATCAGGGCTGGCCCTAGTCAATTTGGAGCCCTTGGCAAGATTTCAAGTGGCCCAACTTGTGCAGTTTTCTAAATCTCACTGCAAATTTACAAACACTCCCATGCCAATTTTTTTTTAATCTTTAGAAACCAGGTTGTCCAAATAAATCAGCTAATATAATTTATTTGAAACAGAATACCAGAAGTCTACTTCATACCTGCCAACATCTGCTGGTGCCGTAACGAGGAACACCTGTTCAGGTTAATAAGCAGCTGTGGAGTGAAGCAGTTCTAGGGGTCCTGGGGTATACACTCAAAAAATCAAAACGTTTGCATTGGATTTACTTAAATTATGTCAACAGGTTCTTTTCAACTGAACTGAGTAAATCTAACACAATTACTTCACATTCTGTCAGTGTGCCCCAGGGCAGCTGTGGCTACAATGTAGCTCACTGCCATCAGTGTGTGAATGTGAATGTGTGTGTGAATGAATGGGTGAATGTGTGTAGTGTAAAACGCTTTGGGGCCTGGAGGGACTTAAAAGCGCTCTATAAGTTCAGTCCATTTACCATTTTTTACCATTCACTTATAAAATAAATAAAAAAATGCTTTAGATTTACTCATTTCAGTTTAGTATAACCTGTTGACATTATTTATTTAAATCGAAYGCAAATGTTTAGATTTTTTGAATGTACTGTCCAGAAAACTTTGATGATGAAGATGTACTCAAAACTTTGCCTTTTCCAGCCATTTAAAGAAAATTTTACTAAATTTTTGGGATTGATGAAACAACATGAATCAGCATTTCATGCAGGTAGAACACTGAAAACCAGACTTTAATCTGAACGTCATCAAGTTACTTTCACTTGAGCAACCACTGATTATTCTACAGATTAAATCAACTGTTAAAAAGTTATAAAATATTTATTTTTGTGCCCCCCCTCCCCCGGCATGGACTGCATCATTAGCATTTGCCTTTACTGCCTATGCCACAGGCCAGCCCTGAAAAGCCTCATTAAACTGAAACAAAAAACTAATTTCTGAGGCTTGAGGGGACTTCATTAGTGTGATATGAAAAGAACTTTTAGTTTAGATGAACTATTCAAAGTTTTGTTCTCAAATGCAAGCTGCTTTTTGTTTTCCCTTGTCTCTTTGACTCCCTGTTTGGCAGGTAAACGTCGTCCCATCAACAACAATCTCCTCCGTCATGAAGAGGTCCCCTTTTTTCTCGGACTGGGTTGGAGCGCTCGGTTTGATCCTCTGCCTGACCCAGGGCGTGCTGGCTGCCGTCCTCTCGAACTCCTCCCGTCTCGAGTCGATCCTGGACAAGTACAGGGACAAGGACGAGCAGTGGTGGAAGGCCAGGTCAAGAGGGAGGAGGGCCATCAGTGAGGGAGACAAGCACCTCATCCTCGACCTGCACAACAAGCTACGGGGTCAGGTCCACCCTCCTGCCTCCAACATGGAGTACATGGTGAGCTTAGAGGGTACAAAGAGGGTATGCATGTATAATACGAGAGATTTAAAGCCCAAAAATCATCCATAAAGTGTGTGTGTGTGTGTG
>NW_013952426.1:1488825-1490016 GCF_001266775.1 Austrofundulus limnaeus | reverse complement strand
TTTTTAAGCTCAAAAAAGGGGGGGGGGGCGTCGTATTATGCATGAGAGTAAATTTTGACTGACTTTTCTTAATGTACAACTACAATAAGTTTCAATATTTTCTCGTATATAACTGAGATATTATATTGCAGTGGATAAACCATTTCCCCCCTTCTGCTGTATGTTGTGAATTGCGAAGCAACAGTGGTTGTTTACTCACCGAAGTCAGAGGAGGAAAAGCTTGTTATCTTTTTCTTGTTAACCGGAGTTATGAAGACTTGGATGTTAGTTGCATGTTCATGTTTGGGAAAAAAAAACCCATCTTGCTGATTTAACAGCTGGCTTTTGCTCTCCTCTGGGAGAGGATTGTGTTTTTAGTGAAACGTGGAACCGGAAGCTCGTGCKGCTTGTCCTCGAAGTGTGCGTCCCCAAATAATGTTTGCCCACCAGAGTGCGCACCGAAAAGGCTGAAAAATCCTGAAGTCTGTCCAAAATTAGTGACAGCGATTTACACTCACAGGCCACTTTATTAGGTACACCTGTCCAACGGCTCATTAACGCAAATGTTGTACCAGCCAATCACACGGCAGCAACTCAATGCATTTAGGCATGTAGGCATGGCCAAGACTATCTGCTGCAGTTCAAACCGAGCATCAGAATGAAGAAGAAATGTGATTTAAATAACTTTGAACCTGGCATGGTTGTTGGTGCCAGATGGGCTGGTCAGAGTATTTTAGAAATGACTGATCTACTGGGATTTTCACGCACAACCATCTCTAGGGTTTATAGAGGATGGTCCGGAAAAAGAAAAAATATCCAGTGAGCGGCAGTCCTGTGGCCGGAAATGCCTTGTTGATGCCAGAGGTCAGAGGAGAAGGGCCAGACTGGTTTGAGCTGATAGAAAGGCAACAGTAACTCAAATACCCACTCGTTACAACCGAGGTGTACAGCTAAGAACAGGAAACTGAAGCTACACTTCACACGGACTCACCAAACTTGGACAATCGATTGGAAAAACATTACCTGGTCTGATGAGTCTCAATTTCTGCTGCAACATTCGGATGGTACGGTCAGAATTTGGCATCAACAACATGAAAGCATGGATCCATCCTGCCTTGTATCAACGGTTCAGGCTGGTGGTGGTGGTCCAGTGGTGTGGGGGATATTTTCCTGGCACACTTCAGATTAGTTTAGTTTAGTTCAGTTTAGTTA
>NW_013952426.1:1447777-1488744 GCF_001266775.1 Austrofundulus limnaeus | reverse complement strand
ATCCCCTTGAGATTATAACTGCTCTCTCTTTTAACAAAACTTGACTGGATGTTTACAGGTAATATGTTCTTATGAGCCTTATGACCTGCAAAATATTATAATCTACCAACTCATAAAATTTCAATAACCTCAACGGACAAAACAATGTATTTGTTGGGTGACTATAAAATTTTCTGGTTATAATTCTTACAGCTCTTTTCTGTAAAAGAAAAATGGGATTTGTAGTTGTTTTACATGGCTTCCCCCAGATTTCTATATAATAAACTAAGTGCGGAACAACTAATGTGTTATACAACATATACAGTGATTTATCATTAAATAACTCTTAATACTAATACTTTATATAACACTTAGAGCCCATTTGTACCAAGTGAGCATCATGTCAACGCCACAGCCTACCTGAGTGTTGTAGCTGACCATGTCCATCCCTTTTTGACCACAGTGTACCCAACATCTGATGGCTACTTCCAGCAGGATAACGCACCATGTCATAAAGTGCGAATCATCTCAGACTGGTTTTGTGGTATTATACTCGAGACCATAATATACACAACTAAATATGGTAATCAAAACTCTTAGAAAGTAATCATTAGATGTACAGCTACAAATGGTTACCCTTTGGGGTCAAACCAATTCAAGACGATTGCCTCAGACAGCTGACCTTAGGAAACCTCRTCCTTTCTCAACAAAASATGATTTTAGTCTGAAGCCCTGGCAGGAAAGGTGGCAGATAGGCATTCCTTCAAGTAATGCTAGGCCTTTAAGTAAGCAAGTCAACTTTATTTGTACAGCTCTTTTCACAGTCAAGTAGCCACAAAGTGCTTCACAATAAAACAGAATAACACACAACAGAGCATGAAAACACAATCGACAAGCCATAAAGCACTGATAAGACAAATATTAAAATTTATTCAGCCAAATTAAAAAGTCATGAACTTCCGGATTTCTGCGGGCTCGTCGTCTTCATTCCCCCCCAACCCCTCGGTCAGACTCTGGCTCCAACATGTGAGGCTGAATGGACAAGTCTTCCGTTGCTGACGTCTTTTAATCAATTTATAAATAAAACGTTTCCTCACTGCTGGGTAATCTTATCTCTGCTGTTAATCTACAAAATCAAAGCATTGCTGTTCCACTTTATATTGACCCCAACGGAACGACAAAAGGAAGGATTTAAAAGCATGTTTTGTCCGTTTTACAAAGGTGAGATTTTAGCTGCTTTTTAAAAATCTCCACTGAGTCCACAGCTCTAAGAGATGACGGTAATGTGTTACAAAATGTAGGAGCTATAACCTGAAATGTGTCTTTAGTCGGGACCATTAAACAAGTAGCAAACTGGAGTTATTAGACCTTATGTGTAGGTAATGTGTATTAGCTCTGCTATACAGGTTTAATATTTAGATGCAGTCCAACAATTTACAATAAGTTCTAGGATTTAGAAAAGCATCAACATGTCCACTTTTCCTCTGCTAGAAATAAGTTTCTATCTGAAATGAAACCCATTGTTGAACTAAACCTTTGAGTCTGAACTCCAGGTGCTCTGCATGCAACCTTCCACACATTCCCTTGTGTCCAAAATACTGTTCTCCTGCTCTGTKAAATAGAGCAACGGGAGAGAGAAAGCTCTTTTACTGCTTATGTTCCTGCCCCCTGCTTGCCTTGCCCTCATTGACCCTGGACCAGATCCAGCTCTCACCCCCACAGTGTTGTCCTGTCCTCTACCTCAACTACCCTGCCCACCGGCCTCCGCTTCCTACCCCGCCTCCCTTCACTCTTCATGTCACTCTTGTTCTCTTCGCTCAGACATTTTTTTTCTTCTTGTTCGTCTGCTCTCCTGATCTTCACCCTCGCTCTCTTTCAGGCTTTTTCATTGCTTTCGCTCCAGTTTCTCTCAGTCATCCTCAGCTCCAGCCTCAGCCGACGTTATTGTTTCTTTGATGGTCCACGCATCTAGTTTTGGCTGCAACGTCGGCGAATGCATTTCAAAAATGTCAGGTCTGATCGTTTGAAGTATGAAGTACAGTGGAGCAAGATAGAGGCCGCGTACACTAATCCCATGTTTTTGCAGCAAAGGATACTGTTACACATGATAACGATGTGGTAAAATGGGCCTGATGAGAGCCAAGTGTTTGGTTTGCAGACTGCAGGATTGGCAGGCTGCACTTTTTGAATCACTAAATCTGGTGCTGTTCGCATCAAGCAGGGTAATCCTTGTTGAGCTGATCTTCCAGAGGAATTAAAAACCTACTTGGGTTGATACGTTTAGAGGTGTTTTAAAATATAACAAGCATGAACTTGAAGGATTTGTTCTCAGTGTAGTTACTGAATATACTTTGTAGAGGTGGTCTTGTAGAGGTGGTTTGAAGCAGATCAGGGGTCGGATTTATAAAGCTTGCGTACGCACAAAATGAGCCCAGAAACTTGCGTAYGCCACCTTTCACGCCAAGGTTGTGATTTATAAAATCCAAGCTTGACGTGAAAATGTGCGGWGCCTCACGCCAGCTCTGACCCATGCGTACGCTCATTTTGGAGACGTGAAACTGCGACACAGATGGTGAAGAGAGGAATTAGAGCCACACTGTGTAATGATCACTGTCAGAGATTTAGTTTCACTTCATAATCAGACTTTGATTTTAGATCGACTTTAGCTTTCTTAACAGTAATATTTATGCTTCTGCTGCTGAGCCATAAGGATCTTTGGAATAAAAAACAAATCTTAAATAAAAGTTCACACATCTCCATCCATCTCCTTCCTCCTCACGACCCTGACCCAAAGACCCCACTCCGACAAGACATTTCAGCGGAGCACAACAGCAAAAAGCTCGGTCATAGTCACGCTTTTGGATGTGTTATAAAAGATTTACTTTTTAATGTCCATATTTCTCACGCGCATGGGGGGATGGTCAATTGCAGATAACAGCAGGCAGGAGGGCAAGAACGGGGGAGAAGAGTGGTGAACTTAATTTTATCTGACTTATGGCAGACATCTTTAGAACCTCTTTGCACCAACTTTGCAGTATGTAAGCTAAGCAGGAGACCAGCATTGCCATCTGTTTTAATGGGATAGCATTTCAAGCTCCTGTTCTAACATATTTAAAGCTAAATAGGTTCAAATATGTTCTAGAGCAGTGTTTCCCAAAGTTGGGGTCGGGACCCAAAGTGGGGTCCTGAAACATTGAAAAAAATTTTCTGAATTAATTACATTTTTGCCTTAGTTGTTACGAAGGAGTGAGGTTAGTATATTTAAAATGGAAAAACGTAATATAAAAAATATTGTTACTATGCCCATGTTTTGTTGACCTGATACAAATGTTTATCATACAAAAGTAGCTGGGAGCACAGGTCTCTGCTACTGTTATTTTCTGGGTCAAAAGCTGAAAACTTTGGGAACCAGTGCACTTTGGTTCCCAAAGTTGGGTTTGGGACCCAATTATGGGTCATGAAGYACCTTGGATAATGTCCATAAATAAATTTAAAGGGTAATAAAGTAATTGCTGATGTAATATTTTCCATATAATTATTACAAAAACACAAAATAAGTATAAATAAGTATTTACATTTGTGTACAAGCTGTTTCGATTGTCAAAGCCTGTGTTTTTAGGGTTATTAATGAAGTTCGTGTACTCAGACCAGTAATATTTGGGGTCAAAAGTTTTTGCCATGGATAGTTTGTGGGTCAGAATATAAAAAGTGGGAACCACTGTTTTAGAGGATCACTTCACAAACGCTTCAGACCGAGCAACAGTTGTGTTGTATGCAAAAGTTAAGTTTTACTCAAATTCACCTATCAATCTCAAYTTTGTCCTGCTTGTTCACCAGAGATTTAGAGGTGATCTTTGCCAACTTTTGACATTAGAGAGAATTTGTGGACACAAATGGCATAATTTTTATTGCCTAGCAGGCTATGTTAGAGTCTATGTGTGTGTTTTTTAGATTAGATTAATTAGATCGTATTCACCTCATCTCAATTTTTTTCCTCAGCAACTGGCTACAATTGAAACTCTACCATGGTGTTTCTGCACCGAACACCAACAGTTGAATGTAAAATGATGTCTAACATTTACTTTTGCTGGCCAGAAATGCACTTAGCTGTTTAGGATTTGAACATTTTGAGTGTGTGACATTTATTTTTCTATTTCTCACAGAAATCTATGCTTACTTTCAACAAAAGCTAATCAACTAAAATTGCTGTAGGCCTAATGACAATTCTTCTGCAACCTAATAGCATAGAATTAAGAGTTCCCTTTTTTTGGTGTTTTAGCTTCAGCCCAACTGCACAAACAAATCAGTTTTCAAATCACACACGGAGTGGGCAACTGTGCTTTCACCTTGTGCAGAGCACATGGAAGGCATTATGGTGGTCTGTAAACTGGCATTTTCCTATTAGCATTGATGGGAGATAGCCGTAATGCAGCAAAACGATATGCCAACAGCAGAGCACAGTGCGGCTATTCTTTTCCTTCCCCAGCAGAGTCAACACTACATTAATTTTGCTGCAACATTCAAATTGTCCCAAATGTTCACAGCCCTGCTTGTTCAAAACTAGATGTGCGTGAAGGGTTTTCAGGAATTTTTTGAGCTCATTTTTTGTTAAGTTCTTCCAACAAAAGTGGCATCTAGTCCCAACACAGAGACTCTCTGTGTTGGTCGGACGTTTTACACTTTTTTTTTAAATATTTTTCTTTTTTTTTGTGAGATAAGAACTTACTGGAAGCAAGATATGAAACAACCCCAGTGAATAGTAGCACAGAGCTGCAAGCTGACGTGGTGGTCTCTCATGCATGTGTCTGTGTGTTAGTCAGCAAGTACGTGTGKGTTTCTAAAAGAGAACCCTAACTCTGACTGTAGTGTCAAATTTGCTCCAGCCCTGCAGCCGCAGCAAGTAAAGCAGGTTCATCTTTCAGATGATCTGGGTCAAACTAGTTTCAGTGGCTTCAGTCTTCTTGATGATGAATCTGAACCAAATCTTAAGGAGCTGTTTAAGCCACAACTATGCTAAATGGCCACTTAGCTACTTAAGTCAGCTGGGAAATTGGTTTGCAAACACCGATTAAAGACAAAGCTGCTCCGGGCTACCATTTTTTTTTTCTTGTTAGATTAACCTTTTGCCCACGAGAAAGCTAAAGTTACCAGACATAACAACAATAATACTTCAGCCTGTTACCCTGCTGACTGTGAAGGTAACCCGTGGCTATAGTTCAAAACATAAACAACTTTTTAACCCACGTTAATCTGTGTGCAGCCATGTTTGCTCATGTGTGTGTTCTTGCTTTTCAGGTGTGGGATTATGAGTTAGAGCGGAGCGCAGAACACTGGGCACATACCTGCCTATGGGAGCACGGACCAAGCCACATGTTGACACAGATCGGACAAAACCTTGGTGCGCACTGGGGCAGGTGTGTACGAACAAGCATTTGAGGTCAAGGTGGTCAGAAATTATGAGGCAAGAAAATGTATTTTGATGCTAGTAGAATAAGGGATCTTCAAATAAGTACCTAAATTTTATGATGCAGGGTTTTGTTGAAAGGTTAGAAATAATAATAATTATAAATAACTCTTTGAATGTCCTCAGAGTGAGTTTTACTYTGACCGTACTGAGCTAAGGGCTTGTTCGAGCATGCTCAATACAAAAGGGGTTTGCTGCTTTAACCTGAATGCTAAAATTGAMGAGTTTATTCAAAYGCTGTTTTATAAAGATACACACTTCCATCAAGTTTACCAAGGTATTATGGCAGAAATATGTGTGAGCTTATCAGGCAGAAATCAACTCAGGGCAAAGGCAAAATTCGGAGTGCAAAATAAGATTTATTTTCAAACAAAAGACGCTGACGAGGCAGCTTAAAAACTCACTTGACTTGGCACAAAACTCGAGGAACATGGAGGACRCCACACGGGCTGGTGAGACAGCGCAATGATCCGACAAAGGAAGTGAAGACAAAACACTGAATATAAAGGTCAACTTAATGAGGCAATGAGAAACACCTGGAGGAGACAAGAGGAAACAGGTGAGCGTGGGCAGGGCTGGAGGCATGACAGTAGGGCAGCGATACACAGTACTTTGTTAGTGTCCTTTAAGTGCTTATTCTTTTTCGTCTTGTCTCCTGGTGTTCAGAGTGGTCGACAAAGTAAGAATTTCATTGCTCAGGKAAAAATGTTTTCATCTGTGTATAATAAACACTTTGAATCTTTGAAACTGCTCACTGAGATATTCTGGTTACCTCACGGTCCACTGTCCATTTCAATAACATGTTTAGTCTTCTTAAAGTAAGTTCACTGCACTGAAATACCACTGAAGTAAAAATTTAAAGCATCCACAAAGACAAATGTTAGATTTTTTATTTTATTTTGTTTTTCAGTTCACCATGTAGGACACAGAGACACACTGTATCTAAGACTTGTTTCTCTTGCTTCAGGGACAGACCACCCACCTACCATGTCCAGGCCTGGTATGATGAGGTCAGGTACTACAGTTATCCATACTCCCAGGAATGTAATCCACACTGTCCATTCAGATGTTCAGGACCTGTGTGTACCCACTACACTCAGGTAAGGGCCATCATGTTATATCTTCCATACAAGAACTTTATTGTTTTTTTTTCTTCCTCTTGATGTAACATTTCAAGTCTGATCAGGCTAGAATTAGTCTAATAGGTAACAGAATCAACATGAATATATTTAGTGGKTTTTTTTATATTGAGATCAATGTAAACAACTCAGCATTAAGGAAGTATAACTTTTATTGCCACCCTGCTGCTATCCAAAAATGTATTCTCTCTTTTAGTTGGTGTGGGCAACAAGCAATCGTATTGGCTGTGCCATCAACGTGTGCTACAACATGAACGTCTGGGGAATGATCTGGGCTAAAGCTGTTTATCTGGTCTGCAACTACTCTCCTCCGTAAGTTTTCACTATGAATAACAAGTTACAACTCTGCTATATAAACTCAGGGAGCAGGAAGCTGTGTATCCTAATTCAGCATTTAGGGTTTTATGTTCAGATTCTGTTTGTCTGTGAACAATTTCTTGTCTAAACTCTAAATAATGATTAAGAAAAAAATATCAGATTGTGCAGCTGGGCACATTAAAGATCACGGATGATGCCTATTGATTTCTAGTTTATGGGGTCAAAGGTCAAGGGCACAGGTGACCTTGTGTTGTAACTCTGCAATGAAAACTATAGATTGTGTGTATCTGTCCAGCCATAAAATAGCCCACGGTATTTTTATTAAGACCACTTCCACCAAAGAAATCTTGAGTGCAGTGGCGGATGCTGGTCTTTCAAGAAGGGGAAGCTCAATTTCGGCCTACATCGTAAAATGTGTCAGTTTATTTATACATAAATTCTACCCTCCGTTCCTTTTCAAGAAAAGGATCTGTGGCCCTGTCAGAGATCATTTTACAGCACTTCCAGTCAGCCAGCTCRCTTTGTCATACCAGGACAGCTGAAAAGACCTGTTACTTTTCCCACCTTTTGCACCAAATAAATCTGAGGAGTTGATCAGCCCTGCTGTTTAACTCTGTTTTTCTTCATGAGGAAGACTATCAAATGGCTTCACCAAAATCCGGTCCACAACATTCAAACTGTCTGCCATTATGTGCAGCTTGTTACTGGCGCGAGGCTGGTGTGAAGTGTGTCCACCTGTGAGTGCTTTGTGATGGTGGAGGGGTTCAGCAGCCCCTGTTGGACAGAAACTGCGATAGAAGTCAGAAAGACTGATAGAAGTCAGTCTCCAAACACAAGCAGTTATAAAAAAAAAAACCATAGAAGCTCGATTTGTTGTAGTTGTTTTTAACAAAGAAAATGCTGCTAAAAGGATTAATAAAGTCAACTCAGAACAGAATGAAACTAAAAAAATACTCCCACCGATGTTTACACCAAAAGATCTCTGATTCRCTCATTTCGCTGTCAATCAAAAAGGGATTCAGCCTCAGACAGATCATCCAATCATCATGCAGAAGCTGAGCGTCCGGGCTGGCCGAGGCCAGCCCCCTGTCCCATAGACCCCCAGAGATGCTGAGCATCCGATGGGTGGGACAAAGCCAGCATTTATCCAATGACTCGTCTTGTTTCGCTGYACTTGCTTCGCTATTGAACTCTGTGGACGCTCTGTTTAAAGCACTGTGAAGCTGTGGGAATGAGTGAGAAGAAAGCTGCGTCGTTCCCATGATAAGAAGCTGATTCTGAACAAAAGTTGAGCGCATTTTAGCGCATATTTAGTCATGGCATGTACACACAGCAGTATATATTTGATCACTTATTTTTGAAATTTTAGGGGAAGCTGAGCTTCCCTTGCAGTCTTAGAGCAATCGCCTCTACTTGAGTGGTACTCCTAATGTCCACTGCTCTGTAGACCCTAAAGTCTAAAAAGTCTAAAAAGACTTGGATGTGTTGCTCCAAAACCTGTATGTACTTTTCAGCATCAGTGGTGCCTTTGCAGATGTGCCAAGGGCAATAACGTGCCCCATGCCATCAGAAATTCTGTTTTTTTTTTTAAACTTTGCACTGATAACAACCTGGACAGACCTTTTTCTCTTAGGCCCAGAGAACAGGACTTGGATGATTTCCAAAAACAATTTGAAATGTGGACTTGTCAGACCACAGGACACTTTTTCTCTTTTGTGTCAGTCCATCTCAGATGAGCTCAGGTCTAGAGAAGCCAACAGCATTTCTGGGTGAGGTTGAAATCTGGCTTTGGCTTTGCWTGGTRGAGTTTTAACTTGGACTTGTAGATGTAGTGATGAACYGTGGTCTGTTTGAACATTAAATATTTTTGTCCTAAATTGAAAATAACWGTTCTGTTTTTATAYAGGTTTTACACAACGTYCCAACTTCACTGGAACTGGGGTTGTAGTACTGTATATCAGTCTGAAATCAAGAGTGTCAGACTTGGTTAGATGGACAATTGATTAGTAACTCACACCATGGGAAATGTCATTATCAGTGAAATTGACTTTTCACCCCACTGCAATCATGTATACACCTAACAGACACACATTTACAATTGTTTGAGGGAATTCCTGCTTTGGATTTTAAAATGTCTGACTTTTATTTGCTTTCCTCAGGGGAAACTGGTGGGGTCACGCTCCRTACAAATATGGTTCACCTTGTTCGGCCTGTCCAGCGAGCTACGCTGGTGGCTGCAGAAACAACCTGTGTTATAAAGGTATACTTGAGAAAAATCATTTTAAATTGTTAGTTTCAAAAAAATGTTAAGCATAATTATGACACAAGTGTTATAGTTTTAATGAGCAATTTCAATAAGTTCGTGTTTTTGCACTGAATGCAGCACTTTCAAAAATGAAATTGTCCCCGTTAGATGGGGGTGTTGACAGGCACTCAGCTCCTGAGATCGAGGAGACCAACTACATTGAACCTGAACCAGGACCGGTGAGAGACAAAGAGCCTCCGCCAAGGGCCCAAACACCAAATCCATCGCCCAATGACAACATTGAAAGGAACCAGGTTGTCAGCACTGAGCAGATGTGTAAGGATCCTCCTGTAGTCCTTCGTTTCTACTGAAGCAAACACATAAAATGGATTCTGACAGTGACTCTGTTTGGTGTATCACAAGCCCAACAGGTTGAATGTGATACCAAGCTGAGGGACCAGTGCAAAGGAACAACCTGTAACAGGTAGATGACCAACTTTTTTATACATAAAAATCACCAAAACAAATCCATTTGAATAATTAAAAATAAACCTTTATATGAGTCATTTCTTCTTCTTTTTTTTTCAAAATAAAAGATTGTAACTATTCACTTTATTCTTTTATTATTTTGATAATCAGATAAAGGTTGTTAGCATCTTTGGGCGAGGTGGGCGTATGCCAGAGTGTGACATGATGTGTATCATGCACAGGTGGAATGGATCACATACAAACCAATAAATTTCATAATATTTATACTTTTTGTCCAACCACAATTAAATTCACTCTATTCAGGAGGCACCATATATCCCAATAGGTTCTTTATTATTATTATTTTTCAAAGATAAGATGGAATGAATTTTTTTCATATTTTTTCATTTGACCTTTATTTATACAGGTAGTCTCATTGAGATCCAGAATCTCATTTCCAAGAGAGATCTGTTAATCAAACAAACAAACAAATAAATAAATAAATAAATAAATATTTTTCTGTTTTTTTTTTTAATGTCAAGTGTAGAAAGTACAGATAGCTGCATGATAACATAAGAAGTACAAGTAAAAAGTAGGCTGAAAATTAATTACTTCAGTGAAGTAAATAACCAAAATTTGTACTTAGGTCCTTGACTCCTCTGCTCTCGACAGATATGAATGTCCACCTGGCTGTTTGGAAAGACCTGGAAAAGTAGTTGGAACAGAGTTCTATGATATGGTAAAAAATATAAAAAACAGACTGTTTACTTTTTTAGATATTTTATAAACAAAAGCATACAGTATCTTTTCTTGGCTTTAATTTCAGCAATCCAGTGTGTGTGGAGCTGCACTGCACTCTGGAGTCATTGACAGTGATGGAGGATGGCTGGATATAACTCGACTGGGCAGAAAACAGTATTTTACCAAATCATACAAGAATGGTATCCAGTCGATCGGGTAGGAATCAGCCTTTGTAGATATTTTTTTATTGAACACTTTCATCTTTAGAGAATTGAGGAATATTTATCCATTGACATGGCCCTGACTATTCCATCATAACCTATGGTTTTATTCATCTTTACAGAAAAAGTAGAAGTGCAAATTCATTCAAAGTAGATTCGGTGCCTGGTAAGAAGCACATTTTTAAATTTGCACGTTGCCTTTTTTTGTGTTTGTAAAGGAACATAACAGGTACATTGTTTGCTGTGATTTGTCCACTTTGTTTCCCAGTCAAGGCAGTCAGATGTGATACTACAGTGGCTCTGTTTTGTCCATTCAAGAAGCCTGTTCGACACTGTCCCAGGTAACACTCCGCTGTTCTGAGCTTTTGGCCTAGTCCCAATACTCACACTACACCCCACGCCCCTCTATGAAGTGTGGACTCAGTCGTAGTGCACATAAGGGTTCGAGTGTGCAGATTACAAGTGTGCAAAAATTGAAGAATTGGGACAGTATGCCTTACGTCATCGACTTGCACCTCTGCATCATTACTGTGACGTCCAAAATGGTGAGATCGGTCTCGGTTTTGGCATTTATACTGCCAGAAACTATAGTATAACTACAACAAGCAATCGTTTTTAGGAGAATAAAGCGCATAAACCAAAGGAGGCTTACCTCTAATTTACATTACTTGTGTTCCGTCTCCGCTCCGCTGCGCAGGTCGCAGCTGTGCGTTTCAAGTCCAGTTTACACTACCTCTGCTCCGCTCCGGTCCGACAGACGTGCAGGAAGCAGATCGCGCGATAAATTCAGTGATAGGTGTGGAAGTCACAGCAAAAATAATTAATTCTGTGAAAGACAAACTCCAAACACAGCTGAAAACAATGATATAAAGGCTTTTGGTATCTATGTTGAAACTGTCTCGCTGTCGCCTTTCTGAAATGTCTGATTTCAAAATAAAATCCACGTGTATCATGTGTGTGCACATATGCTTCATGCTACGTTTCCATCTGCTTCCCAAACAGAACGATACATTCTGACAGCATTTGTGTAGAAATATATCCGTATATTTATTAATACAGCCGCAATTTCGACATTATTCTGACAAATTATTCCGCCGAATAGTGTCTTATTTTGAAAATACGGATGTTGTGCTCGTTTCTTTTCCTGTTGGTGCGACGTAATCTTTAAAAATTGACTCTGGTGCTGCTCCGTCGTCCGGCAAAAAATAGGATCTGTTCTAATTTTGACGGATCGCCGTCCGCTCACCGCCGCCCTGCGCAGCCAGTGTAAACACTCTCATTGATTATAATGGGTGCGTATTTGCTGCGGTGTTCAGACTGCAGCGGAGCGTAGACGGAACACATGTAGTGTAAATTAGGGGTCATACACCAAATTATCACCAGCTTGCTTAGTGGACATTCTTCTTTTGATTTTATTGGTGGTTGGCAGCTTAATTTAAGTGCATTACCGCCACCACTAGACTGGAAGGTGCTCAGTGGACATTGCCACAACAAGAAACTCCCCATTGCCTTTTAATTTAAAACATCACATGTGGGTAATACACTTCACTGAAGTCCACTTGGATGCAGGCTTAACCGAAATGTGGGTCAATGACACAAAGTGGGCAGGTCAAAAAAGACCACTCCGGAAAACTGGGACACACTATGCACTACGAACCTTTCATCTGGAACACATTTGAAGTACACAAGGGTGTAAGTGCGAGTATTGGGACTGGGCTGTAATTCTGCAGCCCACTGCAAGCAAAAACTCTAACTTTGGAATTTGTAGTTTTTATTCAAAATTCTAGTAAAGGTCATCTGTTTCCCATAGTTTCATGTGATTCAATTTTAAACATTTACCAAGAGTGCATGCACAGCTCTACTGAAACAAACAATGATACACTTTGGCTGTTCGGAGTCTTAGTTAGACCCCTCATTCATTCTTTCTAGGTTGTAAAGAAATAAAATCAATCCATCAAAATCAAAACAGCAAAAAAAAAAGTGAAACACATTGCCTTAAAATTGTAGTTCACGAGCCAAAAAATTGCATAAATTTTCATCCTTTCCATTTTCTAAACTTGTGCGTTTTGTTTCAGATTGTATTGCCCCAGGAACTGTTTGCATGACAACCAAGCCCGGGTCTTTGGGACAAAATATTACTCAGACGTAAGTGTTTGCTGTTTCAATGAAACCAGTCTTCTATGAAAGAATATGCATTATTTGTTATTTCACACACCGACAATTTCAACAAATATGTTGCACAATGTGTAGCACTAGTATGTTTCAGCTACCACTATAACACAGTTTAGCTCAAAAACATTAAAAAAATGTTTTCTAATATTTTTTTAGCTGTAGTGGCCCTATTGAAACAGGTTTAGTATAAAAGTTAACCAATTGTAGATTCAAATAGTTACTTTTTGGGGATGGCAATTAAGATCTGTTCAATGAATCAATGAATCAATGAAGTATGAGTTTGTTTTGTGGGAGGAGTTTGTCCAAGACATGATTGATCCGTTTAACTTTTGTGAGCGTAGTTTGTTAAAGACATGATTGGTCTGATTGACTATTTTGGGTGGGGTTTGAAGAAGCAACTCCTGGAGTAGCTTGGTCAAAATGACCAGGAAGCACCTATTTTTTATATAAAAAATATGAATTTTAGTCATAACTCAAGACAGGAAATTGCTAGCTGCATGAAATATAAATACCCTACATGTGGAGGGATGTACTTAAAACAGACCCAACCAGCCTGTCAAAAGATCGCTAAAAATGAACATGACCTAATATTAGTCATAACTCGAGACAGGAAGGTAGTAGCTGTGCAAAATATGAAGTTAAAAATTTGTTTACATGTTCACAATAATTTTTATTTCAGTCATTGTTCAGTTGTACAAAGACAATCAATAAATCATGTTTACATGTTCACAATAATTTTACTATCACATTACTTCCTCTCAAGTTGCCTCGCAAGACATAAGTCAATCAGACCAATCACATTTAGGACAAACTCCACCTACACACCAACTCCACCAATCATGGATAAACTCACACAGACAACAAGAAACTCCCCTACATACAGAATAGACCCTCTACCAGGAAAAACTCATTAAATACACTGATAAACATGGAAGACAAACCTAACGTACGTGGAAAGCACAAGGAAGAGACAGGGCAGTGAGCACAGAATATAAAGGTGAGTTAATGAGGAGACAATTGAGAACACCTGGGGAGATCAGGTGTGCATCAGAGAGGAGCTGAGGAAAAAGACAGAGGTGGGTACACTGAGGGAAACACAAAGAACCCTAGAACCTACACTACAAATCGGACAAACACATTTTTTTTGTTTTAATACGAACAGCTTTCATTTTATGCAGAAAAAGGTTGTTATGTTAGAATTTTACATAAAATTTTGCTTTCTGTTCCAGAAATCTAGTATCTGTAAAGCCGCCATTCATGCAGGAGTGATCCAGAACGAGTCTGGCGGTTACCTCGATGTGATGCCGGTGGACAAAAGGCAGCAGTACAGCGGCAGTTATCAGAATGGCATCTCCTCAGAAAGGTAAAGTTTTACTGAACGTGGCATCAGGGAGAGTGTTGGAGCAGCAGGGCAATGATACCCAGCTCCTCATTTACAGAAAAAAACACATTTTTATTTCTCTGTTCATCTTTTTTTCAGCATATCAAACCCCACAGGAGGAAAAGCCTTCAGAGTTTTTGCCGTCATGTGAAAAAAAAACACCATCAAAGGACAAAATACCAAGCAACAAGCCCACCCATTATGAAGGCAAACCTACAATTATGCTTCCTACAGTAAATAAATCAACTTTACTAACTGAAAATAACAGATTTAAATGTTTTTTCTTAAAGATTTGCTTTTACATGAAGTCATCAGTAAATTACTGTTCAGTGAATTATACCTTATATGTCTTGTAGCCTTGAACTACTGAAGATGACAACATTACCCACATAAAGTTTACCATGCAGTTTTGGCTGTCATGATATCATGACATCATTTTATAACTGTACAAAATAAATGTCAACACAAGCCCAACCAGTAATTTTAAAAACTTGAAGGTTAAAGCTTGACTTTAGTTTTTTTTTTCAGAGTGATTCAAGATGTCCTTACATCATTTCCATGTTGACACACACCTACTTTCAAAAAAGGTGTAATTCTGGTGGTTCATTGAACAGTAAATTATAAATAGATTTTTTTAATCCCTAAATGTGTATTTGAAAAACAATTTTTTTATGTACAGAAGCACTGTTTTCAAATATATTTCAAGATAACAGGTTTATTTTCCTTCAAATGTACAACCTATTGGCTTCAAACTATTTTTTAAACATTTTTCATACTATTCAGTTCTATTCATTATTATTCCAAAGTTCAAGTATAGTCATTTTAAAAGTTCAAGATACAAAGCAAATACTTATCTACACATTGTACATTTTTGTACATAATAATTTTGTACATAATACAGAAAATGGACTTTTTTTTTTTACTTTTTTATGTTTTACCAACTGCACATTTAAAAAAAGGTGTAATCAATGACTGATATCAGGACGATTGCATAAAAAGCTACCCATATGCCATTTCTGTTTTTGTTTTTTATATAGAAAATATCTCATTGTCATTTTCATATACATGTTTGTAAAAATTGTTCATAACATATTTTTTTATTGTATGCTGAATTTCCCAGCTTCTGTTTATGTGTATATTTTAAAAACCCTGGCTGGCCAGGTTTGTGCACAGCTGAATTATCAATAAAACAATTCATTTAATTTGTGTATAAAATGTGTAAATTTGTCTTTATATTAGAAAATTTAGGTATTTAAATTTGTTGAGAATCAATTTAAATTGTTTAAACGCAGAGTCTAACATGAAGGCTGCCTTAGTTTATGCTGTGTCATTTTCAGCTTTTTACATTTTTTTACACATATTGGTTGTAGACATAAAGGGCCTGATTTATCAATGCTTTGCACGTGTAAAAGGACATGCAAATTTGATAGTGTGCGCAAAGCTAATTTATTAACCGTGTATGCCGAATATTTCCCTTGGCAAATGAGCAAAACAGCAACTGCAATTAACTTAGCATGTTTGCTTTCATGACTATGAAGAATATATATGATGATTATCTGTGTGTAAAATGCTGGGAGGAGGATTTGCAGATAAAATCATTTAGCACCAAAATGTGATTTATTAAAGGGATCCCTGATTAGTTGTAACATTAGACTTTATTTGATAAACATATTTTAACTGTAAAATAAAGACTGTAAAAATGCTGTAGGCTGTTTAGATTTGTAAATTTTTAAAAATATATTTTAACACAGATGGAGCCATTTTATTTACACATAAAGCATTCTGGGTAAATGGTAATGTGGATAGGTCCTCGGTGTGAGCGAGCTATATCTACCCTGAATGTTAATCTTGGACGATATCTGATGATCGACTCTTTTAAATGAAACCAGAGAGCGTTGCCTTTGCTCTAGCGCTGACGCTATATCGCCATTTATGTATTRGCTCTGTGCTAGCGCGACAAACAAGCTAAACTGAGGTCCTCGATCCATATTTTCAGTTGCAGKCTGAGTCATTTTTGTGTTCCCCTCTCTGTCATGTGGATGGAGGACCTCAGTGACGAGAGGAGAATGTGTAGTGCTGAGCTAATACATGTATATGGTGATAGAATTGGGGCTAATGCTAAAGCTAACAGGCTAAGCTGAGGTTCTTCTTCCATGAAGCAGCTCTGTTGTCCTCCATCCATATTTTCAGTTCCAGGCTGAGTCATTTCTACCTTCTCCTCTCTGTCAACGCTCTCTGGTTTCATTTAAAAGAGTCGATCATCAGATATTGTCCAAGATTAACCTTCAGGGTGGATATAGCTCGCTAGCAGCCTCGCACCAAGGACCTATCCACGTCATCATTTACCCAGAATGCTTTGCGTGTAAATAAAATGGCCCTGTCCGTGTAATATATTTTTAAACATTTAGTTTAAAAATGATAAAAACTAAACATCCTACAGTATTTTTACAGTCTTTATTTTACAGTTAAAATATATGTTTATTAAATAAAGTCTAATGTTACAACTAATCAGGGTTCCCTTTAAACACGAAATTGGTTGTGCCGCTGATTTTAACACATTCACATTTGCAAAGACAGGTGCAAACTGGTTGCAGTCATTGTATTATACTATACTGCACTATATTGTGACTTTATGAAGTTGGTGCTTGAGAAAAACTGATTGCATGTTGAACCATACATAGACTGGAATTTTACAYGTTAATATACTGATATGCCTGGAGTGGCATTCTATCTTTCAAAAACAAGTTTCTCGGGTTTGTGAGCTTTTCAGTATTCCTACAGTTTACTGCTCTTTAGAGAGAGTGGTCTTCTGACGGGAGACTTATTTTCCTTTTTGAATCTTTCTCCAATTGCACCCTGCATTAAAATATATGCACTGGCAATATTCAGAATGAATGTGATTGTGTTTTCTTTGAACTCTGAGAGAGAGAGAAAATTAGATTATTTGCCATTTCCACTGTGGACACTGGTGAATTAGTGCACACGAAATTCTCATTTCAACTGGACGGTCTGCACCACTTTTGCGCCTGTTATCATTTGTGCACACAATCTTATTAGATTACCCACAACATATCCACAAATAGCATGTGCAATGTTTTAGTTCGCCTGACAATTTAGCCCTCCTTATTTGGCATTTTAATAAATTATCCACAAAGTGCCTGTAAACTCTCAACATAATTTTAATATCTCAAACAACAGAAATGACTGGGTGTTTCCYGAGGAAGAGAAGACTGAACGTTTCAGGACAACAAAATAGATCTTTTCATCTGTATGAAAAAGTTCAACCATGAAAAACGTTATCAGCCAAAGTATATCTGAATGTTTGGATGTAGAGTTCACAGCATTCTTATGGGGGAAAAAATAAAAAAAAAGTTGTAAATTGCCAAAGTTCTGAGATCCATTAGATGATCGCTGTTACAGGTTTCATCTTTCACTGAGCTTCCTGCACCATTCATCATCACCTTTTTCCTTAGAGTTGAAAATGTTTGATGTCAGCTCTGAAGTAAAAGCATTCAGGCTCTCTCAGAGTGCCTGTAACAACACACACAAAGAGCAACTTTGTGTTTTGTTGATCTTAATCCCTTATCTTCCCTGGATGTATTTCCTCTCCTTCCTCTGCCCTGGCACAGATGTGGTGAAAGTGTGATCTAAAAATCCTGCTTAGTCACCGTTTCACGCATCAAACACTGCACATGCAAAGACAGGAGCGAATACATGTGCATAATGGTACTATTACTCTACAATGTTTTAAATAGTAAGTGTGAGTACATTGAATAAACAAAGCCTGAACCAATACTCTGTTTCATTAGCTGCTCAAAGAGGGTTTATTCTGAATGTTWTGACGAGCTAATGGCTGGTCAGAATGGGTCCAAACAACTGCAAAGAAAATTAAGTTTCTTAAGTTTTTATTCAAGCAGAAACATGCCATTTGTGCAGGAAGTGCCCCAGGCTGCACGGGAAGTGCTACAGCTAGCTGCTGTCACTGCTGCTTGCTCTTTCAAATAATTACATAACTCTGGGTAAATAACCATGAAATTTATTGTGATTATAACATTTATATTAACACAAACTGCTATAAATGTTTCCACTTCTAAAGATTTGAACAGTTGCTTTWAGTTGAACACAACCACGGCCCGACAGGAGTGCAGTATATCACATAAAAAAAGTTGTGCAAACTGGGTTTGGGCCAGGTTTCCTAGAGAACAGAGGCGAGTATAGCAGTACTGTTAAAATTCACAGAAGTTTGTTGCAGAGGCAGCCCTTGGCACAAGACCTGCATGAACTGCTCTGGTCCAGCGCCCAGCCTGTCGGGAACAAAACATCCATCCAGCGATCCAGTCAGTCAGCTTTGATCTCTCTCAAACAGTGCTTTATTTAGGTGTTCCCATTTAGGACCCATTACTCCATCAGTCAGAGAGGCGGGTAAGTTTATTCAAACAGGTAGCCACCCACGAGTAGTCCATTACAGAAGAGTATTAGGATTTTTTTTTCAGTAAGTCAGGCTGTCTGTCAAACTAAGGTTTTAGGATCTCAGTAATGAGGTTACTTTTCTACAGCTCCACGATCGCATAAGAAAGTGTCTATGAAACAAAGACACAGTGTTGCACTGTTTTTAAACCTTTCAGCATGTGAAACACAAATGTTGAAAAGTAAAATATGGTTCCATTCATTTATGTTTGTGTGGACCCAGCTTAAATTAATTTAAACTACCAAAACATTTGCTAAAGTAGCACAGAAATTTACAAGAGAAAGCCTTCTGATTTCAAAGAAAAAAATAAGGAATTGAGGAGATCTTAATGTATTTTATTTTAATTAAAGTCAAAAATAAAATAAAAAAGTTACAAAAKAAATTGTTATAGCATTGCATAGTTTTAGTTTATGAATGGTTAAAACAGTAAAAAACATGTTTGAGTACAGAAAACATACAAAAGAAACTAAAGATGGGAAAATATCAACGTAACTGCTGAGTCGGCATTCGTGCTATTAAAATCGTCAAGCTCATAAAATCAAAAGTGAATCTTTTATAGGTAGTCATTACTGCCATTTCACGAGTCATAAAAACATTTTACCATATGGGAGCATCGTCTGTCTGTGAAAAAATGAACATGAATGCTGTTTGTGTAGCGCTAACGACATACCCCACTGTAGCCAGTTTTAGAGATAAAGCCTTTTTTGATTGCGTGAGTTGGTCAGTAAAATACAGAAACGTCAAAAAGACGTAGCAATTACCGGGGGGGATTTTGAGATATGGTTGAAATTCGAACACAGCTGGTCGAGTCGGATATACAGCGGCATGCATGGGCAAAATGTGCGCATGTTTATGTGTGCATACACCTCAGTGGACATGTGTGTTGGGTTTCTAAATCTGCCTCATGCAATCACACTGATGCTTTACAGCCGGCTGCGCTGGCGGTTAACTTCTGGGTGGACACACACTGTGTTTGTGGGCTAACAATGGCTGTGGGACACAAGGCGAAGTAACGTGTGTGTGTGTGTCGGTGTGTAAGTGTGTGGTTGGACTACCTTCTCTCAGCCCTCCACCACTCACAGATTTAGATGATGTTATTATTTTAACATAGTTAGCAGCTGTGTTTTTGGTGGCGAAACACAGTAATCATTTCCCCCACAGCGGGCATTTCTGATGGTTGAGCTATATATTTATAACTGGACTGTTTCGTTCAACTTTCTCATGAAACGCTCAGATCTGGAGCTTCCTCAAAGGAATTTTTAGTCAGACTTTGTGTCAGATTTGGGGTCATTTAGTGCAGCTCAAACTGCCCAAAATTGTTTGAAACATCACTGTCAGTGAGACAATTTACAAAGCCTAACATTTGTGAAAGTGTTACAAGGTACTCAAAGGTAAGTAAAGTCWTGAAGAACTATATAAAAATTTGTAAAGTTAATTAAAACTTTTGATGCCATATTAGTACCTATTCACACTCTAATTTGCCGAGTAAAGTATGTAGATAAAATATAGGTCTGCTTAAAMCAGTAAAACTACCGGTGTAAAAAATGTAAAAGAAAATAACTGTTTGAATGCTTATTTTTAAGGTGCTCCACTATTCTTTTTGATGCCTAATATTTATTCTTGACCGTTTTCTAACTCGGTCTTCCACTAATGACCAGTCTAATACAACCCCAATTCCAATGAAGTTAGGATGTTGTGTAAAACGTCTATAAAAACATAATACGATGATTTGCATCCGTTCACCAGTGACCCCCATGACCCTAAGAAGAAGTGGGTAAAGATAATGGATGGAATTAAATCTGTATCTGTACTCAAGCTGTTCCAATTGCCAGTTCTTTAAGTCTGACTAAAATTGTATATTTATGACTGTTTCATTACCCCACTTTGGTCTTTATTCTTTTGTTTAGTTTTGCCCTGATTGCATACACTTTCCTAAAATAATCACCTTTTTTTTTCAAGTTTTTCAAAAACCATAAAAATCTTAACCAGAAGTGAATGACATTTTTTGAGATTCCTGACAAACTCGATAATAACAACAACAACAACAACAACAACAACAACAACAACAACAACAACAATAATAATAATAATAATAATAATAATAATAAATGACAATATCTTGATTATGATTTTATATTAATGATAATATTAAATCCACCCATCCATAAATCCAACCATCCATCCATCAAATGTACTTTTATATATTTATTTTATTTTTCTCTATTCTTCCTTTCACAGTCACGGGGTTCACTGATGCCCATATCCAGCAGTCACAGTGCGAGGGGTGGGGTACACCCTAGACAGGTTGCAAGTCCATCACAGGGCCAGGAAGGTGTCACTATTGTTTTTAGGACTCAGTAGGAAATAATGTCAAGTTCTTTTTCGTACACAAAAAAGTAAGTTTAGTTAGGTTGGGTTACACATTACGAATAAAATGTAAGCCTTAAATCCTGAGTATGAAACATATATTTTAACTGCACACACAGACTGATACAATGAGTCCTTACTCAGCTATAAAATGGTAACAGTGGTCCCTTCTTTTAGGGTGTACTCACACCAGGAAAGTCCTTTGGTTCACTTGTCCGGGGGCGGCTGTGGCTGAGTGGTTAAGGGAGTCGTCCTCTAATCAGAGAGTTAGCGGTTGAATTTCCCGCTATTCAGTCACATGTCAAAGTGTCCCTGGGCAAGACACTGAACCCCCACTGCCTCCACACTGGTTATTCTCTGTTGGTAGATTTGTACTTGTTAGCTTTGTAGAGACATACTGGAGTGCTGAATGAATGTGTGTGTAAATGGGTAAATGAGACAAAAACAATGACACTTTGAGTATCCTGGTTGGATAGAAAGGCATTATATAAGTACAGTCTATTTACCATTTATTTGGTCTGGACCAAAAGCAGACTTTAATTTATGAACAAAGACACACAGGTGACAATCATTAATAACAGGGGTGGGACAGAGTGCTGTTCTTACAACTGCAATAACATTTAGAATTTCAAGATCAGCTCATCCAAAGGCGGTTTTGCGAAGACATACTTCTAACTTTGGGACGGCATTAGAAAATGCAACACAACGGAAATGCTCTGCGTGCCCTGACCCACAACAACTCATTGTTTGTAGTGTAGTGGTAGCATTAGCAACACTGAAGGGCTAATTATTACCATGATGCTTCACAACAGTGGCTGGTAAAGTCCAAAAAGGCATGTTTCCTGTAGTTGGTTCGGTTTGAGGCCAGTCTGTAGTCACATCAGAAGCGAACCGCACCACAGTTCATAGCAGAATGAGACCACTTCAAAAGTGAGTGTCGGTCCGGTTATTTTGTCTGCACCAGAGTTCACATAAATGTATTCACACCTGCATAAAAGTTCCGGACCAACGGGGGAAACAAACTCTGTTCCGTTTAAAGTAGACCAAATGTGTCAGGTGTGAATACACACACTGCGCTCACTGTTGTAGACTCAGCAAATATTCGTAATGCATGGCTGTGTATTTTACATCACGTCTTATCATGGCTGCCTGAACCTGAGAAATACCTGTGRCAGATACAGAGCCATATGAACAGAACTGAAAGCCAACTGAAACTGTTTCAAGTCAAAAGTAAACATTGGATGTTGGGGCGTTTGATCTTAAATTAATGTTTATGCTGAATCCAATCCATGTCTGTTTCTTTTCTTTTTTACATTTGCTATGTACTGTACAGGAATCATCTACAAAAAAGGCTATTTTTTAAATTGAATTAGCATCCAAAAATGTTGGATTGGGGTGCTTTTATTTTTGCACCTGCATGTTTTACTAGAAGGTTACTGTCAATGTTCTCAGTCTGTCAGAGTCAGCAGATGATGGAAGGTGGCAGAAATGTTTTCTTACTCAATACCTCACCTTTCAAATTGATACTTTATTCTACTAATTCATAATTTGCCACCCATTGACTACTACTTATGGAATGATCTGTCCTGTTTATTTCATTTGAAAATGCTAACACAAAGAGGAGCTCTGATTTGATTCGCCGACTCCTCAGATCGTACTGCAAAACTTTTTTTYTCCCCCTCAGGTTTAAAGTATTTTGAGGAATATTAATTCTGGCTGCTTCAGTGCTCTGTACCACCCACACAACAAACACACTTATACATACAGACAGATCCCAAACTCAAATTATGGGCTTGGCATCTCGTTTCCCCTCTGTTTTGTTGGTAACCCACATGGGGAGTCCGAGTGCCAGCAGAGTGTGGCAGAGGGTCACTGTTTCCCACAGTGCCACAAGGTTCACAGGCCTGCTTCTCACATCCAGACCCTTTGCTGTTGGTCCCTCCTAAAAAATAAAAATTTCCACTCAACCAAGAATAGTTCTCAGACTGCTGGCCACGGCATCCCGTTGGTTTTAGTGGGCCGAGTGCACACACGGAATCTCAGTCATTTGAAGGTTTATTAATTTTTTTTCTACAGTGATGAGAGAAGATATAGTTTATATGAGTCTCTGTGAGAAAAGGGTGTAAGGAAAAGGAATGAAGAAAAAAGTGAAAAAGAAAACATTGCTGGGTTATTAAAGTTTTGGTGTGTATAGTATGAGTGTGTATGTCCATGACATGAGGGATGAAGACAGTTAAAGCACTATAATTTTCAGAGCTACAGTAAAGTACAGTATATGGCTAAAAATACCATGTTATTTATATATACAAATTATTAAATGTTTGTATGGTTTCAGGAATAGTTGCCTGTAGAAACCTTTAAACTTATAAATAAGATTTTAAACCTATAGGACATTTGAAAAACGCAAATAAGGTGAAAAACAATTTTTTTTAATTTTAGCAAATTTAACATATTTATTAGAAAATGGGAAGTTGTATTTACATTTACATTTAAACATTTTAATGCCCTTGGAAATACTATCTTTCTAAATTGGTTCATCTTTATAGTCTGTTAATGCTGCATTGTGCCTCTTTGAGTGTAATTGTTAGAGTTTAAGACACCATTTGACCTTGCAATCATAACAAACTCTTGTTATGTTAAGGGTTTAAGTGGTCCTCTTGGTTTTTCTTCATATTCTGGTTGTGGCAAAACAATGTAAAAGAACTCAACAGGATTTCATCAAAATAAATACATTTTACCAGTTGCTGTACTGCCGTTATGTTGTAAAATCTTTATAGGAGTTTGATGCTTTGGATGGGGTCATCCCTGTTTCCCAGAACATACGTTCTCCAGTACAATGCCTGCACTGTAATACAGTATATATTTTTTATTTGTATTAAAAGGCCTTTAAATGTGGAGCCAAGCATCTTTCATGAGTTTCATTATTAACCCCAGGAAAACATAGGTACTGGGGAACATAGATAAACTCTCCTTTGAACAATGTTCAAGTGGGATTTTAGTTTGATAGGTACCAGCTACATAAACACTATTGCAGACAAAGTACAAACTCTTATTGGATTGCAGTGCTCTCTTTCATCATGAAGCACCATTCCACACAGCTGAAATATTCCAACAGCATGCTCCGTGATCCTGAGGTGTTGACTTGGTCCACATATTCTCTAGATTTGTGTCCAATCAATAGATTGGATGGAAAAACAATTTTTACTAAATCAACCACTGTCTTTGACAGCATTTATCAGATTTGACTAAGCAACTATAACCCAGACTCTTCTCATCAAAGATATACATGACAGGTTTTAGACGAGAAGCATTTTTTCTAGCAGATAGTCTTCACAAATTAAATTTTCTTTGAATTAATTTAAATGGTAAATGGCAGTGGCGTCACTAGGCCTATTTTAGGGGGGCTGGTTAAAGCCCCACTAAATTATTTTTGGTGTAAAAAATATTTTTTATAAAAAGTCAATATGATGTGGTCAGAATAAATAACCATTTAATATTTCATTATTAACTAAAATATATGATCATAAATCTGCCAGTTTCCCTTTATTTTATAGTGTAAGGTAGAGATCCTCTTTGGTGCGTTGTTATCCAATCCATTCCACTTCTCATGAAATCCAGTCCAAGTTTTTCTGCAAAATTTGTTATTCAATCCATTCCACACAGAGTACTCCCACACCACATAAAATCCAGTCCACATTTTTCCTGCAAACTTAATAGCAGCATGCTACCACGTTTACACAGAGCCAGCTAAGTGCAGCATGAAGGCTCAGTGAGCAGACCAGGGGAATGCTCAGTGAAAAGTGGATATACAAAAGTTTGTCAAGAAAGTAAGTACTAATTAGTAAAGTAGTGTCTGTATTCACAGATCTATCTAAAATAGTTTTAAGGTTCAGTTTGGGGTTATTTTTTTATTGATGTTAAAATTGACGTTAAAATATTATTTGGCCTTGAATGTGTATTATATATATATTTATATATATATAATACACACACAATACAAATATATAATATACAAAAATCCTGTGTGTGTGGGGGCTAAGCCCCCTTGTCCTTAAAACCTAGTGACACCCCTGATAAATGGACTATACTTATAGCACCTTTATATCCAACCAGGAAACTCAAAGTACTTTACATACAATGGGGCGGCACAACGGCTCAGTGGTTAGCACCGACGCCTCACAGCAAGAAGGTCCTGGGTTTGATTCTCGTTTCGGACCTGGGGTCTTTCTGTGTGGAGTTTGCATGTTCTTCTTGTGCTTTCRTAGGTTTTCTCTGGGTACTCCAGTTCCTCCCACAACACAAAAACATGTAGGTTGCCTTCAGGACCAGGCTGCATACATTTCTGTCATGGACCTTCATCCACAACTGATCTTAATGCACGAAATGAGAATTTTTTTGAAACACAAGACCAGAACAATAGTCAAGGTGACACAAAATATTGATTGTAATACCAATTTTCTTATTATATGAGACATATGATGGGCATTACACCAAATTATCACAATATTGCTACTCTTTTTAGTTACTGTCTTAAATGACATGTGACTGAATAATAGTGGAATGAAACCACCAACTCTTTCATTGAAGGATGACTCCCCTAACTGCTCCCATTACGATTAAACATGAAATACATGAAACTACAAGAGACATTTAGATTAAATTTAAGCACACATGTAGATTTGCACTTTACAAGACCACAAATACTCATTTGATCAATTTATGAAATGTCCCATGAGGCTTTGCTGCTCGAGAGCTCTAAAACAAAAATCATGGGCCGCTGCACTGGCTGCTAATTCAATCAAAAAAATAAATAAAAAAGACTGTACTTAAAAAGTATTTGTATTTCATGTATTAAATTTATTGTTTGTAGTATAYTGGTAGCATTAGAAACACTAATTGTTACCATGATGCTTTGCATTTGGCCCACAGCCCTCTGATAGATTTTCATTTGGGCCCTCTAGGGGAAAGTTTTATACAGCTAGGAGTATTTTCATTTCCTGTTAACATAATTAGCCACAGCGTTGCAGGTTGTTTTGTTAATCCCAATTTTTTATATTAAGAGTTTGAAAAGCCTTAACCTACAGCATTTTGTTGTTTTTTTAATGTAAATCTTTGGAGACATTAATAAATGTCATCCTTGCAAAAAATAATAAAAAAGTGAGTTTCATTAAAGCTGCACATCTTTTCAGAAATTCTAACAAAAGTATCAGTTTAGTATACTGCTGCCCCTGATGTAGCGTTCTGCGGCCTGGCAGAGCTGCCACTCAGCTGAAATTTATCCAAAAGTGCGATGACACGAGACGTCGTCCAAACCCTCCAGCTTGTTTGTGCAGCTACCTGGTTTTGGAGTGGAGGAGTCAGTAAACAGGTAAAATGCTACAAATAGAATCTATAGCCACTTAAGAATATAGTTTCATTGGAGGGCAGCCCGTTCCTGGGCCTGCGTCAGCACTGACCTTTTTACTGTTTACTGAAAGGATTTGATTTCACCTCCACTTCTCTCACTTTTACCTTTTTTTATTTTTTTTTGCCTTTCCCTCTACATTGACTCTGACACCATCTGAGGAGAATAAAATAGAAGTTTTGTCGAGGAGTGAGAGGTTGTGATTTTTCAGTCATGGGCCAAATGATATAGAACAAATGAGGTAAAAGAATTTTTGGTATTTTTAAAGCCAAGAGGTCAAGAGTTTGTGCATTTTTGCCAAACACAGTTCTTATACAGCAAAAGCAACTTAAAATAACATATTATTTTAAGTTAAAGAGCCAAACCATCATAGAACACACAATGATGGCTTTGTAAAAAGAAAGCAACAAAGCTACAGCKACTACTACTTTATTTATAAAGCACTTTAAAACAAAGTGCTGTACATGTAAAATGAAAAACACAAAAGAAAGATTAAAAACAATAAAATAGGAATATGCTTTAAGAGTTCTCTGTCCTGCTCTGAACATTAACTCAAACCTGTTTCTTGTCATTATTTTCCCGTCTTTCAGACTTTTATCATCCTTACCTGTGAGTGGCACATTTTAATGACTTCTCTTCAGTAAATACAGCTTAGTTCAGCTCCTAYAAACCTACAGCACCACCTGCTGGACGAACTAAGATAACTCCCAGCAAGCATCTCTTTCATTTGATTCATTTATTGTAGCTGTAATGAGCCAGGTGCACACAAATACTTAAAATCAAAGTTATCTTTTGCTTTTACAGAAAGTTCATGAAAGAGAACTTTCACAAACAAATCTGAAACAACTGACATGAAATTAGCTAAAAATAAAGCTCACAGAAATAACTTAAATATGTTAAAGTGGAATTAGGTTGAAAGGTTATGACCAGTTATTATCTTACCTGTTGCAGATGGGTAAAATAAAGAGTTCATGGAGTTTAATTTGGCAGGACTGACAAACTCAAAGTTAATTGTTGCGATCTTAAAACAGCACCAGTCTTGAAACTTTTCTACTGGTTTACAGAAACACTGTTTGTAAACCTTGGCATCATCATTGTACCATTATTTACATGGAAATGTTGTGGTTATTTGCAAAGAGCGACAGTAACAGGGGAAGTGGCACTGTTAGCAGGATTTTATTATATTTCTGTTGGTGTTGACTGACAGTCATGTTAAGGTTTAACAGTGTTTAAACAAACCTTTATACATTTTTGAGGATTAATGTTGTTTTAGGACAATAGGAATTTGTTTCGATGGGGCAAACTCAAAGTGGATTAATGAGCAACATTGTGCTTTGTGTTGTCTAAAAAACATATGGATGTCATCTAGTTCTTATGGTTCCAAGATGTACCTCACCTCTTCCCCGACAATTCCTGGAGATGAGTAGAGATGTGATGTTTGCTAACAATCTGAATCATTTGAACTAGGGCTGTGTATTGGCAACAATTTGGCGATAGGATACATATCATAACAGAGGGGTCACGATACAATATATCCCGATAAATTGCGATACTGTAAGCAAGGCAAATATTGTGATTTTTTTCCAAAAATTCTATTAAATAAAAACCTCTTACTGAAAAAAACAAAAGAAAAGCTAATGTTTACTTACAATACTAATGCTACCCTTACTCCCTGGCACTCAACAGGTAGAGGAGCCAAATGGCTGGCTCACTGCTGCCAACTAGTGGTCAGAGGCTGAACTATAACACAAAAATGAACGGTTGGCAAGAAGTTTGACATTTTAAACCTTAATTAAAAATCGACACAGGGCTTTAGAATATCAATACAGTATCGGGAAATGAAATACCACGATATTTCAGTGTATCGATATTTTCTTACACCCCTAATTTGAACAGATCCTTCTGATAAACAATAAGAATCGAGTTGAAGACAGTAAAGAATTTTTATTTTACTCCTCATAATATCTTTATTTTTCCTTCTTAACCATAAATAATTYCTCCACCTTTGCCTTTTCACAGAAAACAGGCCCAGAGTACAGTAGCTCAGGTGGAAAGGAGGTTCCCTCTTAACAAAACACATGTTTCTGCCTATTTGGCATGATAACGTAACTCATTCAAAATCGAACAGCTCTATTGAACAAAAGGATCACCAAGMTCTGGACCCCCTCAAAAAGCCATTCCATGAAAAGGTTCAGAGCTACAAACAATGGATGGATGGCTGAAATTCCTTCAAACAGATGTCAAAACAAAAGTTAACATTTACAACAGAATTAAAAGCATATTCCTAAAAGGAATACCTATCACCTGTCCCTTTTCTTTACCCCAGTTTTAAACAAAAGTCTCTATCTTGCTCTATCGGTTAGCACTCCGGTCATGTTATGGGAAATAACTTTTGGCTACAACCACACTACTTTTTTTCTCAGTATAAGTAAAAAAAAAAAAATTAAAGTATTATAGACATAGGCATACTTTGCGATGCATGTAATAGGTCTCTTGTAAATGAGACAATGAGTCTCAAGAGATTTTCCTGTATAAATAAAGGATAAACAAACAAATAAAGTAAAATATAAAATGACATAATTTGCTTTAACACAATGGAAATTAAGTGGTTAAATTGACATATGCAACCCTCTTGTTGTCTTTAGGTAACTTTGACCTGATTAAAAAAAATATGTCATATATGTGCGTTAAACATAATTGCTAAAAATGACATGCAGGGTTTTGGAGCATAACCCCACCAGAGGTAGACCTAAAGTTACGCCCWTGATTATAGACTTTCTTATGTTTGTTGAGGTTGCTTGGCTGTGGCCGTAATCTTGAATCAGTCTGCCTCCAAAGTTAATCAGTTGTAGACGCACTTCTGAGGATCCATTTGTAGGAGTTTAATCAAAAACCATCCAGAGGCTCATGAGATATTTTGCTAACACAATGTATAGACACAGGCAGTTACATGACTGCCCACCTCTCATGTTGGCAGGCAATAAAAAAAAAATCATAAACAGCAACAAGAAAACATTTCTTTTGTGAATCTTTTACCATTAAGGTTCTTTTAAACATTTATATTTACTTACTTWCTTGCACATACTTTACTGATTTCCTGTACCATGTGTTGTGCAAGACCACATGTCGGCTCTCAACAAACATCACAAAAAAAAAGATAAATGGCAACTCTTTCCTGTCGGTTAATTAAATCAACTTTTCCTGTTGTGAAGGATACTTTTTTTAAGTTGCAGGCTCCTTTGTTTATTCAAAGAAGGATGTTTCCAGCAAGCTTCCTACTATCGAGAGATTTAAGCGAACAGAAACGCACTAATAAAAATCTTTCCCACGATMTGTAAACAATTCATGCTTACTTGTGTTCATTGTTGTTGAGTGCCCGCTGCTTGTCCCTTGTGACAGTCTATTGTAATCTAAGCTTAAAATACAGAGAAAAGTCAGTGCTCAAGGTTTCCAAGGTGCTTCCTTTTGCTGCTCTAATGTGTGTGTGAAAGTATTGACCTGTATCTGCAAATGGGCATTATCATACTTACCCAGAATGCAGTGTTGAAAAAGGTAACACCCTTTTTTTTTTTTTAAACTGGAGAAGAAAACCCGAGAGGACAACTTGCCAGACTGAAGTTAGAGGAAGAGACTAAATCAGGCTCTGGGGTTTAAAGAAGCAAGTTTTTCTTGTCAAAGAGGATTTCTGTGATCTTTAAGGAAGTTTTAGATAAGTAGGGCTCCAGTTTAGACACTTTGGATATAGTTTTTCTACTTTTTTTGGGCTTTCCAAGGTGTAAAAGGGAAGTGGGACAGTCAGAGGGAGGAGCTCTCTGTTCAGATGGTAAATAGAGGGTCACATGTGGCAATAGACRAGCTTTAGGGGGAAAACAGGGGAGAAAGGGAGGGAAAGGAACAAGAAGGAAGAGGAGGACTTTGGTCTGCCTCATGTGTGGGAGGCGGCGCTTCTAGAGTTTGGAAGGACACACAACWAAGAAAAAAGGAAACAAGAAAGACTGCTATGTTGTGGCTAAACAAGGATTTGTAACAGTGTCACSTGGAGTCTGTTAAGATCCTACAACTAACTTTTTCTTTTCTTTTTTCTTTTTTGAAGCTGAAACACAGCAGCAACCATTATCTGTTTTTTTGATCAGCACACACTTGCTGAGAGTTTCTTCCGGGTGGCAGAAGAACCGAGATGCCCACAAACTTCACTGTTGTGCCAGTGGATGATGGCAACAACAGCACTACAGCAGCTGAGGAGAGCAGACCTATCAGTCTGAGCAAGATCTTTAAGGACGGAGACAATGTGGACAACTTACAGGAGTCTCACTCAGGTAGAAATAAACACCTCCCTGCTCTGAACTTTTGATCCTTCTGGCAGGAAACAGAGGAGTTATTGTTTCATTTACTCAAAAGGTAACACAGACATTGACATGTTTGTTTGTTCCTTTTTGTTAAAGAAAGAAAACTTCAGTTCATTGAAATAACTTGAAATTAATAAAATAAAACAAAAGTCAACTAATGAAAATTAGTCATTGCTTTTGTATTGTAGTTTAACAGAATCATATAACAACAATAATAAAAAAAAAATCAAACTGGCATTGTCAAAAATCAAAAGGATGAAGGATGAYACCCATAATTTAATGTTTTGTTGCACAACCTCGGATAAGATTTAATTAAGAACTCAGAAAGACACTTAAGAACAGTCCTATGTGCCCCAGGGCAGCTGTGGCTACATTGTAGCTTACCATCATCAATGAGTGAATGTGTAAATGTTTAAGTGTAAAGCGCTTTCGAGTACAACAGGACTTGATAAAGCATTATATAAGTTCGGTCCATTTATCATTCTTGGGTAATTTTAGTTTGGTGATTTGGTGTCATTATACCACTGAAGGACTTATGTTCTGACTGAGACCAAGCTTTCGGACATTTCACTCCAGAATGCCTTTATAGTCTTGAGATTTGATTGCACTCTGGGCAGATTCAAGATGCCAAAGCAGCCCCAGAACATAACCAACCCTCCTCCGCATTTCACTGTAGGTACTGAATCTTTTTTTTTTTTTTATGTTTTAGTTTTGGTTCTGAGAACAAATAGCTAAAGTGACTCATTTCCGAACAGCTCCAGTTATTTTTCCATCAAGTCCTCACGCAGTGATAGACGGTGTCTTCTGAAACTGATGTGCTTKGACCTTGGAGTTCACGTCTAGTCTCTTCAGAAGTTGTTTCCTTTGGTGGGCACTTTTGATAAATACATTGTCCTACCCAGGCAGTGCATCAGTGTYACCAGGTGAGCATCAGTCACTCGTTTGTAATGCCTAGACCCCCGTATCATTTCAAAATCTATCTAAATGTTTAATCTAGTTAGAAAAATTGTGAGAAATTTTGGGCGTACGCTAGGTCTGCGGGACTCCACAATCTTTTAAAGAGGAAAAAACACCTGTAAAGTGCCTACCTTTGGTAACCATCATCTATATCTTCAATTTGTCATAAATTGTTCATCTGTGGTCTTGTTCAATGAGGTTGTCTACAGTCACAGGGCCTTTAAAGTGCCTGTGACGTGCATTTCCAACAAATACAAAATTACAAGAAARCGTTTAATTTAAGAAATTTGTCAAAATGCACAGAATTTTACCCATTTTGYCACAAAACTGGCATGTTGTTGTTTTGAACAAGGCACAGCCAACGTGAAACAGGAAGTGACAACAAGGGGGAGCTCTAAACTAATGTTTCCCAAAGTTGGGGTCGGGACCCAAAGTGGGGTCCCGAAACTTTAAGGTGGGGTCCTGAAAAGATTTTCTGAATTAATTACATTTTTGCCTTAGTTTTTACAGAGTGAGGTTAGTATATTTAAAATGGATAAATGTAGTATAAAATATAGTTACTATGCCCATGTTTAGTTGACCTGATACAAATGTTTATCATCCAAAAAATAGCTGGGGGCACAGGTCTCTGCTACTGTTATTTTGTGGGTCAAAAGCTGAAAGGTTTGGGAACCACTGTACTTTGGTTCCCAAAGTTGGGCTTGGGACCCAATWATGGGTCATGAAGCACCTTGGATAATCTCCAGAAATCAGTTTAAAGGGTAAGAAAATAATTGCTGATGTTATATTTTCCCTATAATTATTWTAAAAACACAACTTAAGTATAAATAAGTATTTAAATTTGTGTATAAGCTGTTTAGATTGTCAAAAAGCCTGTGTTTTTAGGGTTATTAACGAAGTTCGTGTACTCAGACCAGTAATATTTGGGGTCACAAGTTTTTGCCATGAAAATTTTGTGGGTCAGAAGAYAAAAAGTTTGGGAACCACTGCTCTWAACAACAGGTAACTTCCTAGTCTTGTCTTTGTTTACACAAATTCAAACCCTTTTGTCAGTCTGTCGGCCTCTTTTACAAGACAACCTAGGCCAGGACTTGAATATCTGTTGGCCACACCTGGGACATCTGAATGTAATGGCGCGGGGGTGGGGTGGGGGGTGTAGGAGTTAGCCCACCCTTGATGTGCCTCAAACGAGGTAGTAAGAGACACTTGAAAAAACAAGCCAKGCTCCAATAATGTGATGAATTAAACTATATTGATAATAATATTGATTATTAATCTGAAGAAACATCAGTTWCTTTGCTACCGTCTGTATTTATCACAAAMATGTTGTATCACAGGCACTTTGAACCTGTGAATGATATGAGCAGATAAAGTCACAGGAACATGAAATWGCTTGGAGTTGGTTTTTACCTTTAATTAACTTAACAATACCAAACGGCACAGTGACTACTTTTCAGCCTGAACAGATACAGTAAACTATTTAGACTGATTGACTCCAGGATTGAAGACACTTCTAATGCAAATTACAGGACAAACGTCCCTAYGGTCAAACTAGTTTCAGTCTTTTGTAGTTATCATCCTTTGGGTAAAGAACAGTTTTAGTTTCTTTTTTCATATAGTATATTTAGTACTTCTTAAAATTACTTGGTCAGTCTCAAGTATTTCAGTGACTTTTTTTTTTTTTTGTAAAAGTGTACAAACAAAACGTGTCTGTTTCAGTGCGTTTATGAAAGAATCAACCAAATGGAAGCCTGCTGACACAAACTCGTGTCATGGCAGTAATATGCCTTGAAAAAAAAAAAGGAAAAGCCAGTTTAACTAGCCGGAACTTGTAGGGCATTTTGACTAATCAGCAGGGAGGAGGGCCTTTGCTTCTCTTGCCAAGTCTTTACAAACCTTAATGATGGTTGGTGAAGTCTCATCATGAACGTGCTGCAGGGCTGCATGCAGTTTGCACAACTAACTCAGGGAAAAAATGTCCAGAGTGTGTAGGGAAAATTCTTTTAAAACTTTAAATGTTTAACTATCTGAAGGAAGCAGACACTCCTTTATCTTTGGTTAATTATAAAGGAAAAGATCATAAAAAGGAATTTATCAGCAAAACAGCCACTCTGTCAGTTACACTATTTTTTTGAAGCTTCAATTGTTTATTTCTTAAAGATCAGTTTATGAGTGTTAAGAACAATAAATGTCACTTTTAAAAAAACTTGATGCTGTAATAGGCTTTGCACTTTTTTGTATGGGTATGATGCTTGTTTGGCAGCTAGGAGAGGTCATGTAAAGTAAAAACARCTTTAAAAATGTAATCCAAGTAGTTCAAAATGCAATATAAAAATACAATACACAACTGAATAAACATGAAACAGCAGTAATCTGTGACTCAGTAATTTCCTTTCAGAAAATATAATGAAACATCTAATATAGGTTTTTGGGCAGGCCTTGGATGTTGAAAATGTACTTATTGAGAAAGATTTACTTAGCGTACGTCTATAAATTGTTTTCTTCCTGAAGCTGATTTTTCTGCTTGCTTTCTTTGTACAGTTCTGAACAAGGTTTACTATTATCCACTACACCAAGTGCTCACTGGTTTACTATTACTGAAACCAAAAACCCAGCTAAGCTTTTTTTTTTTTTTTTTTTTTTTTTTTGCTGCTTGCAGCTGCTCCTCTGTTTTTCAGACTCTGGACTGATTTTTGCTGTTCCCCTCAGATTATTCACCCATTTGTCCATTTTCTCTCCACTGTTCTGTTTTGGGTCGTGGGAAGCTGATGCCCATCTCCAGCGGTCATTGGGTCAAAAGTGGGGAACACCCTGGACAGGTCTTCAGTCCACCACAGAGTTAGATTATAGTAGATAAAACTTTATCTAGCTAACCACATCCGTGTGAACATTGCWCGCCTCCTTACAAGCCAAAGTTTTTTAAAACATCTTGCAACATCTGTTAGCTCTTGCAGTGTGTGTTAAGGATGTCCCTCAGCTACCRACACACAAAAACAACAAACAGAGCTAAAGCCATTTTTAACTTTGCTGAGGCCCTGTTTTCAAAATGTTTTTGCTTGAATTTTGAACATGTTCAAAAGATTGTGACAAATACATGTATGTTGCCCCTTTTCCACTAGTGCCACTTCGTGTAGTGTTGGTACGGTTCCAAGCCATTAGGCCAGATTCATGGAACCGGCCCTTTTTTAGCGCTTACTTGTGCTTCCAAGTGGTCCCAGTTGACATCAAAATGCGACATCAGAACACTGTTTGCCACTGGTTGTCTAGGGGGTGGAGTCTGAGCTGCCTTTACAACAACAACTCGAGGCACTATTTTTTTCAATTGTAGCAGCGACATTAGTCGTGTTTCCATCCAACTTTAATTCAAATTTTTAGTGAATTTTTTAAATTTCACAACTTATTCGGTAAATGTGTTTCCATTTCTCATTTTGCGCATTAACTCTTCTTCTAAAAACCCAAAAACCACCTCCACCAATCGCCCAAAACACACCCACTGGAACCGGATTGGAACGTCAATGGAAAAGCGCCCTTCGTTCCGACACTGACGGTACCKACACTACTAAGTGGCACTAGTGGGAAAGGGGCAGAAAGAGTCACAGAGTTGTCACTGACATCTTTTTGTTATTCCGGAACTATTGAGATGTATTTTAATACCCAGCAGGAGACTCTCTTTATGACAAAAAAAAAAAAAAAAAGTCCAGGGGTCTCATTTATAAAGGATTGCGTGGAAACCATACTAAAAGTGAACGTACGGCCAAAAGGCGAATATGGCGTACGCCAAAAAAATTTCAGATTTATAAAACCGTGCGTACGCACGTTTCTGCCTATCTTTCCTTTATAAATCACAGCCGCACGTCAGAGTTTGTGCACGAGGTCCCGCCACAGGTTCTGCCCTCTGCATGCCCACACTCAACTATAAACAGTCAATGTAAAGTACCTCATGACTGTTAAGATATATTTAAATCAGTCAGTTGATCAATGCCAACAAAAGTGATTGGTTCAGACACGCTCCGTCGTGTGTCTGGAGGATGACAGATGCTGACTGACAGCTGCTCACGTTAACATAATGTCTGTAATTGACACAGATTTTCCCTCATTTTGCTTTAGAGTAATCTAAGGATTTTTATTAAAAAAAACTCAGCTTCAAATTAATTTTCCCTCAGAGCCTGCAGGACGATAAAAACAATAAAAATTAAATTAAATAAGTCAGATAAAATTAGAAATAAGTCCACCGCTCTTCTCCTCGTCCTCTCCCCCTCCTGCCTGCTCTGTTATCCGCGGCAGACACCCCCGCCCCGCGCGCACACACACACACACACCCCGCGCGCGCGCGCGCGACAAACACGGACTTTAAACGTGAAGCTTTATAACATCCACACTGGCGAGGTGGATGCGCCCTGCGCGTGTATCCAAAGTGGGACTTTTGCTGTCCTGCTGTTCTTGTCGTGGGGTCTGTGGGTCAGGGAGGGGTCTGTGGGTCAGGGAGGGGTCTGTGGGTCAGGGTCGTCTAAGGAGGAAGCAGATGAAGGGAGTTGCGCACGGGAACTTTTATTTAAGATTCAAGGTTTTTTTTTTTTTTTCAAAGGTCCTCATGGTTCAGCAGCAGAAGCACACATATTACTKTTAAGAAAGCTGATGATAAAGTTGAATAAAAATCTAAGTCTGATTCTGAAGGTTAATTAAATCTCTGACAGTGATCATTACACAGTGTGGCTCTAATTCCTCACTTCACCATCTGTGTCGCAGTTTCCCGTCTCCAAAATGAGCGAATGAATGGGTCAAAGCTGGCGTGAGGCACCGCACATTTTCACGTCAAGTTTGGATTTTATAAATCACAACCTTGGCGTAAAAAGTGGCGTACGCAAGTTTCTGGGCTCATATTGTGCGTACGCMAGTTTTATAAATCCGACCCCAGGTCTACAAACCACACCAATGATGCAAAATGCAGCACAAAAAATCTGGTCTAAATCTGCCTATAACCGTTTCAAAAGTTCACTCCAAATGTRAGAGCAGCCACCAAGGTGGGTACAAAGTATAGCTGCACAATAAATCACAAATATATCATCGCTATATCAGTGTGCACAATCATGTCGCAAAGAACTGCTTGGAGTGGAATAATTGTTGACTAATGTGTTTGAAGAGTTYTGAAGTTATATTTTTTCATGCTAGTATAATATTAAGCCAGTAGGAAAGAGTCTCACGGCTGCAAAAGCTAAGACACAAATGACGTTGCCAAAAATGCTTAAAGGCACAGAGTTTTTGCAGCACTCAGCGGTTCYGGGTTAGATCCCTGGTTTGGACCTGGGGTCTTTCCGTGCAGAGTTTGCATGTTCTTCTCATGCTTGCGTGAGTTTCCTGSGGGTACTCTGGTTTCCCCACCACAGCATAAAAATGTGTACAATAGGTTGCCTACAGGCCCAGGCCGCAAAAGAGATCTGCAATCTCAATGGGATTTGGTTTTAAATAAYGGTAATTAAATAAAAATAGAGTAGGAAGTACAGATTAGAAAGTGAGGAAAGAAAAAAAAGATGAGTTGCACCTGATGTTGTCATCTCATGATTTACAAATATCRTGCAGCCCTGGTACAAAGCGGGCCAGCTTGGGCAGAGGTGATAGATGTAATAACGTGCACAGCCAAGAATGCAGTTTTGCAAGTCGTGCACAGGAAAAAAGGCTGTGATTTTCAAAAATTGGCTAATCAAAATGTGGCTACATGGCAGTGCATCATAAATGTCATCATGAGCACACATCTAATTTATTGTTTAGGTCAGCGCTTATTGAAATGAAATCAACTCTGGAGAATTAATCATGAATGTAGAGCTCAAGTTTCTTTTATAAATCAATACACAGACAAAATGAGGGAAACTGTTTATCAGGGATTGGTTAGGAACGACATCCGCTGCACTAAACCAATCTTGTAACCATTTTTGTTCACTTTATCTACCCTGATCTCTTTTGTGGTGAGCGCTATCTAGAGTTTTCACTTCCGTTCATAAAATAACCTCACTCAGTGTCTGTAATCAAAAGAACAGCAAGAAAACAAAGAGGCAAATAAGCCGAGTGAACAGAGGAAACGTGTTACATGCTAAATGTAAATTTGTTTTTACTTTTTATTGTTTTTACTTTATTTTGCTGAGTCAGGACACATTTAAAGCCTGGACCATGATTCTGTTTTTTTTTTTTACGTAAGATTGTTTATATCTTCTATTATATGTGATCATCCTCAACACAAACATCTCATTAGATCTTGAGCAAGAGAGTGCTCATATGATTTACAAAGCTTGACTAAACCAGCAATAAACAATTTCGTAACACAAGATGATCTTAGTTTAGAACTATGACGTGAAATGCCTTTGAGTTATTCTGGTATGTCTAGTTGTATTGGCTCAGATCAGCTGTGGCAGTTCATTCAGGGTGTGACCTGGGTGTGTTTTGGTTTTGATTAGCTTGATCATGATTTCTTGGTAAAGAAGCCATGATGCAGGTCTTTTCAAGTGGCATGGTTCAATGGGATGACTAAACGTGTTTTGCAGGGAATTTGGCTTGGTTTAGATATTTGAGAGGAAAAAATGTTGAGGGTAGTCAGCGATTAGATGTTTACAGTTTAAACCAGGTGTTCTGAAGGACTGACTCAGCAAAACACCAAATTTTCCACTTTTTCTTCTTATTTATACTGTTGCATAAGCCAAGGAAGGCGATCCTTTGTTTTTGACACTTCTGAGGTCCATTATCATCGTGAACGTTCTGTAAAGTGTTGCTCTGGGGTAGCCTTAGCTTGTCTTCCTTTTGTTCTGCTGTCTGCACTCTCTAGTGGCAAGTAAATCTAAAAGGCTCAGGGGTACGTTGGATCTGTAATTTAACTTGTGTTAACTTTGAAATCCTAACAACAATGTACTTCTGTTCTGCAGATCTGATTGGCTCACTAAATTACACATTTTCAAACCGAAGAGGACCCAAGAGTCAGATATAACCAAGTCCGTTCTATGCTCTTCACTATCCATCATACACTTGAGTACCGGTACTTGATTAATTARCTGAATGGTTGAATGAAAATAGTGGTAGGAATGCTGACTGTAAGGCAAATCATACATCCATTTTTTTTACCCGCTTGATCCTGTTAATGGTCATAAGGAGCTACTCTACTTTTCATTGTACTATATCTCCAACTGTCCTTAGGTAATAGGCAGGATATGCTGTCAGATTGTCAGTGAAACAAATGACTGTTCACACACACTTAAGTCTAGGGGCAATTTAGTCATCTATTAACCTAGCATGCATGTTTCTGGACTAGGAAAGAAACTGTAGTATTTGGACAAAATCTGTGCAAGTATATAGAGAAGTCCCTGTCGAAAGGTCTCAGTTGGAAGCTGAATCCAGGAGCTTCTCACTGCAGGGCAACAGTGATAGCCTGCACTGCAGCCCCAACCTATTCATGTATAATTTTAATATATACAGCATATTTACAGATGAGCACATTGGTAATCATAGCTTTTAATTTGGAAAATCAGTGTTTGTATTTTATGTGTGAATTGAGTTGTTTCTTCTTATCTTTACCTTGCTAAAACATTGCCAGCTTAAACGGAGACAGGTTACTTAACCAGGAATCTGAATGATTTGATGTGATAAGAACGGTTTCCGTTTTTTTCACAGTCAGCAGGAGCAGGTCAAATCTTAAAAAGACATTTTTCCAGTGTTGATATGTTTAAAGGTTTAACAAATGATTAACTGTTTTAAATGTTAAATGCAAAAATAAACATTATGTTCATGTTAGGAGATCAAATATAGGGGTTTTCTTTAGATTGCTAATACAAACAGAACACAACCACCCTTGCTATTTCACCTGTCAGCTTGTTGCCATACATGCTAAGCTAACCTATTAGCTCTCAAAATAATTACGCATCACAGGTTTATATTGGCCTGGTTCCTGATTGAAATGTTTTAAATATTTTGCAACAGTCAGGTGGTTGTTGGTCTAAATTAAAGACAAAATAACATTATACAGTCAGCTTTAATTTGAAAAAATATATATATGTGTATATATATATATATGTGTGTGTGTGTGTGTGTGTGTGTTTTCTCTGTCTTTTGTTTCTCTAAGCTAATTTTGTTTTCACGTTTGACTTAACTCCCGTCACTTTTCATACAAAACAAACTCTGTTTATTTCATATTCAATGATTTCCATGAAATTATATGAAAGTTAAATGCAAGTTAAATTTCAAAGGCTGTTTGATGTGAACTGTACCAGTTTTATTTTAATTACGTGTACTGTTTGTTCTAGTTCTAGAGCAGGTTACAGTTGTACTTGAGGAAATACTGACATCTGGTGGTTTTAACTAATGAGCTTGAAAATAAAGTTCAATACATCTTTGAATAAATAGGAGGTCTTTATCTTCAGTTAGGTGTGAATCAAGCTGAACACAGAGCTCTCAGTGAATCATATTGGGACATTATCTGAATATTAGTGCAGCAGCTTGATGAACCTTTCCTTTTTCATGACCTTTGACCAAACTGACTGTCCTGTGAAAAGTTCATTCAGAACAGAGTAATTCCTGATTGATTACGCATTGTTGTACTTCCTGTATTTTAATTTACCGTCCTCCAGGTGCAGCCAGCCAGTGTGTTTTTATCTGAGTTCACTGAGCTTCTGTCTTCCATCATTAAGCTGGAGAATGTTTTGGGTGATTTTAAACTTCACATTGATGATGTTTCCTGTAAGACAGCTGCTGACTTGATCACCATCACTGACTCATTTCATTTTACTCAACATGTGTGTGTGTGTGCCTTCTCATAAAAAAGGCCATATATTGGACCTTGTTTTCTCCTTAGGCCTTAAGGTGGAGGATGTTTGTGTGCAGGATATATTTTTAAGTGATCATAATTGTATATATTTTCATGTGTCTTTTAGTTCTGATCCAGCTCCTCCTAGACTTATGATCCAAAGGCRGATCATAAAYGAGCWCACWYCTGAAGCCTTTACTTCACTTTTTGATTCTGTCTCTTTAGATTATAACATCACTAATGTGGACTCATATGTTTCATGTTTTAACGCTCATTGTATAGATATTTTGGACACTATAGCACCTGTAAAACAGAGCACTGTGCAGCGCACAAACTGTACTTGGATTAATAAAGAAGTCCTTAGTATGAGGAGAGTTTGCTGTAAGGCTGAGCGTCAGTGGAAAAGAACCAAGCTGGAGGTTCACAGCTCCTTAAATGAGATGCTCAAAACTGCCAGRACCAATTATTTTGCAAATCTCATCAAATCCAAAGGAAGAAATCTTGTTTGACACAATCAA
>NW_013952426.1:1445119-1447379 GCF_001266775.1 Austrofundulus limnaeus | reverse complement strand
TGTCAGAAATCTGGGTGTTGTCTTTGATAGTTCTATGTCTTTTGACAGCCATTGTAAAAYTTTAGTTCGTAACTGTTTTTATCATTTAAGGAACATTTCAAAGCTGAGATGTTTTGTGTCACAGAAGRARCTAGWGATGGTTGTTCACGCTTTTATTTCTTCTCGTTTAGATTATTGTAACAGCCTTTTTGCATGTTTAAACAAATCCTCCTTGRCTCGGCTTCAGTCTGTGCAGAACGCTGCAGCGAGGTTAATAACAAAGACCCACAGGAGAGCCCACATTACACCTGTTCTAGCCTCTCTGCACTGGCTCCCTGTGACTTTGAGGAGTCATTTTAAAATTTTAGTTTTAACTTTCAGAGCACTTCATGGTCAGGCCCCCAAATACATATTGGACCTTCTGAAGACTCTCTGTCCATCCAGGACTTTGAGGTCTTCTAGTCAAATGCTGCTGGTGGTCCCTCAAACCCATTATAAAACCCGTGGAGACAAAGTTTTCAGGTGGTGGCCCCGAGGCTCTGGAACGCTCTCCCTCTGTCCCTTCCTTCACTGCTCAGATTCTTCTGACTCTTTTAAGAAACGTCTTAAGACATTTTTATTCAGACAGGCTTTTAGTTAATGTGTTTTTTATTGTATATTAATTGTTGTTGTGATCTGTTTTATTGTTTTTAGTTATTTTGCTCTCTGTTAAGCACTTCGTGATGTTTGTGTCTGCGAAAGGTACATAAATAAAGTTTTCTTACTTACTTGCTTACTTAATTGTAGGCTTAATAAAAAATGAAAAGTGAGGAAAAGGTATCACCATTCTTCTTTCTACATTAGTTTTGTTAATTAAAAAAATCAGGGATGCTTTAATTAAATACAATGCAGGTTGACACAGAATAACTTGTGTCACAATCTTTTTTTTAATCAGTACATAATTTGGACTGCAATCGCACACAAACAAAAACAAACGAACAAAAGAATAATAATAAAAAAGATTTGATCCTTTTCTCTTTTGCTTTGTCTTCCTGGTATTTATGTGCTTTATTTACTGTGAGGAATATGTTTTATTATACAGGCTATTCTATTCTAGAGCATCCCACCCCGACACATACACATTTTTTTTCAAACTATTTACTTTGAATGTATTATGAACTATTTCTGACATCAGTACTGCCTATCTCTTTATTGTCCATGTAATGTTTGGTAAATACTTATTTAGTCATTTGTTCAGTATGATATATGTGATGATGAAGATGAACACATTCAGTCTGATGCTAATATAAGCCTTTCCCACTGTCAGGATGTTATCTAATCATGCTGTCTCACCTTTTTGCTGCTGCTGAATGACTCATATGTTGTTGTTTTTTTATTTGTTGTTGTTTGTATCTCACAAGACGATGACGGCCAGAAAGAGACCAGTCCCTTCATCAACTCGGACAATGAAAGAGAGCCCTCTTATGATGGCACCAACATGGCCTTGTTTGAGGTGACAATATTCTGAATTATGCAGTCAGATTTTTAAATCTTGTTAAAAGTTTAAACGTGTGCCACTTTGAATTATTAATTACGTTGATTATTTATTTGCTTTGTGTTTAGGAGGAAATGGACAGTACACCCATGGTTTCCTCTCTCCTCAACAAGCTGGCCAACTACACCAACCTCACCCAGGGTGTTCGTGAGCACGAGGAGGCTGAAGACGGGGTCAGGAGGGTCGCTGTCATGGTACGTCCTCTTTAAGAGCTAAGCTAACACAAGCGCTGGCAGCTGCCTTCGTAGTGTTTGTTGACTCTTACACTACCGATTGCTCTATAATCAGCATGACATTATCTCGCCATGATTACTTTATTGTCTCAGCAAAGTGGATTACATTCTAACACTGTAGTTTGCTGAGGACTGTTTTGCAGCGTCAGCCTGTTTATGCTCACAGTGTGTTTTTATATATAAAAAAAGAAAAATTAGAAAAACAATATACAATGTGTATCAAAATCACAAATGAAATGAAAGGTAGCAGAGAGAAGAAAAAAATCTTATATCTGCTCCTTTTCTCCCAAGAATACATTCACACAACAAAAAAATCTATATCATTAACAAAACAAAAGACAAGAACATCTAATCCCTCTAAAATAACAGTTAATATAAGTGCATTTTATACTGTTTCATATTTTTTAACAATCGAACCTTTATCATTTTCTTAAATGTACACAATGATCCTGCATTTTTAACATCACTCTTCAAATCATTCCACAGTCTTATGTTATGTTAAGTTTGATCCTTC
>NW_013952426.1:1438421-1444250 GCF_001266775.1 Austrofundulus limnaeus | reverse complement strand
CTGATGCTAACGCCAGCTTATCCATGCTAGTTGCTAGCCTCTCTGATGCTAACGCCAGCTTATCCATGCTAGTCACTAGCCTCTGATGCTAACGCCAGCTTATCCATGTTAGTCACTAGCCTCTCTCTTTTTAGGAAACAACTTAAGACCCACTTTTTTAAACTTGCTTTTTAGCGTAATACTGTGTTTTATTGTTTTGTATGTTGCTTTTAATTTATTTATTTCTTTTACACTTGTGCAGCACTTTGTGACCCTGGTCTGTGAAAAGCGCTATAGAAATAAAGTTTACTTACTTACTTATTCCTTGAATTAAAGTACACAGTTCCCTCAAACTAGTTCTAAATCTGGGTTTTACAAATATCTCTGTCCCTTTAAGGTTATAACAACTTTTTCTCTTAACAAAATCCACCTGGATATTTAAAGGTAATGTGTTTCTGTGGGCCCTATACAGAACCAGTAGGATGCTATAATCGTATAATTTTAGGTGAGCAGGAGCTGTAAAGTCCAGGGGAGCTTCCTCGCATACATGGGCGCAGTTAGCATGGGGGGTGCATGCCCACCCCCACCCCCCAGATTTATAGTGACCCTGATCAGTCCCTCCCACTTTCCCTGATAGGACAAGAAACATCTCTGATCAAAACTGATGATTAATGTTCTGTTAGTTTGCTGACGCTCCCACAGAGCTGCAGCAGTAGTCAAAGACAGCCCGCTCCCCCMTCCCCTTAATTTTTCACACACAGACTGAAGCGGTGCAGCACACACACACGTGGTTGTTCTTTTATTCTCATGGGGACTTCGCATTGACTTTTGTTCATTTACCCTGTCATTTACACAGCCTAACCCTGACCCACCAAAAGTATTTTCCCCAACAGGGACTGGGCTTTCCCCCCCATAAGGAACAGTGGGTCCTTACCAGGCTGCCTTTACAGGGAAAATGGTCCCCACCAGGTAGCAAAAACTTGTAGGCACACACACACAGACTGTGCGCATTGCGTTGGGCTGCCTTCTGCAGCATAAACAGCGAGTTACAGGCTACAACTGGTGAGAGGTAATGTCAGACTCCTCTGATAATATCCAGCTTTTGGTAAAACTGTATTCTTTACAAAGAACCGGAAAATAGATCAAAATTTTCCCATGGCAGTTTTTTCTAGCTATAATTTAAGTTCAGTGATGACTTTAAATCTATTATTGTGTTTTTAATCAGTTAAACTGTATTTTAATGACAAGAATGAGGAAACTGAAGCTAGTAAATCACAGAAATTGGTCAATTCAACCAATTAAAGTACTGTTTGTATTAYTGGCTAGAATAAAATGTTTATTTTTTTTAGAGTTTCAGTATTTTCTACATAAAAACAGTGCTTCATGGGCAGAGAACTATTGTTTAACAACAATATTGTCACTTGAAATTAAATTTAAGACCAATTTCACAATAAACACAAATGAGGAAAAACGAGACCAATTAGTCATCTCTTAATTTATTCATGTTAGATCATATTTTATTGACTTTTAAAGCTGACTGATTTCAGGTGGAAGCAAAACAAATCCAGTATTTAATGCATCTCCATGTCTGTTGATTTAGGAGCTGAAAGTTAGAGGTTATTAATATCAGTCTGTTCATTGTGTAGTTAATAGTTTAAACACATACAGTGGGTAAAATAAGTATTGAACACGTCACCATTTTTCTCAGTAAATATATTACTAGAGGTGCTAATGACATGAAATTTTCACCAGATGTTGGTAACAACCCAAGTGATCCATACATACAAAGAAATCAAACCATAAATGTCCAGAAATGAAGTTATTTGTAATAATGTGGAATGGCACAGAGGAAAAAGTATTGAACACACTTACTGAAATGTATCTAATACTTTGTACAAAAGCCTTTGTTGTCAATGACAGCTTCAAGACGCCTCCTGTATGGAGAAACTAGTGGCATGCATTGCTCAGGTGTGATTTTGGCCCATTCTTCCACACAAACAGTCTTCAAATCTTGAAGGTTTGTGGACCTCTTCTATGAACTCTGATCTTTAGTTCTTTCCATAGATTTTCTGTTGGATTCAGGTCAGGTGATTGGCTGGGCCATTCCAGCAGCTTTAKTTTCTTTCTCTGAAACCAACTGAGAGTTTCCTTGGCTTTGTGTTTGGGCTCATTGTCTTGCTGAAATGTCCAGCCACGTTTCATCTTCATCATCCTGGTAGATGGAAGCAGATTTTTATCAAGAATGTCTCTGTACATTTTTCCATTCATCCTTCCTTCAATTGTTTGAAGTTTGCCAGTACCATATGCTGAAAAACAGCCCCACACCATGATGTTCCCACCTCCAAACTTCACTGTTGGTATGGTGTTTTTGGGCTGATGTGCAGTGCCATTTGACCTCCAAACATGATGTGTATTCTGGCATCCAAACAGTTCAATGTTGGTCTCATCTGACCAGATTCTATTCTCCCAGTATTAAACAGGCTTGTTTAAATGGTGTGCAGCAAACTTTAAAGGAGCTTCAACATGCTGTTTCTTCAGCAGTGGAGTCTTGCGTGGTGAGCGTGCATACAGGCCATGGTGGTTCAGTGCATTACTTATTGTTTTCTTTGAAACAATCGTACCTGCTAATTCCAGGTCTTTCTGAAGCTCTCCACAAGTGGTCCTTGGCTCTTGGACAACTCTTCTGATAATTCTTTTCACTCCTCTGTCAGAAATCTTGCGAGGAGCACCTGGTCGTGGTCGGTTTATGGTGAAATAATGTTCTTTCCACTTCTGAATTATGGCCCCAACAGTGCTCACTGGAACCTTCAGAAGTTTAGACATTCTTCTGTAACCGATGCCATCATTATGCTTTGCAACAATAAGGTTGYGAAGGTYKTGAGAGAGCTCTTTACTTTTACCCATCATCAGATGGTTCTTGTGTGATACCTGGCCATCATCTTGGACTGAACCAGCTGATATTAACTTGCACTGACAAGGGGCAGGCTTGCTTTCTAATTACTGAGAGAGTTCAGCTGGTGTCTTGGCTTTCCATGCCTTTTTACACCTCCCTTTCTTCATGTGTTCAATACTTTTTCCCTGTGCCATTCCACATTATTACAAATAACTTCATTTCTGGACATTTATGGTTTGATTTCTTTGTATGTATTGATCACTTGGGTTGTTACCGACATCTGGTGAATATTTCATGTCATTAGCACCTCTAGTGATATATTTACTGAGAAAAATGTTGACGTGTTCAATTCTTATTTTACCCGCTGTAGTTGCTTGGCACAATGACACGTTACAAATAAAACTAAATCAAGAACAAACAATAAAAAAGTAAAATTCTCCTCTACAGTCATTGTTTGGGATAAATTGTCACATTAATTTCATTATCATAGCTATAGCAGTGAGTTTAAAAACAGGATGATTAAACTAGAATCTGTCTCTAATTTAGTTATTTAATCAAGTGTTTTTTTATGTAGGTAAAAGTATGTTTAAGGAACCCGGTAAGATGCACCAGAATACAGGAAACTGCATCTACTAATTTCAAAATTTTCTGGGGGAGGACCCCCCAGACCCCCCAAAAATGCCCCCTCACACACATTACAATGCTTCTGATGCTCTTGGTTTAATGTTTATGTTAAATTATTGCTCCACAGCAGAAACATTTATTTTGTTGTTGATGAAGTGTGAAGAGGCAGGTTTTGGTTGGTGACTGGTATTTTTGAACAAATAAATGTTTCAAAATAAATTGCTAGTGTTAATTGGAAAGATGTTGGTTTAATAACTTTCATTGTTGTTTATCCTTAATTTCAAATAATTTTACAATGGTATTTTCATTCACCCTTAGGCCATTATGACAGTTAATACTTGAGTTCTATGAATAAACCCATATTACACAAAAATAACTTTGAGGGAAGTCATTTGCTGAATGTTTTGTCCCCCCCAGTTCAAAAATCCTAAATGTGCCCCTGCTCACATACTGTAGCTTCTGTTTATGCTGGTAAAAGCTTTGTTTTGGAGATTACATCACCAAAAGATAAAAAGGGACATAAATACATGAAATAAGGGAGTGTATTGAAGAAAGAGAAATGTTTCTCAAAAACTCTTTCATCTGATGAGAAAAACACACTCGACATGAAGAAGACTAGCCACTCTTATAACCCTAAAACCAGACAAAACAGACATCTTTCATGTAAACTGAAAGATTAAAAGCAAACTCATGTTGAAAAAAAACTTGTTTAAATATTTTTGTTTCCTTTTTTTAAAAATAGAAGCAGTTATGTGTGCATCTGCTGTCGTATAGTAAAAATATTACTTCATTTTGGAGTTAGTTAAATTTTTTAATGCAAAGTCTAAAGTTGCTCATTTGCAGAGGTGAATAGGCAAAGTGTGAATTGGTTTAAATAACCCTCTAGTGAAAATCATTTGCGAGCAATAGAAAAATGATGTTCAAAAACCTAAAATAATTTAGACAAAAAAAAACGTTTTACCAATTTGCATAAATTAAGTAGGTAAATTTGTATTTTTATCCCTTAAAAATGTTAAAACTACTTATTTCCAAAAGAGCAAAACTAAATCTCAACATTTATGCAATAAGAATCCAGAATTGTATCTACATTCATGGAAGTAAATGTATAATTAATAAATAAAGGATTATTGAAAGAGGTAAATTTTTTAAACTCATCCAAATTATTCTGATTCCAACAACCCTTGCCTGTTTTGTAGTGCTGTAATCATAGAAGAATGGGTCTTTTTAGTACGTGTATATAAAAAAAGATAAAAGCCTAGGACCTTGGACTGCTGGTCTGACTGGAAGCATTGATGCTGTTTAAATAACAACCCACCACCTGACTGATATCTGTGGGATTTGAGGAAGATCTGAGACTTCAGACTAAAAGGAACAAGTCAGACGCAGCAGGACGATCGAAAAGGGGAGAAACGACAGAGCAAGTTAAAAAAAAAAGAAGCCACTAAAGAGTCGAGGAAGAGAGAGAAATGTGGGAAATTTGGAAATCAACACTAGGTTCTTCACAGAATTTGGGCAAAGTGTTTGCAATGAAGGAAACACAGGACAAAATGATTTTAGGAGAAAAACCGGTGAGTACTGCTTGTTTTGAGGAGGGAACAGGTCGGCATGCAGACAGCGGGTGATCGCTGTGTTTACATCAGTCATGTTACATTAAAGCGTGAAGAGTGGGATTTATTTTGTAATTGGCGCTGTTGTACATTGTAGTTTGATTTGCACAAAACTTCTACAAGTATTTAAAATAGGTTTTAAGAGCTAAATAAAATTATAATTTGTAAAGAACAATAAGGATTTGCTCTAACGGTGTTTCTGTGTGGCTGTGCTCCATGGTTAGATCAGTCTTTCTACAACCAACGAGTTGGAGGTTTGATTCCACCAGAAAGCGATCACATGTCAGTGCCCCTGGGCAAAAAGCTGAACCCCTCATTGCCTCTGTGCTCCATCAGTGTATGAATGTGATTGAATGCACTGATTAGACTATATTTAGATTAGCTTTGAAGAGAAGTAGTAGTGTATGAATGTGTGTATGGGTAAATAAGGACACAGCTTGTGTTGTAAACAGCTTAGAGTTAGCTGGAAAGGCATTAGAGAAGGACAGTCCCAGTCTTTTTTTTTTTAAGATTTTTGGTCTTTTTGTGTCAGTCCAAAAAATGTTAAAAACAAAAACAACTGAAGTTTTATWCTGAAGTTGAAAATGTTTTGCTTCCTGTCCAGGAGGCTTTCTCAAACTGGATTGGAAGCAAAATGTCTTCAGCTTCAGAATGAATCCAGTTATATATACTGTGTGTGTATATATGTGTGTGTGTGTGTGTGTGTGTGTGTGTGTGTGTGTGTGT
>NW_013952426.1:1431192-1436564 GCF_001266775.1 Austrofundulus limnaeus | reverse complement strand
ATATATATATATATAGCTAATTTTGAATGCTATTAATTGATGAATTTATTATTTATCATTTTTTGCATCTCCAGGTCCCCCAGATGGGAACGTTCATCGGAGTTTATCTGCCGTGCATGCAGAACATCCTGGGTGTGATTCTATTTCTGCGGCTAACCTGGATCGTTGGCACTGCGGGGATCCTGGAGTCCTTCGCCATCGTCTTCATGTGTTGCGTTTGTGTGAGTAACACACACACACACACACACACACACACACACACACACACACCCTGATTTACAAAATCTTAAAGCTGCGTGTTTTGGGGAAAGAACTACTGAGCCGCAACCTCCCCTGACTCTTTTCCTTTACACAGTGACATTTATGGTTTAACAAGGAAATTTAAGGACAATAAAAAATCTGAAGTATAACTTGTTTGGAAGAAGGTCTTTAAAATAAGTTGAAATGTGTTTTATTTAAAACCTCACGTCAGCAGCTTCAGAAGGCCGAACAGAGAAGTGACTATTGATAAAATCTGAATAAAATTTAAATATAATGTGAACCACATTGAAATGAAATGCTTTTTATTTTTGTGACAAGTTACAAAAATCCTCTCATATCCTAAGGATATAACAAACCGTTTAATTTTGAATGACTCTTTAAAACAAACAAATGCATAAGATCCGACCCTCTTCAAGTCGTAAATTGCATCTCTTGTGATATTTGAAATATACTGTGGGTGTAGTAACCCATTCAGAACAAGCATTTTATTAGGATATATGATAGTTTGTGGAACTTAAAAAAGAAAAGCTGTAACAGATTTATTTGTCATACTGTATTTCTAAATTTTTATTTTTATTATTTTATACTTTAAGGTGTCCCACTAACCAGTTCACTTCTGTCCTTGTTGCAGTTTACCAGTTATTGTTTATTTTATAATGAAAATTTGTGGTAAAAATGTATTTTTTAAATTATTATATTAAATTATTTCTTAAAACTAGATTCCACATAGAGGTAGCATTTAAGACCACTGCATGCAGCTGTTTAAGATGTTCTAGTATTTACTATACGTGAAGTGATTTTGAAATGGTCATTTCAAAGAAAATTGTAATTGTTTTGTTTTGTTGATGGAAAACAAACAAACAGATCTGTTCTATAGTCGTATTTAAGTAGAGTGATATTGAAACAAATCACAGTCACATGCATGATGTCATAAATATACTAATTTCGCCAGGAAATTGTGCTGTAGATGCTTTACAGATATAAAAATTATCCAAAGAGACTGTTTTTTTGACAAAAAAATACAGGAACAGCTGAAATGCCTCCAAATTTAAAATGATAGGTCATAATAAATTTGACTACTGGTAATTAGTAAGTCTAATTTTGTCTTGTGTCTGTGTCCCTGTGATGGACTTGCAACCTGTCCATGGTGACTTGGTGACACAGTGCTTAGAGCTGTCGCCTCACAGTGAGAAGGTCACAGGTGCTCTTCTAGGCTTTGCTGGATGATATTTTTTTCCTGGTATTCTGGTTTACTCCTAGCCTGGCCCTTGCCTTCCTACGCAGCTCCGCTCAATTCTAGTTCCCTTCACTGCTCCATCTGGGATTTCTMCCATAGACAAGGATTTCGCTGGCAGATTTTTGTCTGGACCAATCAGAGAACAGAACGTCAATTTTCTGCGCAGTGTCTGCTTGTAGTTTATTTTACCTGGGCCAATCAGAGAACAGAACGTCAATTTTCTGCGCAGTGTCTGCTTGTAGTTTATTTTACCTGGGCCAATCAGCAAACAGAAGGCGGAGTTTTGAATGACGTCCATGTTCTGTGCAGTGTCTGCTAGTTATTTTAGCATACGGCAGTGGAGGAAGTGAATGAAGCCAGTCCGTGTTGATAAGGCTTCCAAATTAAATTAAATTTGTCTCACAAAGCAGCAGCTCTCATTTACAGTCGTCTCGTTCGGCTCTGTATATTTCTCCTCTCAGTAGGGTTGTTTACAGCACACGCGATTTCTGGTTAGCTTCTTAGCTTAGCCTCCTTCACAGCGACAACACACATACTTCAGCAGAGGCCACGCCTCCTGCAAGAATCGATTCTCTATGCAACAACTCCAGACCCTTGTACGAAGCAAAGTGAAGGACGGGGTCTGGTTTTAACCAGGCTAGTTTACTCCCACAGACCTAAAACATGCAAATCAATGGTAACTCTAAATTGTCCCTAGTTTTGAGTGAGAAAGTGATTGTTTCTGAAGTGATCCTGCCTCTCACACTGTGGTTTCTGGGGCTACATAAGCACCAGCTCCTCAGTGACTTGGACAGAAAAAAATAAAAAGAAAAAGATTAAATGTAACATATTTGAAATACTTTCTTTTAATAGTAATAATTAAATTGTTTGTTGTTTTCCAATGTATGAAAGCAATGTCAGAATTTGAGGTTATTAGAAATGTTATTTACCCCGTTGTTAACTTCTGCCCTCTTTTCCTCCATGCAGACTTTACTTACAGCCATATCCATGAGTGCCATAGCAACCAATGGAGTTGTACCAGGTACGGTGTAAGAGTWTGGAAGAAAAAAATGTTTAGTTTAGAAGAAATCTAACTGGGCTTCTCTATATTTACAGCTGGTGGCTCTTATTACATGATCTCCAGATCATTGGGTCCAGAGTTTGGCGGAGCGGTGGGTATTTGTTTGTACCTGGGTACCACCTTTGCTGGATCCCTGTACATCCTGGGCACCATAGAGATCCTGCTGGTACATTTCCTTTTTTGTTAGCCTTATCAGTCCTGTTGTCCTATTAGCTGATCCACTCAATTTATTTTATTAATTTTTTTAACTTTCTGTCCTCTTCCAGACGTACATTGTTCCAAACGCAGCTATTTTCAAAAACGACAGCAACGGGACACTCAACAACATGCGAGTGTTAGGGACGTGCTGCCTGCTCCTGATGGCGCTAGTGGTGTTTGTCGGGGTAAAGTGAGTACCTGCACAGAAATGCACATACAGTATATAAACAGTTCATCAAGCACACAGGTTTACCTTTTATATGTTTTGTTTTGCAGATACGTGAACAAATTAGCTTTAGTGTTTCTCTCCTGTGTGATTCTCTCCATCATGGCCACATACGCAGGAGTCATCCATACTGTTATTGGGCCATCGGAATTTAAGTGAGTGGCAAACAGACAAGTAATGATCCCCAAAATTATTTTATTTGTGCTTAAAATGTTTCACTTTATGTCACCTGGAAAGCCTGCAGGTCATTCCCCAGACTGAAACATGCGCTGACGTTTTGCTTTGCAGAGTCTGCTTGTTGGGGAATCGCTCTTTGAGGGTTGAAAAATTCGAAACATGCGCAAAGACGGAAGTAATAAATAACAACTCCGACACCACCGATCTGTGGGGACTGTTCTGTCCCAACGCGACGTGCGACGACTACTTCATTTTGAATAAYGTGACAGAAATTCCGGCCGTACCTGGGCTCCTGAGCGGAGTCATTAAAGGTGGGAAGGATTAACTCTTTAAGAAAACAATCAACATTTTTATATTGTTTTTTTTTTCCAGACAGTGAATGTTAATTTTATTAACAGTGTATATCACTTTTAAGAACAAAAAGTGCTTTACGAGCTGGTTAAAAACAAACAAGAAAAGCCAACAATAAAAGAAATTCAGAAAAATCTGACATAAAAGCCAATAAAAAATAGGTTAGAAACAAATGAAATCAAGGAAACAACACATTAAAGAGCTGAACTTGAATTAAAAACCAGTGTAACACTTGAGTTTTAAAGTGGGACTTAGACTCTGCAGTATTAAAATAAATGGTCGGGTTGTTCCAGAATCCCCTCTGAACCGGCCAATTTAAGAGGTTTAGGGGTCTTTTGGAGGAATGTAAGATTTTGCTTTGACACTGTGGCATAACCAATGCAAATTGGATTTGACAACTGTCAATGCACCTGAAAATATAAGAAAAAAAAGCTAAAATCWCTCCAAGATTCCTGACAGTGGAGGAACAACAAAGAGCAAGCGGGCCAAGGATATTTGTCAACTCGCTGAGAGGGGAAACAATTTCAATTCATCATCACTTGATTGCATCTGATGGTGCTTTTATTATGTCTTCCTCTCAGAAAACCTGTGGAGCAGCTACGGTCAAGCTGGGAGGCCCATAGAGAATAATCAGCCTTCAGTACCTGCTTCGGTCCCATYCAGCGACAAAGACTTCAACTACGTCCTCAATGACATTACCTCTTTTTTCACATTGTTGGTGGGGATTTACTTCCCTTCTGTCACGGGTAACTCATCAATGATCTTTAAAAAAATAATCTCAGCACTAAACGTTAAAAAGAAGTCAACTTTTATTGAAGTAAAAATCTAAATGTGTGTCTTTTATTGTAGGTATTATGGCCGGTTCTAACAGGTCTGGTGATCTAAGAGACGCCCAGAGATCCATCCCAATAGGAACCATACTGGCTATTCTCACCACATCCTTCATTTGTATCCTCCTGGTCCAGATTGTCTTTTTGAGTGTGTGTGTGTGTGTGTGTGGGGGGGGGGGGGGGTGGACACATTTTTGCTACATCATGAGGACAGTTTTGCAGAAAAACACAGCCTTGTGGAGACCCAGTGCTTCTCACAGGGACAAAAGCCTGGTCACCATGGTTTCGGATGCTGATTTTGGGTGGGGGGGTTAGGTTTATGATCAAGGTGTGAACTGAGTTTAGGCTAGATTTAGGGTCAGGTACAGTAGAGGGTTAGGTTTAGGGTCAGGCTGTAGAAATGACTGGAAAACGAATGGAAGTCAATGCAAGGTCCCCACAGGGATAGAAAACAAACTTGTGTGTTTGTGTGTTGGACGGTGAGGGTATTATTGATGTAGAGGAAGATATACACTAGTTTCTTTATGAGGATTATAATTGTGACCAATCACTTATCTGTACAATCACATATTTGTACCTTAATTCCAAGGTAAGATATCTCCTTTGTGGTTTTGTTTGGAGCCTGTATTGAAGGAGTGGTGCTGAGAGACAAGTAAGAAAATATCTAAGTAACATGTCATTTATTGTTAAAATGCCTTTGCTGATATTATTAAAACGAAGCTTAGACTAAATTTTTTTTTGTTTCGATAGCCAAACTGTCTTGAAGAATAACTTAAAGATCTTGCACACTCAGTAAATGATATGTCTTGTTGGCTGTACATATTTCAGGTTTGGCTACTCTGTTAATAATCCAGTCATTGGTATTCTGGCCTGGCCCTCACCTCTGGTTATTGTGATTGGTTCGTTTTTCTCTTGCTGTGGGGCTGGACTGCAGAGCTTGACTGGCGCCCCCCGTCTGTTACAGGCCATTGCTCGGGATGGCATCATCCCATTCTTAGAAGTAAGGAACTGAATTTGTACATTATATTAATA
>NW_013952426.1:1429798-1431085 GCF_001266775.1 Austrofundulus limnaeus | reverse complement strand
ATATTATATTATATTATTTATTCATCATTTTTCTGTTGTGTTTCTTAGTTGTCTGTTCTGGTTTGTATTTCTAAACGTTAGTGTGAAATTCAGCTAAGAGATCAAGTTGTTTAACTATGAACAGGTAATATGTTACTTGTTGTAAATGGCTTTTGAAATGGCCACAGCTTGGAGAAGTAGAAGAATTTTTTTAAACAGATTGTAGAGTGAATGACTAGTTTACTCGGTGCCAAAACCAAAGTGAATTGCTGGCATCTTAAAAYATTTTTTCTATTTCAGCAAATGAACTTGCATAAAAATAAATAAATAAATGTTTTACCAGATGTCCTCACTGATGCAACCTGAAATCTCAGTATTGCAAGACCACAGGACCGCTGAGCAGACCCATTTTAAAACCATTCTAATCTAAAAATAAATAGAGCAATTCATGCAAATAATGCTTTATAAATCTTCACAACACTGTCAATTTAATAATTTAGGCGGGGCTGCCATGCACTGGTGCCACCTGACCCTCTGACCACCATCGATAGGTAAAGTGGGTGAAGTGTTTTGCCCAAGGACACAAAGATTGAAAAGAATGGAATGGAGAAATCAAACCAGCAACCTACCAGTTACAGGATGACTCCCCTAACCACTCGGCCACATCTGCCCCATTTAGATGCCATTTAGTTGCAATTAAAAATGTTTAGATGAATTTAATCATATAAAATAAAGTTGTATGTAAATTTACCTCAATGGGACAAGGTTTCACCCAAGAAGGAATCAGTGAAATAAAACATGGAGGAGCCCAGCTCAACTGTAACTCTGCAGGTTTTTATATTAATGACCGCTTACTGAATGTTGCGTCACATCTTTTTTTTCCTGTCATCCTCAGGTCTTTGGTCATGGGAAAGCCAACGGTGAGCCCACCTGGGCCCTTCTGCTGACAGTTGGGATCTGTGAGATAGGAATCCTCATCGCCTCTGTGGACAACGTGGCCCCCATCCTCTCCATGTATGCACCCACATATCATCAGTGCCTTACTCCTCATACGAAACCTTTGCATCGCCTCAGTTTGTATCRTCCTACCTGTTTAGGTTTTTTCTCATGTGTTACTTGTTCGTCAACTTGGCCTGCGCTGTGCAGACTTTGCTCCGAACTCCCAACTGGAGACCTCGCTTTAAGTTTTACCACTGGTGAGAACACATTTAAATTAACTCTGCAAATTATACATTTAGTAATGTATTATAAGATGTTTTTTTGTGTGTGTGTGTGTGTGTGTGTGTGTGTGTGTGTGTGTGTGTGTGT
>NW_013952426.1:1428019-1429673 GCF_001266775.1 Austrofundulus limnaeus | reverse complement strand
CTGTAATACAGACCGCTACAGAAGATCTTTCCTGCCCACAGCCATCAGCATCTACAATAACTCTTTAGTTAAATGAGTTACAACTACACCTAATTTCCCTCTGGGATCAATAAAGTATTTTTGAATTGAATTGAATTGAATAGCAGGCTGGACAGAAGTAACTGGACCTACGGTTGAATGGCCCTACTGTAATTTTTATTATTATTTTTTTACTTAAACTAAGTCAGTCTTTTAATATTTCCAGAAAATAGTACAATTTTTGCTTTTCTTTYATTACTAACCCACTGAATAAAAACACTTGATCTCAAAACTTCAAYGTACTGATTGAAAAGTCTGGAGTTAAATTTGGTTTCTGGGATTTGGGAACAGAAGCATTTTTTTTTCCTTTTCTGGGCTCTTTGATGCAGGGCAGAGAAAGAATGGGGTGACGGGATTAGAGGTCTGTCCTTAAATGCAGCTCGCTATGCTCTCGTGCGCCTGGAGGAAGTCCCACTGCACACCAAAAACTGGAGGTGAGTGTGCATTATCCATGTGACACTTCACAGTGCAAATGAAAAATAAATAAAAAAATCAGACATCTGCACAAGAAATAAACCACATGCAGTTTTTTTTTTTGCACTTACATTCAGCTTACATGTTTGTCTGTTTCCCTTCAGACCRCAGCTGTTGGTGTTGTGTAAGCTGGACTCAAAGCTGAACGTGAAGCACCCTCGTCTCCTGACCTTCAGCTCCCAGCTCAAAGCAGGGAAGGGACTGACCATCGTCTCTTCAGTCCTGGAGGGCACTTACATGGACCGYAAGGAGGATGCCAAAACCGGAGAGCAGGTTTGTCCTCTTCCTGTCTGCTCTGCCTGCATGTGCATCTTACTGACCGTTTCAAATGAGACTTGTGTCCTTGCATCAGCTGTACCGTGGGGGTCATTAAATCCAAAGAACGTCTCACTGTTCTGACCCTGTTCTGTTTTATGTTAAAGCTTTAACTATAGAAGGGTGATGTCATTGTTGGACAGGGCTGAGCTGCCTCCCGCTTAACACAGAACCAGTTTAAAAACAAACATAAAAGTTCCAAGTTCTAGATAAGTGGACTTTTTACAAACTTATTGCATCTTTGTTCTTCTTCTTTTAGAACTTGAAAGCAGCCTTGGCTGCAGAGCGGACCAAAGGTTTCTCCCATGTGGTGGTCTCGTCCAGCCTGCGAGACGGTTTCTCCATACTGATCCAGGCTGCGGGGCTGGGAGGGATGAAGCACAACACTGTACTGATGGCCTGGCCAACAGGCTGCAGACAGGCTCAGGATTCTTCTGCAAGGAGGAACTTCATAGGTAAATTATGCAGAAGTGTCACACAGGAGGAAGTAAAATGTATCAGTTTTTAGAATGAATTTTGAGCTGCTGTGTGCCCTATAACAGTGGTTCCCAAACTTTTTGTCTTCTGACCCACAAAATATCCAAGGCGAAATCTTGTGACCCCAAATATTACTGGTCTGAGTACACGAATTTCGTTAATAGCCCTAAAAACACAGGCTTTTTGACAATCTAAACAGCTTATATACACATATAGATACTTATTTTTACTTAGTTTGTGTTTTTTTAATAATTATAGGGAAAAATGTTACATCAGCAATTATTTTATTACCCTTTTAAATTGATTTCTG
>NW_013952426.1:1424885-1426774 GCF_001266775.1 Austrofundulus limnaeus | reverse complement strand
GGCGACAGCAATGGATCATAGCATTACAGGGAAAACTTAGCTATAAAAGCTCACGCTTGCATTTGTTATCGGCATTTCTAACCTGAGGATATTTGAGAGCCAGCATCAGAAATGAGAAGACGGAGGTTACARAAGGGAGATGTACAATTATCCCCTTTTACTGCCAAGACGAGAGAGCAAAGACCTCCTCCAGACGACAGCTAGGAGGAAGCTAACACAGCAGCCAGTAAAGAGACGTTCTAAGGATCACGATTATGCTGCTTCTCCTGACTCTGCAGTTGTGGATTTAGTGCTGGAGGTAAACGATATTATCCGGGAGGAAATCCACCAGCTACAGGAACAGTTTGAGAGCCTGATGCTGAGGCAGCTGTTCGTCATTCACCGTTTTGTTGCTTCCAACAAGAACATTAGATCCTTCACAAGGTACGTGTGTGTGCGCGCGTTTGTGTTATACAGAGTATGAAATTATTTTAGGCAACTTTTTCATGAGTTTTATGCAAAAGTAAAAACTTGTTAGAGTGTATATTACAGCATAGACAAAACCCGAGCGCCCCCCCCCCCAGTACTGTGAGCAGTAGATCATTACGTTTTCCCAAAGTCGGGGAACACGATCCAAACCATAAAAGTGGCCCATCAATTTAAAGCCTAGACTCCGCTCTTTCCAACATTATAAGTGTCACAGCTCGACGTGAAAAATTCACCGAACAAGCAGCCAAGGAATAGCGAAAAAGGCTACATTCTGGAATCATAAACAAGAACGTATTTCCTTTGTTTTTATGGCTTTAATCCACTTTGGAGTGATATTTTTTTCCACTTGGCTGGACCTGTACGTCTCCTGTGTTATTGTTGGTACATGTAATATGCTAATTCTGTCGTTGTCGAGTGGAAAAATTTTTTGCTAACACAGTGTTGCCTGCGAATCGGAAGACCGGTGCGTGGCAAAAGAATGTGGAAGTGCCAGAACGGAAGTCTGTGGCATATAGGTTATTGCATTCAGATAGCTCAAAATCCAGGTTTGAGCTGCCCCAGTGAGCATAATCAACAGTAGAACTGAATAACCTCCTAAAGATTCAATTCATAGTTTGGGCAGATAAATCTTTTTCTGCATGATATATGTATTTTTTTAGATTTTATTTATACTCTTGTCTTTTTTTATTTCTCTGTTCAATCACCTGTTTTAATCATATGTGTATGAACAGTATTTCCATTAAACTGAAATAGTTTTTGATTTGTTTCTTCTCCCCTGTAATAATGATAATGATTATTTTTGATTTTGCATACGTTGATTGTGTCTTTTTTTTATTTTCTCTTCCATCAGTGAGTGGGAGAATCTGTAAGTGGCTTTGCGTTTTACTTTGTGGGTGCATGCATAGAAAGTATTTTCATAAGTGCATGTCTTTGAAAGATGTGGGTTGGCCTGTTAGTCTAATTTAGTTTCCGTAAGATGCACGATGAGCAACAACAACAACAAAAACATCTTTGCACGTATTGGTATCTGCATGCAAGATTGTCACATTCTTAGTTTTTTCAACTGTATTTTATGCAGACAATTGGAGATTAATAAGTATTTAAAAAGGTGACTTTTTTCACAGTTTAATGTATTGTTTTGCCTAATCAACACTCTTATTATTTCTGTTTTAATGCAGCAACCACTCCAATGTGCGGCGGATGCACACAGCTGTGAAGTTGAATGAAGTGGTGGTGAAGAAATCTAAAGATTCTGAGCTGGTCCTGCTCAACATGCCAGGTCCACCTAAGAACAAGAAAGGAGACGAGAACTGTATCCTTTTTTTTTTTTTTCAGTTTAATATAGCTCTTACAAAACTAAATGTCATTTTGTATGTTTATCAAATTTGAGTAATTTGGTGGAAACATGTCCATTGTAGCAC
>NW_013952426.1:1416055-1423020 GCF_001266775.1 Austrofundulus limnaeus | reverse complement strand
TTGTAGCACCTTGAGAAAATGAAAAATAAAATGATATGAATGTAATAAAAAATGTCTTTAATATTTTTCATGATTAATGGTAAGTAGTTTTTATGATTTCTACATCATCAGTCCCTTCTTTTTCCACTGTTGCCAAAATGTAGAGTGATGGTAAAGCCACTCTTGCCCTTTATGCTTAGCCACGTAGCTTCTACAGTAGATCACACGGTCACGTAGTTTCCACGCTCTAGTTCTATATAACCTCCTTGGTTTGCCCTGAGATGGACTGGTGACCTAACCAGGCTGTACCTAGCCTCTCAACCTTTATCCAAGTGCTGCAGAAAGGCACCAGTTTTCCCATGAATCCTGGTGTTTTCACCGCTTGCTGCCGTTCATGAATGTTTTAGTGGCACGAGATTAAACAGGCATAGAAAATGAGGAGGTGAATGTTTAAAGGATTCTATAGGAGAGTTTGAATGTTTGATTTCATAGCATGGAAGTGTAAACTACACAGAAGTAACTGTCTTTCTTCTCAGTCAAAACAGAGGATTTGCAGAAGACCTGATGAACCTTAACTATGATGTGTCTCAGATATGGAGTTTCTGGAGGCTTTGATGGAAGGCCTGGACCGTGTCCTGCTGGTTCGTGGAGGAGGTCGGGAGGTCATYACTATCTACTCTTAGCCACAAAACGTATTTTTACTGATCTCGTCTCCCATGGGAGGAAAACTTGGTTGGATGGTGGGATCTCAGTGACGTGGGTTGGAGGTTCAGAGGGAGCACGAGGGGGGGCACTGACAGTTCCCAACAGTGTTAGGAGAAAAGAAATAACTAAACCATTGGAGCAAYGATGCTGTGAAGGACAAGGCTCTGCCTGCACACAGCTCAGCGCACACTCTGTAAAAAAAAAACACTCTTACCTTTTCAGGCTTTTTTTTTTACCACAATCATTCCAGTTCATACTGGAATGGTTTTCAACATGGTATAGATCTTCTGTGATGATTTTTTTGAAAGAACATGAGCTGCTTGTTTTTGTGGCTGCCACTGAGCTGATAGATTTTATGGAGAAACAACAACAAAATAAACAGAAGTTAGTATTTATTTCGGTACCAGGTATGATATTTTTGACTTTTTTTATGGCCGTATGTGTTTAGCATACAAACAATCCTACAGAATTTAACCAACTTAAAACTAGTGAGTATTTTAGTAATCATTAATTGAGTTCTGTGAACAAAAATAGACATATTGATGGTTAGTTCAGTGATTTTTTTTTTTTTAATCTTTGGTCAATGCTTTTTAAATGTCTTYGTGGTTTCAGACAAGACAGTTGTGAGAAAATGCAACAGAAACCGTTTTAGACTTTTAAAAATTAAAGAACATTATTGTGTAAAGCAATTGTGTGAAGTTATTTTATAAAATACGCTAATGCTGTACTCACTGGTACTGATGTTAATGAGGTAAACGGCTGTTTTTAAATTACATTTTCTTTTTTATTTCTAACATAGACACATTTTTCTGTAATTTGCCTATTTTAGGTTTTTAAAAATCTGCATGTTCTTTGATTATTTTGCAGAGAACTAAGTTAAAATTAAAATAAAAGGGAACATCAGATTAAAAACACTGAATATGACGGCCTGATTTTGTAGACTGACTGCGACACAGTCATGGTATTTTGCACAATAWAGCTCAAAAGGTTTTAGACTAGTATTTTAATTTGTCTGACAGATGACACACTCCAAATGTCATGCTGCAGAATAAAAGCATCATATCAGATCTGGCTTTAGAGCTGCAATTTCATCAAATATTATTTTAGCTGATGTATTTTTATAATTACCTGCCAATACAGATTCTGTAACCATTAACAGTTTGTGAGTAAAAAAAAACTGATCTACATTTAAACCAGTTAGGTATAGAAGTGCAGTAGTTAGTATTTCTGGAGGGCATGTGTCATGATGTTTGTTATTAATAATAACATTAAACCCTGACTGAAGCAGTTTTATTACAAATGTCCGGCTGTGACATTTGAAAAATATTGCTGGAAAAATTGTGATGCACTTTTTGAACTTTCTTTTCAAACTGATCATTTCTTGTTTTTGTTTTTTCTTTTGTTTTTCATCCAGCAGGAATTTATAAAATTATATTTTTGAAAAGTTTAATGTCAAGTGAAATGTCCTGCTGTATTTTTCTTTTACCTGACACTTGCAAATGTTTTTGATATTTTCATGTAATCATATTTATGTTTATTATCATGAGGCATCCATGGCTTTTTGTGATCTCTGAATGCTCTCTGTCCAAATAAAGACCTGCAGAATGCTTTTAACCTTTGGTTGGTCAGGTTTTTTTTTTTTTTTTGATCAAAGTCTTTTTATTATTTTTTTAACACAAACTACATTAAAAAAAAACAAGAACACAAAACAAAACATACACACACCCAAAATCCCTCCCATCCCTCCCCTCCTATACCGGATCCACTGAAATAACAAAAATCGATCTTGTATTCATCAAATGATACAATATTTAACCTTTACACAAAATTATCTGCTGAAAATTTTTCTACGTAAGATAAAAATGGCCGCCAGATATCAAAGAATTTGTTTACAGATCCCCTAAAAGTCTATCTAATCTCTAAATGAATGTAAGACATAACTTCTCTTAACCAATGACCATATGCTGGAGGATGTGGATCCTTCCATCGAGCCAGTAGAGAGCAGAAAGCYAACACCGTCCTCTGATGTTCACTGAGGGAAGCCTCTGCTGGAGCCACCCCAAARAGAGARATGAATGGTGAAGGATGAACAGTTCGTCCAAATAGTCCTGAAAAGGTGTCAAAGATGCCTTGCCAGTATCCATGTAACTTYGGACAGGACCAGAATGTGTGCAGAAGTGTGGCAGGAGATTGTCCGCAGCGATCACACGATGGATCCAAATCCTTTTTGGATTTGCACAATCTGTCCTTAGACCAGTGTAGACGATGTACTACCTTGAGTTGAACTATAACGTTTGGTTGGTCAGTTTTAAATCTGTCTTACACTTAACTTCAAAACTGGYATGGAAAAATAAAAAGATAAAAGTGTTTTCAAATTTGCTTCTTTTTATTACCAAAAACTTATTTAATGCACTCACAAGTCATAAATGTAGAGAAATTAGTCCATTCCAATAGACAATAACAGCAATCATGAACATTTTAATTTAATTGATGGATTCAGAGGTTTTGCTCTTCAGTGAACATTTAAATACTTTTGAGGAGTGGCTGAAATGAAGGTCGTTATTTTTCAATCTGAGACTATGGAGCTTCAAGAAAAACATGTTTGACTGCAAACAAAAGGAGTCGTCAAAGTTTCACAGTAACTGTTTGTAATAAAAGTACTTTTATTTTAAGGGATTCACAAGAAAAAAACTATTTAACAAAAACTCAAGTACCAGCTCAGGAAGTTATTTATTCAGAGGAAATACTTTTTTTTTCTTTCACACTGAGCTCATCTTGTTTATTTTTTCTTTTTTTTTTTTGTATATGCCAAATAGAATAGAATAGAATAGAATAGAATAGAATAGAATAGAATAGAATAGAATAGCCTTTATTGTCCTGCAGCGGGGAAATTCAGGTGTCACAGCAGCATCAGTACAAAGGTTCACACTAGTTACTTTACAAACATGAATAGTACACACAAAACAAAATTAACACTTACTAGCCGTGATACAACTACTAACAGTGAGTTAAACTTCGCATTGCACTGTTAAAACTACTTTCTGTGTCATCTTTGTGTCTCCGTATCTTAAAGCTTGTTGGTTTCTTGCCATAACGATGAGTTGTTTTTGTTTGAACCACATGACAGAGCTGGAACTTTGTCATTTCTTACATAACTGACCTGGTCCTGATGCATCTCAGTAATCCAGGTAAAAAATCAAAAAGAAAAAAATTGTATAGGTCCTCTGGATGGGTTCTTCTCTAACGAATTTCCTGAAAGCAGACGTGAAACACAGACAGGATTCCATGCAACCYTCAGGTGAAAATGAAGACCCCAAACCTAGACCCAAACCAGTGGTTATTCCGTATGTTGCGGGTGTTTCGGAGAAACTGAGACGTTTATTTTCTAAACATGATGTCCCAGTAGCTTTCAAACCCCAAAACACATTACGGCAAAGGCTGGTTCACCCCAAAGATCCGGTGCCCCGGCACAAACAGAGCAATGTTGTATATGCTGTGAAGTGCCAGGAGGACTGCGACCAGTTATACATCGGGGAAACAAAGCAACCACTGTTTAAAAGAATGTCCCAACACAGACGAGCTACATCTAATGGCCAGAACTCTGCAGTTTTCACTCATTTACAGGCCAGCGGTCACTCTTTCAGAGATGAGGATGTTATCATTCTTGACAGGGAGGAACGTTGGTTTGAGAGAGGAGTAAAAGAAGCCATTTTTGTGAAGAAAGACCGTCCWTCATTAAACAGAGGTGGAGGCCTCCGTTTTCAGTTGTCCCCCTCCTACAGCGCGGCTATTGCCAGTATCACTCCACCCCCTGTTAACAATAGGTGTTAATTAGGTGTCAACGATAGCCATGTGATGTGTCTTCAGTCTGAAACTCTCAGACTGAAGAAGTCTCTTGGAGGAGAGATGAAACGTTTCATTAGAGAAGAACCCGTCCAGAAGACCTATACAATTTTTTTCATTTTGATAACTGACCTGGGTTAGTTTCTGAAAGAGTGATTTAATCTTAAAATCATTATTGTCTTGTGAATCCCAAAAGAACAAAAAACAAATTTAGGAGCTGCATTAAGAAAGTTTAGAGAGAGCTTTATTGTCATCGTACAGAGCACAATGAAATTACAGACAAGTTGGTGGCAAACTGGGCACAGGATGAATGGCTTTCTGTTTGTTGCAGAGAGACAGGCTGGATGGGTGAGAACTCAAAACAACAACAACCTGCCCAGTCTGATGCTGTGATTTTTGTGTGAATTCAGACTTCCTGTCCACAATCATTATCCTTTGCTCAGTTTCCTTATCAAGATTTACAATCGTGTATGTAAGTATGTGACCCAGATGGTACAAAGCATGACTTTTCATTATTTTCTGTGCAAATCCCCCTGGACAGCATGTTTACATTTCATTTTCTCTCTTTAGACTGAAGAAAGATAAAGTGGGAAGCCTCCAGCAATAAGCTGTTGCATCTCATCTGCAAAACCCTTTGTTATCCTCAGGAAACAGCATTTTATTTTCATAGCCAACGGTTTGTTCTAAGTCATGATGTTCCTACTCCCTTCGCTGACCTTTGAGTAAACTCTGAGGCTTGTTTTTAAGTATCTGTCTATCTAAAAGCTATTAKAGGAGCTGAAGAGGGAAAAGACAAGTGGCTGAGCCAAAAAGGATGCAGGGGTGAAGGAGGAAGGCTGAGGTGAAGCAAGGCTCTTTGATTTTTAATCTCAGCCATTATCTATCCCACATCCAACATCACCTGGATTATTCCACTGACTCCACGTTGACCTTATAGATACCTGAAGATTTGTTTTTATTGGAATGGGAAAGAAGACTTCAATCTCTCTCTCTCTCTCTCTCTCTCTCTCTCTCTCTCTCTCTCTCTCTCCCCTCCCCCATCCTGTGTCACAGATAATTGAGCTTCCACAGCCCCTTAAAAATACACATTCTGTGACTGTACTCACACGGATAATACTGCAAAAAATAAATTAATAAAAAGTAAAAATTGTTTAAAAATTCCAGTCAAAACAAAGACATTTAGATGAAAGCATTTTGAAGCTGCCAAACGCTAACTATTTGGTCAAAATAAGTTGTGGAATGTTTAAAATGACTTCAGTCAAAATTGGTTTTATTCAGAAACTTCAGTTTCTTTAAACATGTTTGTTAAATTAGGTTAATAAAGCTGGAGTTGAGTTGTTTGAACTTAATGAAGCAGAACAAAAGCAACAGTAAAAAATTGCAGTTTAAGGGCAACAAATAACAAAATGTCAGCTGAAAACAAAAGGCAGCAAAATGACTAAAAACAAAATGTACCAAAAAGTTAGCTAAAAGCTATTGAAAAGAAGAAAACATAGTTTAACGTAGCAATGCTAGCTAAAAGTACCAAGTCCAGATAAAACTAAATTAGTAAAGGTTCTSTAAGTGGCAGAGTGATACCTACAAACTGAAATTAGCAACAAAAAGCTAAAAAAAAGACAAAAAATAAATATGTTGAAGCATATTTCGAAGAGAACGTGTTTAAATGTAGTGAAGACGTCTCAATTTGTCAAAAAAAATGTTAAACATTAAAAAAGTAGAAAGATTACAGCGAAACAGAAAGTGTTGATAGATGAATGGCTAAAATACATGTAGCACAAAATATGCAAAACAAGTTAGACTGCGAAAGGTTTATAGGAAAATAAAAACAAGTGAAGCAATTTTCTGAATGCTGAGTCAGCAGTCACACTGTAAACTCTGTGTAGAACTGGGTGGCCCAGTGTTTAGAAAGGGCAAAGATGGACCTGCTGTGACCTGTCTGGTGTGTACCTCACCTTTGTGCACGAGTCTGCTGCTTGGGGGTCCACAGCAGCACATCATCATTTGTCAACGCAAACACAATGTGTTCTCTGAATATTGCACATGAATAATGTGTGACCAGACTGAAATAAACCATTAGGAGAATAGTTCATTTATGAGCAAAAGTTAAAGCTGCAATCGGAAGTCCTTGGGGAGTTCCTCAACTGTAAGAGAGGTTCTTAGTCTAAAAGTAGCTCATTAAATTGTTTCAGTAGAACTTATGAGGAATCAAGATCACACAAAAAGTCTCATCAGCAGATCATCAACTAACGATGTCTCAAGTTTAATGTGATCCCAGCTTAAAGGCTGAAAGAGTCTACTGAGGGAGTTAAGAGAAGGKTTTTTTTTTTTTAGTTTTAGGGAGTCAAATTTCCCAACTTGGTGGTGCAGCTCTTAACTGAGAAAGTCTTTGTGCTGAGAGAGAGAGAGAGAGAGAGAGAGAGAGAGAGAGAGAGAGAGAG
>NW_013952426.1:1412478-1416045 GCF_001266775.1 Austrofundulus limnaeus | reverse complement strand
GTATAGTATAGTATAGTATAGTATAGTATAGTATAGTATAGTATAGTATAGTATAGTATAGTATATATGGATGCTTCATTCAAGGAGTCAAATGTTGCATTTCTTCTTGTTGAGAAAGTTCTAATAAGTAGGGAATATTTTAACCAAGTTGGTACACTTAGAACTAGAGTCTTCTTGTAAAAAGTACCATAAGCACAATATGGGGTTAAATGTTGATTGCTGGTTACAGAGTTTCTGTCTTTAAGTTCAAGTAATTTTCTGTGCTTTTAAACTTTCCTAAGATGATACACAGTCAGAATATTTCAACAATTTAGTATGAATTGTTTTATATACTGTATATTTACACAACACATTACTGACAATTCATTCATTGTGATTTAAGTTGACCTAATCAGACAGAACTTTGTGGATTCCATCGAGGTAGTTGCTGGATTTCTTTCAGTCATGCAGTAAATGTAAATCACTGCAGAATACAAACAATTTATTGCTAAAGTCACTTTTACAAACAAGGCAGAGGTAAGTGTAATACAAAAGGGGCAAAATATATATATATATTTTACAGTTCTTTACATAGCCAGGTGTGGAAAATATGTTTTTTTGTTTTAACAGATACTGTAACTCTGACCTAATGTAGGTTGCAACAATTTTCAATCCTAAAACAGAGAATCTTCTGTTAGTAAAATACTGTGATTCTTGAATTAGTTTTTTTTTTTTAATTGACCGCTTTCTAAAATGTGACAAAAAGTGACTGCATTTGTACCGAGTGTCCTCTTCCAAACACAAACAGTATGTGACTGAGGCCACATCTTGAAGTAAAATTAATATTTCTGCCGTGTTTCGGCTGATTGTGTACACAACGATCACTGTCAGCAACTGTTTTTTTTTTTGACACTTAAACTTTTAGAGTCACGTGAATGTTTTTGGAAGCGCTGGTATGAGTGAGAAATGACACGCGCACTGTAGACGGCTGCAGTCAATAGTTTTTCTGCGCAGACAAATGGTAACAGTAGATGATGGATAGCAGAGAGCTGTTTGTACTACTCTGTCTTTTCATTTTCTCAGACCTTCTGACAGGTCATATACCATATGTGTTASATCATCATCTCTTGGGACAAAGATCGGTCCTGACAAACATCTGTGCACTCTACATTTTGGATGCCACTGTTTTCATGCTTGAGGCTGACATGTCTGCACACGCAGGTGTCTTTTAAATACAAAAATCACAGAGCTGGTTAGTCAAAGTCTTGTCAAATATGAGACTGATCACTTGTGAACAAAGTCTCAGGTCTTTTTTTTAATTTCCACAGCAGTGATGGTCTTAGCTGCGATGCTCTTCTTCTGCCTCTCTGCAGAAGAGTGGTAGTTTGTTTATTTAGGAAAAGACCCACCTCCTGCTAATCCCCTTTGTCTTATTTGTGTGTGTGTGTGTGTGTGTGTGTGTGTGTGTGTGTGTGTGTTGTGTGGTAGCTGGAAGTGACAGACAAGTCAAACACTTCACCAGAGTGGGAAGTGAAGTGTTTGGCTTGTATGGTAGTGGTGCGAGGGGTTTCCTCCTCTCTGAACTGGCGTTTTTTGTGACGTTTGAGATGTTTGCGTTGGGATGAGGGAGAACAATGAGCTTTGAAGTCAGAACCTGGGAACTCAAATAATCTCTGTCACTAATTCTGGCCTTTTAAGATGATGAGGATAACGTCAAAGAAGGGCTGACATTGTGTGTAAATACTCCGGAAAAAGCTTGTGTCTTCTTGCATAAGCTGGAAAAAATACACACACACACCAACTGAATAGCTCATTTATGTGGGCGACAAAAGGCTTTAGGAGAAATTTGTTTTCCACACATCATTCAGCAAAAACAGCTTGGAGCTACAGAGTCGGATGTCTGCAAATGCCAGTGTTTCTTTTTCAAACACCATCCACACGGGGACAGCTCGTTTTCTAAGTGATCTGTTTTTCCTCACAATCACGGTATCTTGTAGAAGTGTTGACATCCACACAAAAACAGAAAATGATCCAAACGCTGTCCATCCCTTTCCTAGACTGAGGGGTCTCGTGAACTTTGAGACATGATTGTTTTCAAAAGGCCACATTTCGTTTGTCCACATGAAAACACAACTGTGGAGCTAAGAAGTTTTAGCATCATGGATCCCAGTTTCAAAGAATAAAATTTAGAGKTTCTAAAACACTGTTTCCATGTGGACGGGCCCAAAGTGTCCCAGATGTTTCCTTCCATTATTTTTGTTCCTGGAAAGAGGATGAAAGGCTGATCCCACTAAGGGGTCACCACAGAGGATTCTTTGCAGCCATCTTTGTATATCCACCTTCATTAAACTTTACTGTTGCCTTCTACTTTTCAGCTTCATGTTCAATACCCTTTGTCCGATATCTCCACTGTCCCTCCTCTGCACATGTCCTATCGTTCTCACCGCTGAGTGGTCTTCACCTCTGCCACCTTCTGTCTTTTTCTTAACCATACATTATRGCAGGCATCTTTCTTCTTCTCCTGTTATGTACTGCCTGTTGCTTTGAGTGGTTGATGTAGTTAAACTTGTCCACCCCTCAATGAACTTTTCTCCATGTTTATTTTTAACCCGCAGTTGTTGTTGCTTTGAGGGTTTAACTACTTCACTGTCAAAGTAAAAAATATATATAAAAAAATCTCAAAAGAAATATGATTTTTTACCTAGAAACACTGTCTCACTTATAAATTCTGTTTGACAAATAAAAAGTTTCAGTGCAACACAAAACTATGGCATAGATTGTAGTTCATAGTTGTAGTTTTGTTGCAAAAACCCATTGTTTACCATTAATAATCACAACAAACTGCGCTGTGGTGAGCAAATGTGGATGAGAACAGCAAACAATCCTAATCTATCAGAGAGCAGAACACTTCAGCTGCAGCACAAATGYATAAATTGTTCTTGTTTATTTWAAAAAAACAAGGGGAAAATGTTGTGCAATGCCAATTATTGATTCATTTGTTTTCGTTGATTTGTCAAGTTGCTTTATACAGTTGGTCTCATGTCAACTCAACCCACTTGCTTTAGTGCTTTTTTTCTTGTAAATGTGTCGACAGTGACATTCACAGTTCTGTGCAAATGTTTTATTCCGCCTCTCATTTATTTATATTTGCCTTCAAGCAGCSAGAGATATCCTTAGAATTTCTGAAAGTGGTCACCATCAGCAGTTCTCCGGGTTTTCTGAAGGTCTTTCAAAGTTTTTCTTTGAACCTTGGTTCAAAAGTACAAAAGTATCTGTACAACAGATGATTAATAACTGAAAGTTATGCCTTTAAAACAGAAAAATATCCAGCAAAGTCCTGAAATAGGATAACTTTTTGTCAATCATCTCCTGCACTTGTCATGATCTCATCYGTGTTTCTGATCTATATTTACGGTTGTTCCTTGAGTGTGATTTCCTCTCTTGGTTTCTGTTTCTGTGTTCTGATAACTTGTGTTTCTGTCACTCTCACTTGTTTCTGTCTCTTCTCAGGTTTGTTTCTGATAGAATAGAATAGAATAGAATAGAATAGAATAGAATAGAATAGAATAGAATAGAATAGAATGCCTT
>NW_013952426.1:1409217-1411713 GCF_001266775.1 Austrofundulus limnaeus | reverse complement strand
TTATCAGAATGTCTGGGATGATAGTGTTGAAAGCAGAGCTGTAATCCACAAAGAGCATTGTTGCGGTGTGGAGAGCTACTGCAATAGTGGATCTTTTTGTCTGGTATGCAAACTGGTGGGGGTCGAAGTTTGGAGGGAGATAATCCTTAGTATCCCTTTATATTCTGTCAMCTGGTTTCAGTTTGTGTCGGTACATTGTGTCGTGTCTTCGGTGATCATGTGTGTTTGCTCTTGTATTCTGTTCCTGCAGTCCTGCCTATAAGTACTTTCTGCTGCTGAATAAACCAGCTATTTTAGCCAATGTACTGTAGTTTTGGTCAAGTACTCTGGCACAATCAGAGTCATTCAATCTGCACCCTGGGTTCAATAAAAGAGCCAAACATGATAGTACATGGCTTTATTCAGTGCTTTGGGATTCACCATGTTGGCACTAACATAAATTTGTATGTTTTGTTTGTTTGTTTGTTTGTTTTGTAAGTTTTGTACATTTAATTAAGAAATGGTGGAAATGTGTCTCAGTGACAGTTTGTTGGTAACAAAGAGCCTAAAGATCCACAATAACATTGGTTCTTTTCTCAGTTGTCTGTTATGTGTCACAAAACACTGATTCATTCATTGAGTTCAGGAACCTTTTTGRGCCTGAATGATTCATAGGTCAGAGTTAAGTKGCTTAACAAGCAAAGAAAAGCCAAGCATTCTTTTGAAAACGATCTGATACTGGATAGAAAATTAGTCAAAAAGCATCATCCTAAGAAAATCTCCCACAATTCTGTAAACATTTTAATCAAGATTACAAGCAAGTCTGACAATTTGGAGCAAAATGTAAAGAAAAGAGGGATAACTTAGATCATTTGAGCATATATATCAGGTTTAACCTGGTTTGACTGCCATAAAAACATTGCTGTACATCCTGTTCAGGTYGTCAATGAAAGCCAGTGTGTTTTTAAAAGGGACTAGATTTTCTGTGTTGACACAAATCAATGGCTGGTCATACAACCAGGACTGAAGTTAAATAAAGCAGCTTCATCCCTTTATTTATTTACCTGCTTTTCCTTCCTGGTAGCTGTTGCCCTTTTCCTATAGTCAGTGTGTGAGAGGTGGGGGRCACCCTGGAGAGGTTGTAAGTCCATCACAGGGACATAAACGAACAACCACTCACTCACACTTAGGGAAAATTTTGAGTAACAAGCATGGTTCAAATATGTGGGAGAAAAACCACACATTTCTCYGGAAGGGCAAACATGATAGATTGATTTTTATCTTCAGAATAATGAAGTTCTTGATAATGTTTTAGTGACCAAAAATTATCTTAACTTCACAAATTTCTCCCAGCAAACACTTGATGAAATTATTTATTGGCTAAATGTTACTCAAGCTGTAACCTTTGGTCAGTGGAGTACCGGTACTTAATGTTTTTAGTTTTCCATAATTCTGTTTTTCCCTCCTTCTTAAAAGAATAAAGAGGAAACCCTTAATTCTAGCTGAAGGAACCTTCACTTTCCATTTGCTGTTGGTTGACTTCCTTTGAAAGGATTGCATGTTTAGCCAATATAAATGATTCTAAGATGAGCCCAGTGGGAGGCTGTTTTTGACRAGTTTCTCCTGTACAGTAGGACCACGTGGCGTTATTCATCTGCTCAGTACAGTTGTTAGTGTTGAAATCCTTAATTAAACTCCTGTGCCAATGGCTTTTTTTTTTATTGCTGACCTTGTTTGGCCTCTGATGTTGCTAGAATAAAACAGCCTCTGAGCTCCGTTTAGTGTTTTACGACTGTAAGCTGGCAGGCGAGGGCTTCAAAGAGCAGCATGAAATAGACCTTAACCTAAATTTTGTCAGTTTATTAGAAGCCTACATGCCCACACTGTAATGCTGTCGGCTCTGTTCTCATTCAGTTCGACTGACTTTGGTTTGAACCTGACTGGACACAATGGGTCAACTGTAAAAAGGGGTGGCATGACTGTATGAGGGTACGGTTTACCTTCTTGGCAAATAAAATAGGGGGGGAAAAATCATCTCTTACTGGAAACGAAACAATGAAAATAAGTGTTGCTTTCAGGATCTTTGACTTTTCCGTTAMAACTGGTCTCTCCATTTTCCCATGATGTGACCCTCTGAGGGATGATGTAAGTTTCTGCAGGCACTTAGAAGAAACTGTTTCAGAAAAATGGGAATCAGAAGAATAATCTGCAGCATAAGTCTGTAATGTAATGTAAGACTGGCCTGTTTATTATTGCCTACTTCTATGACAGGTAATAATGTAACTGCACAGCCACTCATTTAACGCAAACACAAAAATGACTCTAACTCAGTCAATGTTGCAGATAAGGAGCTAAAAACCTGTAGGTAATACATTTTCTATGCTTTTTTTAAACCAGATTTTCCAAAATTAAACACTCAGATGACACTTAAAGTCTGTTATCTGTTGTGCATTGTGCACATGCTTCTTGTATTCACTGCAAAAGGACATAAACGAAGCAGCCAATGTCATGCAGGAT
>NW_013952426.1:1406046-1407907 GCF_001266775.1 Austrofundulus limnaeus | reverse complement strand
TTAGTAGTCTGTGTATTTAAATCCTGTCCTGTCTCAGTCTGATGTCGGTTCATTGTTTGATTGTTGATTGTTCCTCGTGCTCTGTTCCCCTCGTGCTTGTGACTCTCCATACTTGTAAGTTTGCTGCCAGCAGCCCTCCTTTAGTTATTTATAAATAAATTTTTGTTATATTTTTGAGCCTGCCTGCGCCCTGGATCTGTTCCTGTCCGAACCTAACACAGATGACACTTAAAGTCTATTATCTGTTGTGCATTGTGCACATGCTTCTTGTATTCACTGCMAAAGGACATAAACGAAGCAGCCAATGTCATGCAGGATAATTAGGCCAAATTCTAAAAAAACATATTCTGTTTTGTATTTTATTAATGGAATGCAGAATTTCTTAATTTCATATTCCCTCAATGTGTTTTTTTTCTTCTATATCGCTTACATTATATTTTTGGTGTGAAATTTTACAGTCACAATAATGCACCAGAGGTGTGTGTGTGTGTGTGTGTGTGTGTGTGTGTGTGTACATGTTTTGTTACCTGGTGGGGATGATTTTTAACCATTTTCCTTGTACACACAACCTTGTGAGGACCCACAGTACTTTATGGGGACAAAAGCACTCACTTYGGATGTTATCAGTTGGTGTGTCAAGGGTTAGGACTGACGGGTGAATTGAGTTTTGTTTTTTTATGCAGTTTACCATTTTTGCAGTTCTACTGCACTCTACAAGTTAGGTTTAGAGGTATGACGTGAATTAGGTTTTGATTTAGGTTAGGGTTAGGAGTATGGTTAAGGGAAATGTCTGGATTAGGCAGACAAAAATGAAAAGAAGTCAATACAAAGTCCTCGGTTTGATGCAAGTACAAGGGTGTTTGTGTGTGTACAGTATATTATATATTTTTGCAAATATCAATTTTCTCATAAAAATGACACCCACAACAATTTATTCATAAAAAGTATTGTTTTCTATGTAAATGTGTCAGGAAAAAAATGTGCATTAAAAACTTTGTCAAAAGAAGGCATAAAGACAAAAATCCCATTGTTAAAAGTTCAGCAAATTGAGGATTGTTTTATGTTGTGATCATGTTGAGAAAATTGGAGAATTAAAGGCCGATCGTTTCAAATGTTGTACATGTACATGTATAGTGCCTGCAGCCTGTAATGCCAGTTTTAGACTAAGATTTTCTTATAACTGTTAAAAAAAACTACTGCAGCCTTGATAGTAAGACTTTTAAACCAACGGACAGAAATAAAAAACCTTGATCCTTGAAATTTGAKCAAAACACTGGCAACTCTTCAGTCATTTGTGCATATTTTTGCTACAAACAGACAAAAATGACCTAAAAAAGGGCACAAAAACAGACATGAAAAACTCACATCTTCCTAACTGAGCTCTGAACAAAAGATTTTTGTGACTGAGTTTCTGTGGGCGGTCAGTAGACGCCTCTCTRCCAGTGAAACTGGAACAAATATGAGATAATATTTTCCTGTCACATTTCTCTAAAGGTTGCCTTCCATTTCATGCAGTTTACACCAAACAGAAAATACAACAAAAACACAATAGGATCATCGATCTACAATGCTTTACTGTTCCACAGATCAGGCCTTGTCTTCAATATCAGATCATCCATCCATTATCTTGACAGACTTTTCCCTTTCAGGCTCATAGGGGTCATTCGTGTGCAAGTCCATCATTCACTGTGTAAGGTATACTGTATACCATGACAATGGATATTAGATCAGTTTTGTTCAAAAAGCTTATTTAGAGTTTAACACTGTATTATACGTATTAGCTTGGTGCTAGCACGACAAACTAAGCTGAGGTCCTCCATCCATATTTTCAGTTCCAGGCTGAGTCATTTCTACCTTCTCC
>NW_013952426.1:1391659-1405597 GCF_001266775.1 Austrofundulus limnaeus | reverse complement strand
CCCCTACATGATGTATTTAACTGATATTTTTACTCCAAACAAGCAATGATTTATAAAGGTAAATCAGGAAAATTAACAAGGCTGCCCAGACTTTCTCACCCTGCTGTAAAATAACCAGATTTTACAAGTCCAACGATTTAAAACTCCAAAACAACAGGCAAAGACATCAAAAACAAATGTTAAAACATAAAATATAAAACTAAGAAAAAATACTGAAAGACTTAAATGACAAATTACCCATTAAATGCTACTAAATGTCATAACAAATAAGCTTTGTTCAAAGTTTTAATAAATCATCACCCATCTGTTTCACAGCTTTAGGCAAAGACAACATTTTCCTTGTTAACTAGTCTTGAACTGGAACATCCAGAAGACACTGTTMGGATTATTTAAGAGAACTAAAAATCCAATACGGGCAGATACTACCTAGTAGTATTAATGTAGTTTTACATTCAGGCCGCAAACCATGAAATRTTATATAAACAAAACCATGCAATAACTCTAAACTGCTAAAGACAAGTGCTAAAGTTTCTTTTTCTGGTGCCGGTTGAAACTTTGGCTGCAGGCCAATCAGCATTTTACCTCTTTGTTAGAGTTCAGGGTGGACAGAACCAAGGTGGACGAAAGGGATAATAGATCTGAGTRTCGTTTGCAAACAGTACGATGAATACTGTGGAAGATACTATCCAAAGGAATATCAAAGTATTTTTTTTTGTGAAATTAACTGATTACCTCAAGAACAACAGTTCAGTTGTTCTGACTTTTCTCCATTTACATTTGTATTGGGTGAGGAGATGAGCCCAAGTGAGAGACACTTGCAGCTGTGCAAACATTACTAGTAGACCCCCCCCCACACACACACACACACACACACACACGCGTGTGTATAGATTAATTTAAATAGGTCAATATACATTGACTTTATCCGTTTTTGTTGTAGATGTTATGACTCAAAAGGTTTAAAACATTTACAGGAACTGTAATCCATTAGAGCCATGAAGTTTCTCAACATTATTTTAATAACAATCAGGATGAATTTACATTAAAAATAAGACTTTGCACGTTCCTTATCAACCTATTCTACTGAGCTGGAATRACAAAGGAAGCTTATAAGTCAGTCATATTTAAATAAATAATTGTCCATGTGTCTGTTTTAGGGGCTGTTAATGTGACACATGATGTGATGTAAAACCTTAGGTTTCTGAATCCTGGTTAAGTGTGAAAAGATGGCGGTGGGGGGTGTGTGAACAGTATATAACAGCGATGACCTCTGATGCTTGATGTAATGGAAACGATCCCTCTGCAGATGTCCACCTCTGACTTCCTGTCGACTCCAAACAAAGCCTCCGTCTATCTGGAACGAGCTGTGGGCCTACACAGTGCACCACTGAGTGGAGCTGTCTGTGTGATTTCTGTGTGTTTGAAAGTCACAAGTTCATCTGTAGCTTCGGCTGAGTCCGTTTGTTATTGTCCTAACAGCTTGTATCTAGGCTCACGACTCAGCTCTTGTAACTGTGCTGTTTGTTTCATCAAGTCAACATGATTAGACCCAGAGTTGTCTCTGAATGGATGGGAAAATGGCTGTTAGAGGAAAGTAGCACATTTGTATAGGTTTAAATGTTCATTACTTTCTTTGTGCTTGTGGTTTGACTGCAACAATTGCTTGTTGTCAGAACAAAACCTATAAAGACACATAAAGTAGCACCCAAGGAGGTTCCATAGAACAGCTGGAGTGCGCAGAAACCAGGTGACCGCGTGATCGACTGGTGAAGCTAACGGCTAACGCTAAACGGTCAAGAGTCTGGATTTCCCATTACTGTACATGTTGACAACAGAGCAGAAAAAAAGGGACTGACAATGTAGAAATCATAAAAACTATTAATAATAATATTAACCCAATTATTCTTAATGTTTTACAGTTTATATAATTTATCTAATGTTTTAAATAATGCCAGAAAAGCTGTTATGGATTTATTAACAGAAGATAAACAGGAAAACATCTCATTTTACAACACAAGTCAGCAGATTTGATCTTATTTAGCTCAATGTGATCTGAGCAGAACATAATGTAACAGTTTAAAATTAAAATAATCTTAAAAAGTCGATGTAATCACTGTTATTTATTGAACTGGTTGTGGAGCACATATACAGAGTTTAGCACTGTTGAATCATGCAACAATTTAACAAACTATTAAATATTACAGCTGATTTGTCCTCTGATTAATATTTAGACCTACAGAGTGTAAAATAATATTATAAATGTATTTTTAGTTTTCTGTTAGAGGAACCTGACTTGTTGAGAAGATGGTTAGTTTATAGAGACAAGTTTCATCCTATGACCAGAGGACATTTTCTAACTGTTGACTGTAAATATAAATATTCTTATTTTTATGACAGTAAGAAGAAATAATAAATATACTTTATTACTAGCTGAAGTCATCATTTTTCAACTAGCTAAAGTCTAAGTTACAGGCTGACTTCAGGTCTGGTTTAGATCATTGTTACTTATAAATTATATATTTTTCTGGTATAAATCTGCTGTTTTACATGATTGTTGAATGAAATTAACATAATCATTAATTTATTGCAAAAACATGATAATCTGTAAAACAGATCCGGTTCAGCTTGTTGTTTATCTATTAGTTTCTATGGAGGCTGTGAGCCGTTGCCCTTTGTGGTCTCTGTTTCTGCTCCTCCATGCTGACACAGACGCTACCAGTGGACGGTTTGGGCGGGGCTTAGTCTAGTGATCTATATATTTAAGTCTATGGTAGTATCGCTTTGTCTTCCCACAAACTGAACTGGAGGTTTAAAGGGTGTGAGAACGTGTGTCAGTGTGTATGATGGTGCACATCTATCATCTCTGGCATTCCAAGCATTTTCTTTTGGTCTCCCACCTGCTGCCCTAGACACAAAGCAGATTTAATCAAATGGACAGTCTGACCCACTCATGCAATCTGAAAACTAACTGTGGCAGGAATCCAGCCTTAATGTTTTGCTGCCCCACAGTGATTTCATTGTTAATTACAAGCTGGGAAAGCTTACATTTACAGCACTTGCGTAAAGTATGCTTTATCGTGTCGCTGATGCTTAAAATTGCAATTTTTCCAGTTAGAAATTCATTGACATTAAAGTTAACATGCACACATTACAGCCATTAGTATCTTTGGCAGTTCTTTTTCCAGCCATTCGGTTTAAGAAGTGCTCTTCAAGGTTGCCCAACATTTCCTGGCTGAAAACAGCCCAGAAATATCAAATGCAAGCAGAGCRAGCAAAAAGAAGGGTGAATGGAGGGAGGGGTGGTGGAAAAAGAAAAACAGTTTTGTAACACAGGACTCATTGACTGCACGGTGTTAATGTGTTTTAGAGTCTGAAAATGTTTATGTGTGTGATAACAGGACCTCTCTGTTAACCTTCGCACACCGCCCAGTTTTCAGCGTGGGATTGGTTTGGACAGCGTGTCAGTCAAATGTGACAGATTAGAGGAAAAGCTACAGAAATGCACATGAAGTCCTGCTGACAGACAGACAGATCTGGGTAAAAACTATATCGGTTGTGTGCTTTAATGATTATGTGTTTGCTCAATAGAAAAAAAGAAGAGTTTTTTTTATTTTTTTGAAGAAATCAAGCTCACTCACAAAATGAGTTCTGTTATTTTTAACCCTCAAACTCCAGTCAGTCAGCCAAAAATTCTTTTGCTCTATTTGGCAGTGTACGTGCACATTCACACACACAATACCAAACACACACACACACACACACACACACACACACACACACACACACACACACACACACTACCAAACACACACACAGTAATTATAAAGACAAGATGTGTGACGGCAAATTTTAATAAATGTTTTTGTTGTTGATGTTCATGTTTCATCCATCAGTTTAGATTTTTTGTTTTTAATCTCACAACTTGTTCATTAAAAACACGTGGGTTTTTTTTTCTTTTTATTTCTGTTTTGTTTGTTTGTTTTCTTTGGCTTTTTGTTTTGCAGAAGGCCTCAACTGACCCCTCAAAAAAGCTCAATAATTAAAATGTTTGTTTGAATGAGTTTGCACCAACTATTTTGTAAGACAAAGTCATGAGCCAGACATTTAAGTAATCTCAAGCAAATGAATATCAGACTTTTTGTCTGTCTTGCTGTTTCTGTCCACCAGGTGGCAGCAGAGGTTACTGTTGTGAGCAGGACTACATTATGTGCTGCTTTTACAGTTTGTTTGTTTTTTCTATACTTGTACTGAATTGTGGTTAATAAAAATTGAGTTAGTGTTCTCATTTTTCCTCTATTTTGATTTTACATCAGTGCCTTGATAAAACATTTGTACAACAAAAATTTAATTTTCTCACATGTTTCTATGTTTAAACGTAATGTTGAATACTTTATTTGTACAGATGCTGTAATCGGACATATATTTTGACTATTTTAACTCCTCATTTGTTATTTTTCTGTACATCATTAGCACCCAGTACTGTATAGTTGACTAAATAAATCTAATCTTCTGTAGGATTAKCCTTGACTGTAAACCTATTAGTCTATTGTTAGAGGGTTACTAAAGTGGAACAGCATGGGAATGAAAGGTGTTACTGCTTTTGGAAACCAGAGGTTCTTATTGAGGTCACCATGTGTGGAGAAAAAGGRCGTGAAAACAAAAAGAATGTATGAGAATCTCTCCAACAGGAAGGTGGTCAAGTTTTTATTTTATTATTTTTTTGTTTTGTTTTTGATAACATCAGATTAAAGTCAAGTTCACTGCATTAATGAAGGTCCTTGATCAATTCAATCAATATACTGTATTTTACTCATAAAACCTGAGAGCACTGAAAACATTGTTAGTGCTTTGAGAAGAAACTTTTTTAACCAATTATTAGTGAAACTTATTTTTACTTATTTTTTATTAAGGATTTTGTTTAAAATGAAATCATTTTTAGCTATTTTAATGACTTTGAACTGGTGATTCATGCTTTCATTACATCTCAAGCAGACTGTAGCTCTCTGTGTGTTGGTGTCCGCCAGGCCTGCCTCTCAYGGCTGCAGTTGTTTAAAAAGGTTGCAGATCGTCTTTACAAATGCAAACATAAAAAGTGTAAGCATGTCTTMCCAGTGCTGGCTTCCCTTCAGCTCAATATCTGTAAATTTGACTGAGTTGTAGCCATTTCTGAGCTGACTAATGGCAATTAGCTGTGGTGGCCATTTTGAATTGAACTGACACTAACCATTAGTTTCTCTAATATTTGCTTAATGTTTCAAAAACTGTATTGCTGGCAGACAGACAGGGTTGACTCCAACAGATTACATCAACAGGTCTTGTGTGATCAGTTTGCACTAGGATTATGTGTTAAGGATCAGTCTAAGCTGCTACCACATCATCCACATGAAATTTAAGCTCAAAATAAATAAAACTAACTTACTTATTCCTGTGTTTTATAAGATTGCTTATCTGTGCTGCCAGCATGAATGAAGTTGTCGTCACATGTTTGTCAGTTGTCAGTAAATTCAATGATTACTTTCTAAAAGTTTCATTGTAATCTRTCAAGTGGTTGATGAGATATTTTGCCAGCAATACAAACATGTGCACAAGTGGTGGGCACAGTTCCCCTAAAGCACTAAAGCACTAATAGGGGAACTAATTTCCTGGTTAGTACTTTAGGGCTTTTGCTAATTTTAAAATTTATTAGTGGATTAGCACTTCCTAAATTTATAGGCTAAATTTAGAAGCACTAACTGAGGTCTATAAATGTTGTTGTTAACAGCTGAGGGTGAAAGCTGTCACACATTTTGTTCATATGGTCACATATCCACCAGGTGACAATATATTAACAATATATGAACCCAAAAACAGCTGTGGAATGCCAATGATAAGTCTTCAGAGAGCAACATGGCAACATGTGACTCATGTTGTCTGTTGAAGAATGTTCATGGATTGACTGGCTTATTTTAGTACTTTAGAATTAGGTGACCTAAATATTTAAGTGTTTTAGGGCTAGAGGAACTAATTTTGAGATAAGTGCTGCCCACCAATGGTGTACACACACCTATACGCAGGCAAAAATATGATTGYCCCATATTAGCTAAACTGTCATGTGAAGTAATTTTCTCATTTGCACTAACAAATCAGTTGATGCCCAAAGGAAAAAAGTATTATACTGGAATATGCAGGATTGTGTGAGATTATCCTAAAATAGATAATATGAGTATTAACAATGAAAGACTGTGGTACTTTTGCAATTTAAATATAATGAGCCAAAGCTATCTCTACCAAATTACAGCAAACAGTTTTAATGATTCCAATTTTTACAGTTTTGCAGTCTGGTTGTAGGATTTCCTCTAAGTGAAATCTGGACCTTATTTAGTGCTTCAAGTAGGCTTGTCAYGTTCCACGTTTGTTGGAACTTGAACAAAAAAGTGCATAACACTAAATTACCAGGCTAGGTCTGCAAACCTAAAAACATCAACATTAAATGTGCTATCAAAGAGGAGGGATAATCAGAAAATAAATGCACCTTTTACAAACAGTAAAAGTGCCAGGTTGTACCACTTCCAGCGCTTGAAGAAACATTAAATTCAAACAAAGATAAGAGATCCTTAGGGAGGAGAAATTTAAATGAAGTATTATTTATGATGTATAACTATCTACAAGCATTTATGCACATGAGCCCTAATAAAAACCTACAGCAGGACTTCCACCCAATGRCAACCACTCTGCGACACTCCAGGCCTCATCTTGAACCTCACCAACATTTAGAGAATCACATCACAGCAGAACAAGCCTCTCTTTGTCATCATCAGYGTGGGGCCCCTCCATGATCAGTGAGGCTCAGCGGAGAGACGATGAAGTCCAGTGCTAATTTTTATTGTCTGTCTGTGCCATTATMTGCCTTAAAGAAGAGCAGTGGAGCATTTTATTGCAAAGGGCCTCTTCTTTGGAAAAAGGTTTCAATCAGGAGTTAGTTGTAGACAAAAGAATGATAACTACCTCCTAACGCTACAGTAAAGGGTTAATGCTGGCCTAAATTACAATMGTTACAGTAGTTCTTATGACTAAGCTTTTTAAAGATAATTAAAATTGACTGTAATTAGAGAAAATATGGTGAAAATATTTTCTGTATGTCACTTGTCAGACTAACCCTCTGGTCTAAGGGGGACGGGTGTTAAAATAGCTGGGGTATTGCCCCCTCTAGAGGAGTCAGCAGGTTAATTCCACAAGAAGAAAGGAGTGTGGAGGTGTTGGGGGGTGGAGACCTCAGCAGAGCAACAGATTGCAGGAGAAGAGGGGGGTCTTTATGAAGAGGGCAGAACAAGAAGAGAAAAGACAAGAAACAAGGRAGAGGGATTAAAAGGCCAAGTTGTTACGCCTGATTTACTTTAACCCCGCTACATGTCCTGGACTTMTTTCACACTCTGAAGGACTCTTCATGTGCCAGTAACCTGCTGCAGATGGAAACCAGGACCTGCTTGGCTTCGTTCTTTGCACAGGCTTAGTGTTTTACAGAGACGGATTGAAGAAGATTGTCACTGTCCAGCATAGAAAAGAGGATGGGAGTCATTCACCTCGGTCTTGTGGTCTTTTTTCTCCTCTCCTCTCCTGTGCATGCTCAGTTGTTGACTTGGTTATGGGCAAACCCTAAAAACACCACCGTTCCACCTGCTGTCACCTCTCCAGAGCCCTCTGCCACTCAGGAGACGGCGGCATCTTTTTTCCTCCTCTCCTCTCCTGTGCATGCTCAGTGGTGGACTTTGTTCTTTGCAAACCCTAAAACCACCACCGTTCCACCTGCTGTCACCTCTCCAACCATCACCTCTCCAGAGCCCTCTGCCACTCAGGAGACGGCGGCATCAGAGACTGAGGACAAAGTGTCAGTGAAATTCATGGAGGGCACTCAGTTGAAGGAGACTGTTCTGACCCTTACTGCATACGGCTCAGGGGTGTTAGTGTCTGCCCACAGCACTGTGGAACCTGGGACACCACCTCCAGGGGAGAACTCAGGTGGAGGCAACCAAAGCAAGTCAAAGTACAAACCACTGAAACAMTGGAAAAGTGGTGAGTCTCTCCAAGATGTGGCAGAATTGTATTTTTCCMCCCTTTCCATTTGGTGTTAGACCAAGTCAGAAATGGTTGGACAAATCCATGTAACTTTRCCAACTCAACATTTTCTATCTGTGTTCAGCAGGTCAGATTCATGGGTCTGGTAGAACTTCACCAAGCAGTCTTTAAACAAGATATTTTGTCCCAAATGTTCAGTACTTCGAGTTTTCCCAGGGTGTCTCATGAGGCTTGATTATTATTTCATGCTGGTATGTGACACAGTCCTCCCATCATGTGGCCGGTGCTAACTCTGTAGGAAATCTGCTGGGAGGAGGTCAGGCAGCTGGGAGCTTTTATGTGGCATGTCGGGGTCAAATTGGATTAGAAGGTTAGAGACATTGAGGGGGTTCATAATACAGGTTTTATAGCTCTCAACAAGCCAATTGAGCATTCATGTGGTCGACATGACATGGATTAACTACAGGAAGGAGGAGAGAAGGAGACCCCCTGATCTCTAATTAGGCTGGTGAGAGACAGGGCTACTTGGTTTGAAGGGAATGGTGAATCGAACTGACTTGATGATTATCAAGAACTGTTTTATTGACCTGAGCTCATCAGTGGTTGACATTTTGTCTAAGGAATAAGTGTTATGACGTGTTATGGACTATTTTTGTAATTTTTWAAAAATATATACCAGTAAAGTTTTCTTCACACTTGACAATCTCTTTATGACACAAAAAACATCATCCAGATAGTGAGTGTTCCTTACAAGGACACGTTGGGCACTCCATTTAGTGTGATAAAGTTTAATGGGTGATTAGGTTTTGGGGTTTTACCATCTCAAAACTTTTGTCATTAGGTSCTGGTGGCTAATCCTTGGTGGAGTATGTGGAGGTGTGGTGGCAGCCTACGAAGTGAAGTGGAGGAGTGGCATAGATTAATAGGCTACCGTGATCCTGACAAAGTCATGTTAACACCTATCATATGTCATACCAGCGATGGTAGTGTACATGAGCCTCTAATTCAGGGGTGTCAAACTCATTTTTACCGAGGGCAACATGCGCATTATGGTTGCCCTCAAAGTTGTAATAATCTTAGATGACTTATGTTTAACTGACTAAAAAATGAAACGTCACATTCCTTGTCTAATTGCTACAGCTAAGCACTGCTAACAAATAATAACTGAGATGTACATGGCAAGTTGTGCATAACAAAAGCATTTGATACATCCTCTTATAAAATGAAAAGTWTGAACAACTGACTAAATGAAAAATAAATAATACGAAAATTTTATTAAATGCATGAGAGTCTAACTCACTGTTGAGTTCTTGTGAGTAGCCACCATCTTGAATTCTGAACTGAGAGTTGTAGTTTTCTCACTTTTTGACAAGGAATTGTCACTGGAGGGGTGTTCCAGAAAAAGAATTATGACTTGTAAGTAGGAAATTCCCATTTCCCAGTACAACYGGGCCACAGCAAAGGTAGCTGTAGAATTTTAGCTGGCTGCAGGCTACTTTTGAATCCCGTGCACCTCCACCTGGTGGTGGGATGTCGTCATTTTGCAAGGTGAGGACATCTCAAGGGTGCAGAAAACTTCCTAACAGGTGCTAACATGAGAGAAGAGTCATGACGCCTCCACAACGAAGGAGGTTTTATAAATTTGTTATGATCCCTCCACTCTTTAAAAGGACATGGAGATCATAACAGGGTCATTGTTCTTTGTGAAAGGGGCAAAATGAATGAAGAGTGTTGGTGGAAGCTATTTTCTGACTGTCTTTAGAACAGGATGGATCCTTTCATCTTTAGGATACAGATCATACCATGCACTTACATTTTTGTGTGCATGCATATCAGTTTGTGGTTTTTTTATTTTAGTTTGGCATTAAAAAATAGAACTCAAGGGTTTATTTGATTTTAGTACTTTTTCAGTCTGATAAATAGAGATGAATATAAATCCACATAGCTCCATGTAGGCCTGTAGGAGTGCAGGACAACAATGAAGACATGAGACTGAAAGAGCACTCTGAGATAAAGAGGATCAGAGATGTGGGAAGACGAGTGGAGCAAAGCTGACAAAAGCTGAGTGTCCCACCTTCTATCAGCTACAGGTCGAGATAAGCAAAGAGCTACAATCAGAGGGWCATGAAGATAGATTCATGCCGGTCRGTGCAAAAACAAATACAACTGTTCAATTCAAGCCCGGAGTAAAAATATTAAGTTTATTTTTGTGAAACTAACGTGACTAAAAAGAGGTGAGGGTCAGTTTTTTCCTTGTGAACTGATTTTTACTGGACAGTAAAAGCGGTRACAGTGAGGATTTCTAAGTAATAATATCTATTTTTTTAACATTGTTTAGAATAAAAGTACAGTTTAACCAGACCTACAAGACATAGGTAGATCATTTTTCTATAGTTTTGTTAAATGGGATTGTGTAAAATTATTTTTGTCAGTTTGTTACAGAAAGACAAAGGATTTGAAGCACAACAAATAAAAATAATCTTCATAGCTCATTCAGTCACATTAGGTCAATAGTTCATGCTTACACTGACTTTGTTTTTGATTTAAYAAGGTTCTCAGAGAAATTTCAGAAATTTTAGCTGCTTATACTGTATATTGCTTTAACCATTTATCATAATTAATTGGTGCTGTTTCTTTGATTTTTTTTGACGTAAGTAAATTTTGTCATTAAAAAGTTGTATTTCTTTTCTATTTCTGCAAAACAATGCTAAAACCATCAATACAGCTAAACCAAGAGAAGCTAATCTAGTTAGCCGCTAGCTGGACTCATTCCAACAGGTAAATTAGAAACATGCCAGTTAAAATATGTATATATATACTGTACATTCTCATGTTACTTTAATTTACGGAAGCTAGAGGGCGTTTCCCGCATGTATTTCTTCCCATGGTTTTCTGGTGTTTATGTCATGTTTTCAACAGGATCTTGTAAGTGAGATATTTCTAGACCTGTGACTTTGTCTCTCCTTTTTRTTCTTCCTTGGCCATCCTGCAACACCAACATGTCTTCAGATGGCTCACTTCCAAAGTTATGTGATGTCTATAAAAAGGTTTCTGCTGCCAAGTCAGTGTCAGATAAATGCCAAACAGTGAGACCACCCATGACTTCAGATCATTTCAGTGCAGGAACAAAGTGAAATCTCTGCAGTCAGGCTCAGCGTACATGTTGTAACTTTACTCACCTTAAGGCTGACTTCATCTGTTTCTTCATTACAGAAGTAAAACGGTCCTGCACATCTGGACTGGAGGTGGAAGAGCTTTGGTCTGTTTGTATTTATTCGTGTGTACTTTTCTTTGCCCACCCTCCCACCTCTAAGTTTGCAACAATAAACTTGAACATGTACAAAAGTGCATGGTGAGTGAGTGGTGCTCAGAAACACACACTCAACTCAACCCTCTAATAATATGTCTCCAGTTGGCCAAACTGATGAATTAGAGACCCCCAAATGTTGACCTGTCTGCTCTGGTCTGGTCTGGGTTTTGTATGTGTTTGTGTGTTTTGGTCCGTTTGATGTGTGCCAAAGGTGGGTTTTGTGCACATGTGAGTGTTTGTGCTTCTGACTGAAACATAGCTTGTTACGGTAGGAAAGCTGCGAGTTTTTCACTACGGGAGATGRGTTCCACAGAAGAGAGAATCAAGAAAATGTGAAGCCATCTCTTCACCAGCGCACTAAATACTCTAATTGCCATCCACCGGGTCCGCATTTCTCTTTTGGAGGATTATGTCCAAACGAGGCAAAGCAGTGAGGCGTGGGCGACAGTCTGGATCAGATCAACCCAAATTAAAGCCAGGTCAAGATGATTAACACATCTCTCTCATCTTTCTTTTAAACTGGGGGATGGATCTGAAACACAAGGAGTAGCAAACAGGGAGCTAAAACATCTGCCTGAGATGTCATTAAAGCAATTTCAGAAATCTAGAACTGATTTAAACTGCTGATTAATACTAAATATTTCAGGTTTAATCAAATTTCTTGAAGGAATGCATTTCACTTAGAGTAGTGGTCTCTTCAACCACATCTCAAAAACKARTGAYGTGTGGATGAATACCTCAACTTTATTCTCTAATCGATACTAAAATCAAAATATTGATACTTTGATGCTTCAGTCATTTCAGGTAAYATATATCACTAGACATGGGTTTTTACGAYGTAAAAACAAGTGTGCATTGCTTTGCCTGCAGCAGTGGACTTGCAGAAAGAAATGTGACCAAGTTCAAATGTGTTTTCTACCAGCTTGTGCCTGTCAAGTCAGCAGGTKTCTGGAATGAGCGTAATTGTGTAACAATATGAAGTTTGTAGAGATTTTTTGTTAAAGTTGCTGTAGCTGGGTTTTGAACCCTGATCTCCCAGATGAAAGCCCATAGAGTTAACCATGAGACCATTAGAGCTGGGGCAGAGAGCACTGCCAGGGTTTGGTTTGTATGTGTGCAGAAAGAGGCCACATTGCCAGTGCAATTGCTGACACTAAACTGCAATATATTACAGCAATAGAGTAACATTAGGACAATATTATAGCAAAACATCAAAATACAATCATATTAGTATTGTAACCACTGAACTATTGAGATTAAATATTATTAAACAATGTTTCAGAACTGAGTATATACAGCAGGGGGCAGTATTGGACCAATACAAGGCTCCATTGACTCTCATTGTGAATTATTAAACATTGATATTTCAAAAACTATAAGTTGTACAGGCACCAAAAGGCATAGCCATAATTTGGCACAGGAGCTTTACAGATATAAATTACAATGGCAGCTCTAGGACAAAGTATGCAGGAGGAGAAGCGTGCCAAAGTGGAGATGACTTGGATGGGAAACAAATCACAATAGTGTGCATTGCATTGGCAATGCACACAGATGAACAGGAACACAGTGGAACTAAACCTTTAAAATTGTATCTAAATCATACATGATTGGAGGGAACTATTTTTCTTCCACTTGGGTAATACGTAAGTGCAGTGGCACATAGTTGCAGTCTGTAGACGTTATATGTTCAGTATTTTCATGCTAATATGTTCATGTAAAGTAAATTAATTACTTACTATTTTTTTATTTTCATAATAGTTTTTGATAATTAAACAATAGTTTATTTTAAATTGGTTTAAATTGAAGACCCTCTTTGACACAGTTGTGGCTTCAGCCATCTTTTATGGCGTTGTATGTTGGAGCAGAAGCTTATCTACAGCTGAGAGGAAGCGACTGGATAAGCTCATCAGGAAGGCCAGCTCTGTGCTGGGATGCCCCCTCGACCCAATGCAGGTGGTCGGAGACAGGAGGACTCTGGCTAAAATAACATTAATGACAGAGAACGTCTCCCACCCCATGCATGGAACTGTTGCTGAGCTACAGAGCTCCTTCAGTGACAGACTGCTGCATCCTGAATACACACAGGAGCGTTACCACAGATCATTCCTCCCAGCAGCTGTTAGACTCTACAATCAGCACTGCTCCCAACAAACTCAATAAGTATTCATGCTTGTTTGTACAGTTACCATCAGTGTTTCTCAGTCAGTACCTAAATAACAATCTTGTGGCTATTGCACATCCATTTGTCTCTACTGTAACACTAACTGTAAGTATCTGCCATTTACAATATTTAGTACACATGTGCATTGTTATGTACACTACTGGAAAATCCTTAATTTGACTCAACTGTACACTTCGTTGTAATTTACCTGCACCTCATTGTAATTTTCTTGCACAGTATCACCTTTTTTTATTGCCATGTACAGTAATTTGTTTATTTATATTTAAATTTCATTTTAAAAGAGACAACGTACAGTATGTTGTGACTTGGCGCTATACAAATAAACTTAAATTTTTTATTGTTATTTCTATTCTATTACCACTACTACCACTGCTATTGGTTCATAGCAATATGT
>NW_013952426.1:1384926-1390212 GCF_001266775.1 Austrofundulus limnaeus | reverse complement strand
CGACCCTGAAAAGGAAGAAGCGTGTACAGAAAATGGATGGATGGATGGATTTTTCATTTCATTATGACGAGAAAATCTCAAATGGTATTCGAATATTGACATTTCCCAGCTGGAAAGTAACAAAACTTTGCTAGCTCACAGGGAATATCTCAAAATTTATAAGTGTTTTTCCTCAAAATCAGCTTTTTTGTTGCTACTGCTCAAAAAGGTACTTAAAAATGTATTATCATATTTCACACAGTTCATTCAAATGAAACTTTGAAAAGGCATTTATTTGTTATATTTTGACAAATTGCAAATTTTTGTAAGTGTATTAATCAAARCACTATATTTGTTTGTTTCTCCATAAACCCCTTTTAGAATAAATCCTTGTTTCGATGTGATGGGTCACATRYAAGCTTGTGCKTGTSTACAGCAAAAGTTCTCAAACTTTTGATGACTWATTCTAGGTTAGGAGACTGTTAATGATCAGTTCCATCTGCCATGCTAATTCGTGTCTTTATTAAGTCTAATAAAAAATATGTAGATTAAAGTTTTTCAACTGATTCTGATATTTTTTGTTTTGTTTTGTTTTTTTTCCAACCGTTCCAGGTGCGTCCAGCCAGCCAAAGAGGAGGCGTGCTCTTTGCTGTCACAGATGCCCAACAGAAGGTGGTGGAGCTGGGTTTGGCGCTCACTCCAGTTCGTGGGGGCGTCCAGAGCATCTTGCTGTACTACACTGAAAAGGAGCAGGCCTCCCACAGCCTCAAAGCTGCTGCTTTTAGTGTCCCAGACATGACCGAGCAGTGGACACGGTTCACGGTGAGCTGCACACAAAACAAATGCTCATTTAATGCTATTTATTTGTTGTATTGGTCTATTATTGTTCCATCTTTTGTGCTTCAGTCAAAGGTATATAAAGTACTTGACAATCTTCTTGTTTCATAAGGGGATTGGGTGGGGGTGCTAGAATCAGTCTTTTTTAGTTTTTTTTTCTGTGTACAAGAAATAAAACAACAATATTTATGTTATAGCATGTTTTTTTATAGATATTTAATTGTTGAGGATCAGTGTTTTTCAAATTATGGCTGCTCAGACTGTTAATTCACTACTGAAAACCTATTTGTCTTCAGTGACTATTATAGCTGACCTAAAAGACTTTGATTGTTATTGATTTCCATAGGTTCATTTATTTTATTTATTTTTTTGTAAAGTCTCACTTTAAAGTTCTCAAAGCTTGAGTTTATCTTGATTGCTTTTCTATTTTAAGCTTTGCAGAGTACTTGGTCAACAACAGTTGAATTTGAAAAAGATAAGATAAGCCTTTATTCGTCCCACAAGGGGGRAAATTACAGCAGCATTTTCAGCAAGTAGGGAACAGCAGCACATGTCTTTATTTCATTTAYAAATGTGCTATAAAACCAAAGCAGGTGAAATTATGAATGCACTAGAAAATAAATATTGACTTGTCTTAACTTAAAGGGGCAGACATTATAAGATTTATTTTTCTTCTGCTACCTTTCATTTTATTTTGATTTTTTGATTTGTGTATTTACTTAGTTTCTATTGTATATTTTGTTTTTAATGAAATGAATAATTTTTTTGAATTGCATTGAAAACTTGCTGAAAGGTTCACCACATTCTGAATTAACTCACAAACAGGTAGCAGTGCCATCCCCTTCAACAAGTCTTTAATATAATGTAGACTCCATTTATTTTATTGAAATTCATCCTTTAAATGCATCCTTCAGTAAACATAGAAGTAAAAACTAACCATTCTATTTCCACCACCATAACTTAAATGAGGTTTATGCTCCTCTACAGAAAATAACTTTATCTTCACTTACTAATTTCCTGTCAATGTGATCTAAAAGCAGTCATAGTTTACTCAGGTCTTCACTTCGTTGTTCAGAATATCTTTATTTATTTAATCGTCTTTTGCTGATTTGCATCAACATTAAAACCAATGCATTAAAGGAATACAGACATGTTTCTTATGGTGCTTTCTCTGCCTGCAGTTAGTGGTGGAGGACAGTGAGGTGCGTCTCTACATGGACTGTGGAGAGGCTGAGAAGACCACCTTCCATCGGCGGCCAGAGAAACTCTCCTTCTCACACAACTCTGCCATATTTATAGCAAAYGCAGGAAGCACAGGGCTTGAGAATTTTGTGGTAGGTAAACACTTTCATATATACTGTATACAGTATTTGTTGGAGTCTTTGTGTTTGGTTGATAAATTTACCTATGGTACTTACTGTACATTGCTGTACAAATACGTACATACACAAGCCAATTCCATAATCACTTGCCTTTCATGGTGGCAACATGCAAATATCACAAAATACTCCATTTTATCTGTTTSTGGGAGAAACACACAAAGTTGAAAYTAATGWGAAAATCCCAATGAGCTGTAATACWGAAATGTATTTAYTTAGCTGTTTTTAGATGCCTGTATTTTTTATTTGTTTATTTTTCACTCAGCATGTGTAAAAATCAAGGCCCGTAGACCAAATGTGGCCCTCCACAGCATTTGATGTGGCTCCAGAGAGTGTCAATGTATTAATGTCTTTAAAATAAGGGCATGATGCTTTAAATCCAGGACTGATCATAAAYTACRTCTCCCAAAATGCATGTTGTTCACCCAGCATTACAACATCCCACCACTAGGTGGAGCTACATTTAGCTGCATTTTTGCAGGCTACTTTTGCTGCAGCCTAGTTGTCCTGTGAAGAGGGGATTTCACACTGACAAGTCGTAAATTTAAACTGGAACACCCCTCCAGTGCGAATTCGCTGTCAGAAGGTGGTTCAGAATTCAAGATGGCTGTATTAAGGAGTAAGACTCTTTTACTTACATTTTTAGTAGTGTTTCTGTATTATTTATTTCCCTTTTAGTCATCATACACTTAGTATTTTTCAGTGTTTTTACAARGACATGTTTCTATGCAGGAAATACCATGTAGAGCTGTTATTATTTGTTAGAGGTGCTCAGCCGTGGTAATGAGACGAGGAATGTGACGTTTCCTGTTTAGCCAAAGTTAAATGTGAAGCGTCAAACTAAATTTCAACTGGCCCTTTGAGGGCCACCATGRTGCTCATGTGKCCCTCAGTGAAAATGAGTTTGACACCCCTGCTCTAAACTATGAGGAGATCTTCGTGTCAGATATTCATTGTGTAGATGGACAATGCAAATCAACATACAGGATGAGTGAAAAGTCTCAGGACACACTTTTATTTCAGAAACAAAAGGGAAAGGGAACTATTTGAATACCTCAGCAAGCAATGGACGAGGGGGCCTTTATTTTAAGCCATGTGTTCAGAACATGGCCACCATCTTAAAAGACACTAATGGATCAAGAAAAAGGTTTTCCACAGGGAAAGTGGTCATTTAGCATATTTAAGAAGACCAGATAATTGTTTGCTGCATTCAGATTTGCAGCATATCTTGAGGTTAGATTATATTACATTAAATTTTCAAGAACTACTGTATATGTATTTGTACAATGAAACACAACATATTGTATTATACAGAAAATAATCCCAAACAAAGTTGATGCAGATTAAATTTGCCACATTTTTCCAATGTTTCTGTAAAAACTTYCCATGTACGATAAGATGGCTGGAAGTCTGTGAGTAAAGCACACACTAAGTCTAACATTATATTATGAACAAAATCCTGAACAAACAAATTAAAACGTGATGATCCCAACAACACTTAGACTCTTGGGATTTCCCATCCTTTGCTGGCTTTGTTTCACATGTTTTGAAAGATCAGGGACAGAGAGGAGGCCTGACAGGAGGAAATAACAGAGGAGGAGGAACGGGAAGGGGAGTGATGCAGAAGAAAGAAGGGTAAGAAAATGAATGGGGGCATAAACTGATAGCAGATGTGGAAGTCAGATGTCAGCATGGCTTTCTTGTGGTCAAATCAAAGGCTCAACTCAGAACTTGGAATGGATCAGCTGTGAATGTTTGGCGTGTTTATATTTTGTTTCCAAACCAAGAAAAAAGGTGCAACTTTTTTTTACAGAAATGTGAAATTACACTAAATAATAATAACGTTCTTAGATTAGGATATGAAATCTGTGCAAGCAGGTTTTTAACCCAGAGAAGAGGAAATAAAACATCCAAACACAGGATCCACTGGCAGTCCTCAGCACTACTGGCATGGCGACACAGCGCGGTCATCCTCACTTCATTCAGCTGTTCTGACTTTCTGAAAGAGCTATCTGAAGCATGAGAACAGAATCTGAGCCCGCTCCGCTTGTTCTGTCGTGTCTATCTGGGTCACTGTCTGTGTTTGTGGCAGGGGCCACTTTCCACCCATTCTGTTTATGAGTCAATGTTGTACGGATTATCATCATCGGCCTGAAGAATGAATAGACTTTTTTAAAGAGGCAATATCATGAAAAATCAACTTTTTTTAGTTTTATATAATGTTATAATGTTACACTCTCATAAAAAAACATGCCCAAATCCTTTGACTCATTCATGCATATTTGAGAAATCCTGCAGCGTTTTTAGGAAGCCATGCAGAGGAGCAAAACAACAGGTGGGGACCAGAGACGCCTTTTGGGACCAGAAACGCCCCTGGGACGTGTCTTTAAGCCGAACTTCCTCATCATGGAGCACACCTCCCCACCCCACACACCCCACCCATGACTCTTGCAGGCTCTCGGCAGTAACAGAGCAAAGGGAAAGTGAAATTTTAACTGTCTTTTGCCCTTAACACTACTGCTCACTCAGTAAAGCTCTTTTCAGATTCAAAATACCTTTGAGGAAATGTATTTTCAGATGCCAAATAAACTGCGTCATAGTGCACACGTAAACCCCCTGTAGGAGGTGAGCTTAAGGTGGCATTAAGCTTTTCCCACATCTCTCATACACAAGGTTATGAGGAAACTTTTACCAAGGTATTTCTCATTACTTGTTAATATCTTGACTGTGCGAAGTGAAAAGTGACAAAATAAGTGAACGTTCAGACGAGTTCAAGTTGATCCATAAAAGACTATGCAATCATTTATTTACACAAATTGAACAGCCTCGGGTTGAGACCACCGGCGGCGTGCCGGGTCCCTGACTGTGAAGTCTTCCCTAGTTAGCTCATGGGATCAGACTTAAAGCCAAACTGGGGTTTCTCTGGAGAGAATCCCAGCTGACTTCCTAGGTTGGAATCAGGAAGAAGAGTGAGTGTTGCTCAAAGCCGTCCGGGTTAGTAAAAGAAACGGACGAACTTTGGTTCTGCCCTCAGGCTTAGAGATGAGTCAGAGAAAGAAAGATAAAGATTTGCCAGCGGCGCCAGCCCAAG
>NW_013952426.1:1367976-1383012 GCF_001266775.1 Austrofundulus limnaeus | reverse complement strand
ACACACACACACACACACACACACACACACACACACACACACACACACACACACACACACACACACACACCTGCACTGAAATGGGACGGGACAGAAGCGGAAGTTGGTTCTTAAAGTGACAGAGGCCAATTTCAAGGTATTTAGAAGAGGAAGTGATGATAAGATAAGTTTATTTTCTATTTAAACATAAAAACAGCATTTTAATAACAGCTAAAGGTGACAGATACTTTATTATGGTATAGTATTTAAATGTATGCCTGAGAAACACATAATATTGCCCCTTTAAAATTTTCCAAAATAGTTGAGTCTCTTTATACTTTCATGAAAGCTTTCCTAACTGCTCTGAACTACATAAAACACACCTCTCAATTTGTGTTTTGGGACGCAAACCCAAAAAAAACCAAAAAAAAAAAACAGGCTGAACCCAAAAAGAATAAACACACCATGTTCATCTTTCTTTTTTCCATCGTTCTCTCTCTGCAGGGTTCTATTCAGCAGCTGATCATAAAGGATGATCCTAGAGCAGCTGAGGAGCAATGTGAAGAAGACGATCCCTATGTGAGACACAAACACAGTTTCTTTTTTGTTTCTATACTTAAATAGAACAGGTTACAACTGATTCAGTCCAATCTAAGAGTATGACTTTTTAATGCTTGAGTAGTTTACAAATCCCACCTAACTTTCATGGCAGTCGTGTATTTTCCGCCAAACATGAGTGAATTGTTGATACAGGCCTCGGGATATGCGAGTGGAGATGATGTTCTGGATGATAGAGAGACAGAAGAAGTGTCAATGAAGAGGGGCGAGGAGAGAAAGTTGATGGTAGGTTGTTGGGTGGTGGAAAGTCTATGTGTGTGTGTTATCTTCAGTCCTCCATCCTAGAAGTCAGTCTGACCCCAARCACAGTCTGCTTTGATAGCTTCAAAGGAAATTGTCCACGAGAAGGAGGAGAGTTTGTTACCACATCTGAAAGGCATTTTGGAGACTTTGATTTCTTGTTCTGTGATGTTCAGATTTAAAACTGATCCTAAATTTTGAACTCTTAAAGCAGATATTTCATTCAAATCTTAATCCTAATGCCATACAAGGATCTAAACGCATTTTTATTAGCAAGAATCTTTTTGATTTTATCGACCAACATGTTTTTATGTCCTTCTTTTCCATTTCCCTAAGGGAGAGGACAGCATTCCTGTCAGAGCTCCACCCACTGAGGCTCCAGAGGCGGAGCTTGAATATTCAGGTCACATGACTCCAACGACAGCCAATGAAAAACATCTTTTAACAGGTCAGCGCAAAACCTAAATATACAACGTTAGCTTATTTCAAATGAAGGGAAAAAATAATTTAATAAACCTCCAGAGTTTGAATTGTTTTTGAACTGACTGATCCTGATCATGTCACATTTTGTACGCAGATTCACAGCCGATAGAGGAGGCAGGAGAGCCACCAGGCCACGTGAGTTCAGATCTGGACTTTTGTAAAAGACACAGGATGTGTTGATCTGTAAATAAAACCTACAGGCTGAATCAGATTTCTTTTGAACTTTAAAAAGATGTTTCGTTCCGACTCATGCTTCCAACAGACGTTCATGAGTTACCGATTTTTTTTTTGTAATTTTTTTTTTTTGCAGGGTCGTGTCAAGCCTGGGTTAAAAGGGGAGCGTGGTGATCCTGGACCACCTGGTCCACCTGGTCCTCCAGGGCCTAGCTATGTACTTAAAGAGAAGCTCGGACAACCCGGGCCACAAGGACCAACGGGAACACCTGGACAACCTGGAAGAGATGGACAGAAGGTTTGTGAGCAAAAATCTGAATTAAAAATCAGTTTTCCAATAAAAACGATGCAGATGTTTTCGGTCGTTCTCTTTGAATCTTGAATTGTTTTCCTTCACAGGGAAGCAAGGGTGACAAGGGTGATCTAGTAAGTAGTTATATTTTCTTACATTTTAGGTTATATTGCTGCACTTTAAACACCATACTCTAAGTTATTTGTTTTTTTTAACCATCAGGGTCAGAAAGGACATCAGGGATTTCCAGGTTTGAATGGAGAAGTCGGAGCCAAAGGACAGAAGGTGCTTCTGAACACTAATCCCGGATTGGAGAAAACTTTGCATGTTTGTCTTTTTGAGGCCATGAGTGCTGCGTTGTCATTAATGACTGATTAAAAACAGGAATATTTAAAACTCTAATTTATAGAGTAAAACCAAAAAAATTACGAGTTGGTTAAACCACCTAAAGGAGTCAAACATTGAATTGAACTGAAACACAGATACAGACTGGTACCTGCAGCTACTTAATTTAAAATAKTATCTTCAACTCATTTGACAGTAAGTACCAGCTTTTGTTACTTGAATTTGTCTTTGTAAATAGTTGCTGGTATTTTTTTTAAATGAGTACTCTGAAAAAACGTTTTGACACCACGTAAATTATTATTATTATTATTATTATTATTATTATTGGAGCTACATTATCACAGAGCTGCTTCTACCTCCCCTAACCTACGTTCCTTCATGTATTTTGGTTTTTAATAATAGGACTCAAGTACAGAGGAAAAAAAAGTTTTCATTTTGTGCTCTGTCTCATGTCGCCCCCCTCTACAGGGAGACCTGGGAGTTGGTTTACCAGGTCCCCCTGGCCTTCCAGGACCCCCTGGACCGCCACGATCCCGCAGTGTTCCTGTGAGCAACAAAATGTCAAATATTCAAAATCATTGTAAAATCAATGTCGGAAATAGTTTGCGAGAAATTTTTTTTTCAATTGAGTGAAAAAGACACATCTCCTGACATGTTTCAGTATGGACCAGACGCCCTGGGTTCTGGGTTTGATGATCTGGACAGTGATACTGAACCTGTTAGGGTAAAAACCAGCTCTGATACAATCTGACATTATGTAATTATACACGGGGAGAAAAAAAAGAACATTCTCTTGYCCTTAGGGCCCTCCTGGTCCACCGGGGCCTCCAGGGCCTCCCGGGCCCCCTGGACACCTGTCTTCAGAGCTGAGGCCAGATTATGCTGGACCACATGGTACACCTGGCAGAGACGGACCTCTAGGCAAACAAGGGATACCTGTAAGTTAACTCTCAGTTTAATCTAAATAAATGTTTATTTAAAATGTACAGATTGGTAAGTTTRTACTTGCAATTAGACAGCTTTTGTGCTTAAAAAAACTAATAAATATTTCACTTCCATTAAATATTTCATGTTCCCCAAGAAATGTTTAATTCTGAAAGTTAAACTAAATGTTTGGTTTTGTTCAGTGTTACTGTATGTTGTTATAATATGACTTAGAATTAGCATTAGAATAAGTTTCTTATTTAATCTTTACAGTCTTTTTATGTTTTAGACTCAGTCCAGTCTGTGTTAGGTTATTACAATGTTATTTCTATCTGCATGTGTACCTGTTAAGTGACAAGCCTCACACACCTTGTGTGAACTTTGTATTGACTTCCATTCATGTTTTAGTCATTTCTACAGCCTAACCCTGACCATTTACCCTAAACGTAACCACCCCAGTACATGACCCTAATCTAGCCTATCAATTCAGACCAGGCTTTGGTCCCCATGAGGAGCAGTGGGTCCCCACAAGGCTGTGTTTTTCTGTAAAATGGTGCCCACGATTCAAAAACTTGTCCCCGCACACGCTTCCATATTATCATCCATTATTCTGCCTTCGCCTCCACCCATCCTTCATCTACTGCTGCTTCATTCACCCACGTTCTTCAACTGTTGTCTGCCTTTTCTGTTCTGTTGCAGATGTTTGAGGATTTGTTTAGTGGTTCTGGGTCTGCCGGGTCAGGTTTGAGCTCAGAGTCAACATTACTCCTCAGCGCAAAGCTCGACTCCAGTATCAGTTCTCGCTTCAGTACTCATCCCAGTTTGGGTTCTGGTTCTGGGCTTGAGTCTGCTGGGGGTTCAGGCGAGGTATAGTGTTTTGGTTTGTGACACAAACCAGAAAATAAAAAGACTATTACAGTCTAATGTCTGAGTACTGAGGCAGTTTTTGCTTGTTAATTTTAATGTGAAGGCAAGTTTGCAAGACGTTTGCTAAAAGATGAATGTAAACTAGTGAACGCAGAGTTCTGAACGAGTTCAAAGCTAAAAGCTAAAACTAGCAAAACAATAGCTACCATAAATTCTGAAAGTAAAAAAGGGTGGCTAAATTTAGCAGATTAGCTTTTAGCTTAAGTCAGCAGTAGTGGAAATAGCATAAGCAGTAGTTATAGCTTTAGGAGCACCAGTAGTGTTAGCAGTAGTATGCTAATGTGGATTTCAAGAGAACAATTTTTGTGAAGGATCTGTATAGATCTCAATGTATTTTTAAATAACATTATTTTGTAAAAAAAAAAAAAAAAAAGGTTTAATATTTTGAATAGTAGAATTTTTTTCAAAAAACCAAAAGTCAAAGCTTCCATTTCTTGAATAAGCAGAATATTTCATAACTACAAAAACTGCACAAAGTATGCAAAGTAGTTAGATGCCAAACAGTCTGTGAAAAAAAACTGTATTGCGAATGCTGAATCAGCATTTACACAATAAGTTCAGATTTTATCTGAAAAGAGAATTTAGTGATAAAAAAAAATCAAGTCTGCTTCAATGCTCAGGCGATTATGACTGTAAATCATCTCTTGTCAGATCGTATTTATACTTTTCTCTGGCAGCAATCTATTTATTTTTACTTGCTGACTATCTGCATGTGTCTGTGTCTCAGGTATCTTTTTTTTCCTCTTCATTTGCTGTTATAAAGAAAACGTCATTTGGAGCAATTTGTTTATTTGCTTTCATTTCAAAGTTGCCGTGAAATTAAACATCCTAGAAGGAAGTTTAATTTTATTTGGCAAAAATAAGTGGCTGATTATACACGCATGACACTGCTTATGGTTTAAACGTGATAAAAGTACAACTTTGTTTTCACTGGTTATTTTATTTTTCTCACTTATAAGAATATACTGTGAGCTATAATGAGAGTAGGGTGCAGGTGGAAGAGAGTTCGAAGAAGTGGATATACAGCGGGTAAAATAAGTATTGAACACGTCACCATTTTTCTCAGTAAATATATTACTAGAGGTGCTAATGACATGAAATTTTCACCAGATGTTGGTAACAACCCAAGTGATCCATACATACAAAGAAATCAAACCATAAATGTCCAGAAATGAAGTTATTTGTAATAATGTGGAATGGCACAGGGAAAAAGTATTGAACACATGAAGAAAGGGAGGTGTAAAAAGGCATGGAAAGAGAAGACACCAGCTAAACTCTCTCAGTAATTAGAAAGCAAGCCTGCCCCTTGTCAGTGCAAGTTAATATCAGCTGGTTCAGTCCCAAATGATGGCCAGGTATCACACAAGAACCATCTGATGATGGGTAAAAGTAAAGAGCTCTCTCAAGACCTTCACAACCTTATTGTTGCAAAGCATAATGATGGCATCGGTTACAGAAGAATGTCTAAACTTCTGAAGGTTCCAGTGAGCACTGTTGGGGCCATAATTCAGAAGTGGAAAGAACGTTATTTCACCATAAACCGACCACGACCAGGTGCTCCTCACAAGATTTCTGACAGAGGAGTGAAAGGAATTATCAGAAGAGTTGTCCAAGAGCCAAGGACCACTTGTGGAGAGCTTCAGAAAGACCTGGAATTAGCAGGTACGWTTGTTTCAAAGAAAACAATAAGTAATGCACTGAACCACCATGGCCTGTATGCACGCTCACCACGCAAGACTCCACTGCTGAAGAAACAGCATGTTGAAGCTCCTTTAAAGTTTGCTGCACAACATTTAGACAAGCCTGTGAAATACTGGGAGAATATAGTCTGGTCAGATGAGACCAACATTGAACTGTTTGGATGCCAGAATACACATCATGTTTGGAGGTCAAATGGCACTGCACATCAGCCCAAAAACACCATACCAACAGTGAAGTTTGGAGGTGGGAACATCATGGTGTGGGGCTGTTTTTCAGCATATGGTACTGGCAAACTTCAAATAATTGAAGGAAGGATGAATGAAAAATATACAGAGACATTCTTGATAAAAATCTGCTTCCATCTACCAGGATGATGAAGATGAAACGTGGCTGGACATTTCAGCAAGACAATGAGCCCAAACACAAAGCCAAGGAAACTCTCAGTTGGTTTCAGAGAAAGAAACTAAAGCTGCTGGAATGGCCCAGCCAATCACCTGACCTGAATCCAACAGAAAATCTATGGAAAGAACTAAAGATCAGAGTTCATAGAAGAGGYCCACGAAACCTTCAAGATTTGAAGACTGTTTGTGGAAGAATGGGCCAAAATCACACCTGAGCAATGCATGCCACTAGTTTCTCCATACAGGAGGCGTCTTGAAGCTGTCATTGACAACAAAGGCTTTTGTACAAAGTATTAGATAAATTTCAGTAAGTCTGTTCAATACTTTTTCCCTGTGCCATTCCACATTATTACAAATAACTTCATTTCTGGACATTTATGGTTTGATTCCTTTGTGTGAATGGATCACTTGGGTTGTTACCAACATCTGGTGAAAATTTCATGTCATTAGCACCTCTAGTAATATATTTACTGAGAAAAATGGTGACATGTTCAATACTTATTTTACCCGCTGTATGTTTTGTGATAAAGAAGAAGGAGATACATACAGTACATGTGGGAATGAGAGGGAGATGAGTGAACAATAAAGCTGCAAAGATCAGAAGTAATGAAGGTTTGTGAGTTTAAGCATCTGGTGTTAACCATGCAATGCAAAAAACAGACCATAAGAGAGGTGAAGAATAAAGTAAAAGCAGGGTGGAAGGGATGGAGGGTGATTTGTGACAAAAGGATAGCTGCAACTGTGAAAAACAGTTCAGGATATTTTCAATGTGAGTGATCAAATTGGACAGATGTAGCGATGAATACTTCTAATGGACGAGTCATGTTGAGCATTTTAGAGACAAAATGTTGGAGGCTGAGATGGTCTGACCTTGTGCAGAGGATAGATGGTCGGTCTTTTTGACTAAGTATGTATTTGATAAAATTAGAAATACAAGGAAGAGTTTGGAGTCTGCAGTTTCCAGTGGGTGACAGTTTTAAAATCAAAAGGAACTGTCACAAACTGTCACATATAAGATAATGCCATGTGAAAGTCTGAGATCAGTGGTGAAAGTGACAGAAACATTGATGTCCTTTAATCTTGAATGGCCTATTTAAAGGAATACATTCCGTTTTTCATTATTTTCAGCTTTGCTGGTAAACAATGAGAAACAGGTTTGTCAGAAAATCATCCTTGCCACTCTGGCTGCTCACGTTGCTGCTTTATGTTACATTTAGCTGAATGACAAAAAGCATGGATGATATTCCTGTTTGAAGAAACTGACTAGTGGGTCAGTTTCCAACATGTTCATTCCTTTAAAGTCTCAGTCTTCTTTGGACTTGGAGTTGGTCCCTGTTGGAATGGCTGAGGGATCAACACAGAGCTCTGTTAGCACTTTAGCACACCCAAAGTTATTTTCACTGACTTATCACTGCATTCAGTATGTTTCTGTCTTTGTCCAGGGTGCTTCAGGASCTGATGGTACTTCAGGTCCACCTGGACCTGTTGGAGAGAAGGTCTGATCAGGTTTACAGATTACGTTGGTTCAGTTAAGCAAGTTTTAATCATCATCTGAGTGAGATCAATGATTAAACATAGCTGTAGATACTGCAACCTATCATTAATGTGTTTTTAATCATTTGTTTGTTTGGTTTCTATTAATGCTAATAGGAAAGAAATGTCAGACTGTGCCCTTAAAAAAAGGGTTGCTCATTATTTTTTCTATCATCAGGGTGAACGAGGGCTACCTGGGCCATCTGGACCCAAGGTAATCCACAGACAAAAGCAAACTGGACAGCCATAAGTCATGTTTTGATAAAATAAACACAATGGTAGTTTTATGATCAAATAGGAGTTATGTTAAAAGGAATATAGGGTCTTATTTGCTTTTATTTCTTCAGGGTGAACGTGGATCTGTGGGTGCTCCAGGATCTCCCGGGCTCCAAGGGCCTATTGGTCCCCAAGGAAAGAGGGGCCAAGCAGGTCCACCAGGGCCTCCTGGCCCACCTGGACCACCTGGAACTAAATTCTTTGTGGAGGTGACACCTGTTTATGTATTACAAAAACAATGATCACACACATCCCCTGTTCTTTAAATCATTATGCTGGGATGTTGACTTCACCACATTAGTTTTTGAATTCAAAATATGTCAGACGATATGTATTTATTTTTTAAGGACATGGAGGGATCTGGAAAGAATGACATGCTGATTGAAGCTGGTGTCCAAGGACCTCAGGTTTGTAAATGTGTTTATATGCTCTGTTTTATGGAGGATCAAAACTGACATAATTAAAAATAAAAGCAGAAATATATAAATAAATAAATGCACTTAAAATGTGCCAATTAATTTTAAAATGGAGAACTTTCCCTTGTGTTTTTTTTTTCATTTAATTAACCTTCATTTTTATTTTTCCAGCTTAGTTCTAACAAAGTATATATTGAAGCAGATGATTAAAATTTTATTGGTTTTGAAAATATATAATTTTTGTTTTTCCTTTTACTTGTAGATGCATTTGTGTCTCAAAAATGTTTTTATTTAATGTTTTAATAGTTTTTTCCCCACAAGTCTTTATTTCCATGTGTTGTTTTTACATTTTTAGGTCTCCTGTTTTAACTTTACCTTATGCCTTTTTGCCTCATTGTGCAAATGAGGTGGGCGGTCCTTCTTGGATCAGCCCCTCTCCTATTGGTCAATAGACAGGAAGGAACAGGATCCATGGGCAGATCAATTGTGCATGCTTGTGCTGCTTCATTTTAGCTTAAAGTTTAGTTAAAGCACTTACATTCTCCTTTTTTTAAATTAACTGTTGCAATTTAAGTGTACTTTTTAAATTATGTCAGTTTCTGTCCTCCAYACTGTTTGAGTTATTTTAAGTTAAAATAAATGCTTTTGTTTTGTTTTCTTCAGGGTTCCCCTGGGCTACCTGGACCACCGGTAATCAGTTTATGGAAATTCATCTTTGTGCATATTCTAATTGAACTGTTATAATTACCAGCTCATAACATTTTGTTTCTGTTGAAGTGATGAGCTCTTTAGTTTTTTAATTAGTTTTTTTTTTTCATTGACTTGTGTTGTGTTCTGATTCGAACTTTAGGGTGAGGATGGAACTCCAGGACCTCCAGGGCTCCCTGTCAAGGTGACATCATTGTAATGAGGCACTGGCAATATTTCTGTGTTCAGCACAAGCTTTATTTTATTTCAATTAATATCTGATTATTTTTTTCACTCACCATGAGTTGAATGTAACTGAAATTTATCCTTTTAAATTTTAGCACTCTTTAAAAATACAATGTGCTGCCTGCCTGAAGCAAAGGTTAGAGTGAAAGTCAGCATTTCTGTGCATTATTGCAGGGTGAACCAGGAGCACCAGGACCAGAAGGTCTTCCAGGCCCTGCTGGACTACCAGGTGTCCGTGTAAGCTTCAACATTTCAACTTTATATTTGATATAGTGTTAATTAAAATTCACTAAATGTTCTGAACATCTGTGTAAATATCAAGAGTGACTTATTTCACATAAAAATACAGTCTAGTTGTTTCCCTGTTGTTTTGATTGGAGCAGTTTAATTTGACATTTAGGTGTTTATTCATTAATTCTACAGTGAATTATAATTGGAATGTTTGTAACTGTTTTGTAATTCATCCACATCTGGGTAATGCTCTGCTACTCTGACATTTTAGAAACTTTGTTTAAAATTAAAATTGGCTGAGTTGTTGCTGACAAGATATCACTCATCTACTCCTGGCTAAAAAAAAAAAAAGCTAAATAAACTTTCTGATTAATATAATATCATTCTTTTCTGCAAACAGGGACCCAAGGGGGAGAAGGGCAGTCCAGGACCAAAGGTAGAGCTGCCTAACAAAATAATATTTGTTCAGAATTTACCGTTTGTTCCTCCTCCTTAATGTCTGAAGTGAAATTATTGGTTGTGTCACACACTTTTGTAGTTAATTTAATGTCTTCTAAGTATTGTCTCTGTTTACTTCATGTTTCGTACTTCAGGGGGATCGAGGCACTGATGGACTAAATATTACAGGACCACCTGGGCCTCCTGGACCGCCTGGACCTTCTGTAAATTTACAGGATGTAGGCATACACACACTCTCTCTTTCTTACACACACACMCACAATATGCACAGGATTACTTATGGCTAAGTTAGAGAAAATAAATGTAGTTTGACACTGTTTAATGTCATAATTTTTTAAGTACTACTGTGCTATGCTTTAAACCAGGGGTGCACAAACATATTCTGTCCTAGGTCTGCAGGCCAAATACAACAATATAATACATAAAAGGCAAATGCTTTTTAAATAAAGTCCTTTATTTTTTTGTGATTATGATAGCAGCGAGTGTGGCGGCCCATGATTTTTTTTTTGTTTGTTTGTTTGTTTTCAGCATGTACACTTGAAGAAAATTTTGTGGTCTTATAAAATGTGAAAATCTCCATGTGTGCTTAAATCTAGTCTTAACATATCTTGTAGTTACTTGTATTTCATGTTTAATCTCAATATAATTCAATGATAAAGTAAACATCATGAGTATTTACTGTATACAGTCATTGGGCCAATGACAGTAAGGATGACAACAGATTACAACCTAGTAACCAGGACAACTGCTGGCGGGCCACATCAAATAGCTTGGTGGGCAAATTTTGGCCACACATCCCCTACTTTGGTTACATCTCTTTTAAACTCTTAATAAAAACATTTATTTATTTATTTATTTATTTGATTGGTTGGTTAATGTCTTGTCAAAAATGTTGCAATAAAAAGTTTTTATTTTCTTATTTAGTTGATTAGACTATCTTTTAGTGAGTGAGCATCACTCTTTTAATTAGTTATTTTGTAGTGATACCAATAAACATCAAGAAATGAGTACTAAGTTGAGTCAATTAAAACTAAAACAAATGTTGGCTGTTCAGTCCTTAAGGAACCACAGTTGTGTTATCAGTGGAGTCAGTTGTCAAAAGTGTCTATTTTTCTGTCAACAAACTATAGTTATAGTTATAAACTAACTTGGACTCACACTCCTCATTTTCTGTTTTATCTGCAGCTGCTCCTGAATGTGACTGAAGGTTTCTTCAACCTCACCGAGATCAGAGGACCCCCGGGGCCTATAGTGTGTATTGTGATTCATTTCCCATCCAAGTCATCTTAACTTTGGCATTTTTTCTCCTCCTGCATACTTTGTCCTAGAGCTGCYATTGTAATTTATATCTGTAAAGCCCCTGTGCCAAATGATGGCTATGCCTTTTGGTGCCTGTAAAACTTATATTTTTTAAATATTTATGTTTAATAAATTATAATGGCAGTCAATGGAGCCTTGTATTGGTCCAATACTGCCCCCTGCTGCCTCTGCACAATATGGTACTGCACCATAGTTTCATAATATTTAAACTCAGTAGTTCAGTGATTACAATATTAATATGATTGTATTTTGATGTTTTACTGTAATACTGTCTTAATGTTGTCCTATTGTTGTAATATGTTGCAGTTTAGTTTCAAAGATTGCATTGGCAATGTGGCCTCTTTCTACACACATACAAACCAGCTCCTGGCAATCCCATCTACCACAGCTCCATTGGTCTAATGGTTAATGCCATGGGCCTTCATGTGGGAGATCAGGGTTCAAACCCCAGCTACAGCAACTTTAACAAAAAATCTCTACACACATCATATTGTTACACARTTATGCTCATTACAAACACCTGCTGACTTGACAAGCACAAGCTGGTAGAAAACACATTTGAAYTTGATCACAGTTCATTCTGCAAGTGCACTGCTGCAGGCAAAGGCATGCTACATGGCAATGCACACTTGTTTTTACATTGTAAAAACCCATGTCTAGTTAGCATTTAGCTGCTAGTGCAAAGTCACCATGACCTTTGATGGCTTCTGTTCATGTTTTTTTGTTAACATTTTTGGCTAGTGTTCATTCAGATTATTTTACTTTTGGAGCTGCTGTTTAATTTAACAGTGCATGTCATATATGACTTTGCCCAATAAACCTAAAAATAGTTATAATGATATGTTATGATAACCTTTTACTATCCATGTGCTTGTGTATTGCAGGGCCCTGAAGGTTTACCTGGCAAAGCTGGATTTCCTGTAATAATTTTCTCTACTTCATGTTGAGCATGTCTGCTACCAGTTTGAATTTACATGTTTATATCTGATTTACAATTTAAGAAATGCAAGTCACTGTACAACTACTTTATTGGCATTAGCTGTCCAAAATGTATAATTTGATCAGAGTTTTTTTTTAAAGGGACCTAGAGGGCCAAAGGGAGACAGAGGACCATCAGGTGCTCTGGGGCCAGCAGGGTCCAAGGTGATGCTGCAGATTGTGCTTGGAAGAAAATTTGTCCCATCCTAACTATAACTAATATTGTACATTAGTAAGGTATTTACATGTGCTTTTGTTGTTTATTTGCTCTGACAGGGACAAAAAGGAGAACCAGGGGTGACCATTGCTGCTGATGGATCTATTTTGTCTGCACCAAGAGGCCCTCAGGGGACTAAAGGCAAAAAAGTAACAGAACACTGACATTTTACTGTCACTTGGATTCAGTTTCAAGCACTAATGATGTTTGTATGTATGTAGCTCTAAAATCTTGGAGAAAGACCATAAAGAACTAACTAGCCTGCCAGAAACATCCCTTCTAGAAAAAAAAATTCACATGAATTGACCTGTTTTGTTAAAAATGTTCCAAAATCACATTAATCATATATCTGCCTGTCTATCTGTTAGCAAAACAAACCACTGCTTTTAACTAAACTCTCAAACTAACTAATGGATGTACAGTACATCTACAACTGATTAGCTTTTAGAGTCAACTCGATTCAAGATGGCAGTGACTGGTGATTGACTTTAGCGAACACAAAACTGCTATAACCCCATCAGTTCTGCAAATATTTAGCTAAAATTTGGTGTGATAGTAGCTGAGAGTCATCTCAAACATATCATCTGAGCACTAACTGATTCGTTAATTTCCTTAAAACTTTGGCATGGAAGGTCATACACATTTCTTCAAGAAATGTTTGTGAAAATATGTGACGTATTGCTTTGTATTTTGTACAGGGAGACCGGGGCTTCCCAGGACCTTCTGGACCTATGGTGAGTTCATACTAGTGAAAAAGTGTTGAATTCACCTCAGTGATGCTGATGACCTCAGAGCTGTTACTGTTACAGTTACTGTCTGTCTGGTTGTTTGTTTCAGGGACCAATTGGACCTCCTGGTCAAAAGGGAGAGTACGGCTTCCCTGGGCGTCCAGTGAGTATTTTCACCTGTTCAAGCATACAAACTGACCAATATTATGTAATGTCAAAAGTAACTTTGCACTGAAACTGTCRTTGCAAATAATGTCTCAATTGTTGAAAGCCAACAAATGCAGTAATTACTGGTTTTGTCATTTTTCTTTCTGCAGGGGCGACCTGGTATAACAGGGAGAAAAGGTGACAGAGGAGAGTCTGTTGGCCTGCCGGTAAACACAAACAGTTCAATTCCACTTCTTTAAGCACTGATTTTAAGAAAAAGCCCTCTAATTACTATAAATAACAGTTTAAATTACACATAAAGTCAAAATTTTCTTCACTTAGACAACTTTTTGTGATGCAAATTACCACCATTTTTCAGTTTGTAGTATGAATCATTAGRTACACACTATGTGTACTGTGTATTTTTTCATGAATTTGCATTTACATTTTATGAAAGGATGAGTACTAACTTCTAATAAATTGAAAGTTGTTCTTTGTAAACCCAAGCTTTGTGAAAATGGTTGAACAAAAATCATGAGACTGCAGGACTTTTTGTGTACAAGACAAATTCAATTCATTTCATTCAACTTAAATATTTCAGATCCCGCCCCTCCCCTGTGACTTCAGGTGTGCCCCAGGGCTCTGTCCTGGGCCCACTTCTTTTCATCGTCTTCTCCCCCATGGCAATATCTTCCAYAAATTTAACATCCACTTTCATTGCTTTGCCGACAACACCCAGCTCTTCTTATCCACTGCACCCAATTCTTCACTCCCTCCTTCCTCCCTCACTTCCTGTTTAGCTGAAATAAWWTCTTGGTTCACATCTAACTTCCTTAAATTAAACAATGATAAWACAGAGTTTCTTCTCATTGGCACCAAATCCATCTTATCTAAAGTTAGTTTCTTCCTCACCATTGACAGCTCCTTGGTTTCTCCCTCCCCTCGGGTCAAGAGTCTGGGTGTCATTCTTGACAGCACTCTCTCTTTTCACTCTTACATCAATAAGATTACCAAGTCTGCATATTTCCACCTCAGAAACATCCATCGACTCCGTCCATCCCTCTCCCCGCACTCTGCTTCCATCCTGGTCTATAGTCTGGTCATTTCTCGAATCGATTACTGTAAKTCTCTCCTCTTTTGTCTGMCTAACAAATCACTCCGTAAACTTCAAATGGTTCAAAATTCAGCTGCCCGCATCATCACCAAAACAACCTCATTTCACCACATCACCCCAGTTTTACAACAACTTCWCTGGCTTCCAGTCACATTCAGAATTCAATTTAAAATCCTGCTGTTCACATTCAAGGCCATCCACAASCTCGCCCCTCCCTATCTGTCTGATCTCTTACACATCACTACCCWTTCATGCTCCCACCATTCTTCCTCTTCCATCYATCTCAACGTGCCTCTTGTCCGCCTCAGCACCATGGGAAACAGAGCCTTCTCTCACTCTGCTCCCCAACTCTGGAACGCTCTTCCCCCTGACATCCATAGTATTGACTCTCTTCTTACTTTCAAATCACAACTCAAACTCATCTGTTCAACTCAATTCAGTTCAATTCTATTCAATTTATTGTCATTATACGGAAACAGGGTTGTACAGTGCAATGAAATGCTTTTAAGCTAGAACTCCAGTGCAGTAACAAAGGACATAGTGCAGACAAGACAAGACATAACGTACATAAACATTAGACACAAACATTAAATACACAAT
>NW_013952426.1:1363524-1367467 GCF_001266775.1 Austrofundulus limnaeus | reverse complement strand
TTATTAAATTAATGTAAAAAATGAATACATTTTCTTCCTTTGTGTCTGTTTCTCAGGGCCCTCCGGGACCTCCTGGTCCACCTGGACCTCCAGGAAGAATTCATGGACTTAGTGGAGTAAGTATGACCAGGAGATGCTTAAAGCATGTAATAAATTTAGGTTACTTATAGTTTTAAACAAGGCTAAACATGGTGTGCCAGTGCATTTTGTATTTTTCGACTGGGTCACTGCAGAAATTTGTCAGTTTCCCCAAATCCCCTGTTTGTTTATTTATTTATTTATTTATTTATTTATTTATTTATTTATTTTTGTATCAGCAGCTCCAAAGAATGATGCTGCCACCACTGTGTTTGACAGTAGGGCTGGCTTTAAATAGGTCATAGTTTCCCTTGAAATCCTTCCGTTTTTATTCCATTGGAAGAATTATTGGACTTTTACAGCAAAAATATGTCTGASTACTTTGGTGCAAATTGTAAAAGCCTAAATAAATCTGAAGCACATCAGATGGGTTTTAAAAATAAAAATGCAAACAACTAAAATGAATCATAATTTTTTTTTGTACACAGCTTTGTAGTATTTAGATCAGTTTATTTTACTGGCAGGTTTGTGTAYATTTTTGATGCTAGATATCTGTGATTTTAAGTCAGTAAAATTACCACTCTGACAATATAAAACCAGGTTATTAAACATAACATAGGTAATGCATATTTAAATGTACAGAGTCAATAGATGAGTTGTGTCACCATGATTATGCATTTGCAGTCAAAGTGGTGTACGGTTACTGGTGTTCCGTATTTAGCACTGCAAGCCATTTGGAAGCCTCCCTTTTTTTATTAACTTCATCTGACTCCGCTGCTTTTCTTTGAATCTCCAAGACGGTGTTCCCGGTGCGCCCCCGACCGCACTGCAAAAAGGGACGAGTAAGTCTGAGTCGGACCGTCTGAATGGTCTCGTTCAGTTGGAAATGGGACCATCGGGTGGTTCTGGTGGTGTGTGGGTTTCCCAGCATGACACCTCTCTGATCTATCCTACAAACAATACCCATTCCTTCTTTACTGTATCCCCCCTCCCAACTCTTCATTTTCTCCTCCTGCTSTCCTGACAGTCTGGGGATACACAAATCATCAGGCTTTAACATTTGTCTTGTGAAGATGCTATACCTAACAATAATGCTTTTTATTTACTGATTTCATAAATGTTAGGGTTTATCAGTGAAAGTACAGTAGTCTACAGTACATGAGGGATTATTTGATCATTAAATCCAGTTTGACTACTCAAGACAAATGTTAACGTGTTCAAAAGGTCTCTGACTCTGAATCCCTGATTGACTTGTTCARTCTTCTTCTCCTCATGAGCTCATGGATGAGGAATCTGGGTGAACCCCTAGCAGAAAACAAGATATTGTCTCTCTAGCTCGTGTAAATCAGAGCTGGCTCCTGCTCACTAGTTTTTTTTATATCTATAACTTTATCAACAAAAATGAAAATGTATGGTGTCCCTTTCTTATTTTTAAAAATTAGACGTGTGATAATATTTTTGATTGTTTTATGAGATAACTCCATCTCTGATTGACATGTTGCTGTGTAGAGAAGCGAGGTTCCCCAAAAGGCCTTTCTTTCGTGATGCTGGGTGTGTGGGTTCTGATTTATAACTACAAAGACAAAAAAAAGAAAAAGCATCCAAAACTTGTTTGTTAGCATGAAGGCACTAAATAAAAGAGCTGTGCTGATGCACACTGTTAAGTCAAAAACAAACAAACCAATAAAACGTTTTTTATTCTGTTTATTTTTATTATTCTACATTCCTGCTTTACAGTAATGTATTTCCACCAGTAAAGTGTCCAATCACATGGTGAAATAATAACATTACAACAGTGAATGAATGAATATTAATGAAATTTAACAAAAAAATGAGTTTCAGYGTAAAAAGGACCTTCTAAGTGAAATTCTTGTGTAGATCATTTCAATATCCAACAAAGTTGAGTCAGTTCCTTGGGACGGGTTTTTTTTAAACATTCCATTTCATTTTCCTATGAATCAATATTAACAAATTCGTGAAACAAAACATTCTTACCAAGTTATTTAAGACAAACTGTTTTGTTAAATTGTTGTTAAATCTTTCTGCTGTGTTTAACCTCATTAACTGAGCATGTATTCCTCATATTTAACCGAAATTGTTGCGGAGCTCCCACCCCAATTTTTTTTAACAATTCTTAAAGAGGGGGTATTATGTATTTGCAGGCACACAGTTCATTTCTATAACACAATCAAGTAATTATGTTACCTTCAGTTGTCATAAAAATGCTCTAAATATCAAAAACGCMTTTGATTTTGCATCATAGCCTATCTAAACACCTTGAAATTGGCCTGTTTCTTTAAAGGTATCATATCATGCTTGTAAATCCTTCTTTTTCACGTCTAAATCATTCACTTATGGTCTATTTAAAATGTCTTAATTCCTCGTTTTTGTTGCTCCACAGACTCCTTGCTTTCCTTGCTTTACCCCTGTTCTGAGTTGCGCCTCAGAGCAAGCTGTTTTGGTGYGGTCTCTTTAAATACAAATGAGATATTTCACACCCCGCCCCCTCCAGGTCGCTGAGCGTTCGACTCCACCCCCTTCAGCCATGTTTGTAGTTTCATAGCAACAACACAGTTATCTATCGACTAAAAACTGTTTCCAACACTCCCACTTCAACGCATCTTCACAACAATGCTTCATGCTATCTAAAACCTTTTGTGGAAGCGGTGCATTATATTGTAAAAAAAAAAAAAAAAGAAGCAAAATTTTAAATAGCGACTCAGGTTACAGTTGAATCTTACGTCAGACTTCGAAAGTAGGTTTTCTGAAGTACTGATGCGAGTACAGAGGCCCTCACAGGACATTTCAGCTTGGCAACATAACTCCCTGTCATCCATCCATACATACAGTACAGTATATGTAAATGTTAAGCTACTTATGGCAGAGAAACTAGATCTTTTTGTAATTAAATCATGAACGTCCACTGTTTTTAAGATACATTTTGCAGTGAAGTCATATTGATTAAAGAAATATGTCTCCTGCCGCTGGTGGAGCTGTGTGGYGGAGGAGTGCCCTGTGGGGCAAGAGCTCACCCGAGGACTGGGATTCAGGGAGGAGCTTTGTGTAAGTAGGCAGTGCTTTGTACCAGCAAGCATTTAGGCAGTTCCACATGGCTACCTCTAGCCTGGTTAAAACCAGCCCCTTGTCCTTTGCTTTGCTTCATACGCTGGAGGCGTGGCCTCTGTTGAAGTTCAAAACTATTGGATCAGTTGGCTGTAACGTGTGTACATCGGCTCCACTGTGAAGGAGGCTAAGCTAAGAAGCTAACCGGAAATTGCGTGTGCTGTAAACAACCCTACYGAGAGGAGAGAAKTACYGAGTYGAACGAGACGRCTGTAAATGAGAGCTGCTGCTTTGTCAGACAAATTTAWTTTAATTTGGAAGCYTTATCAACACAGACTGGCTTYATTCRCTTCCTCCACTGCCGTATGCTAAACTAACTAGCAGACACTGYGCAGGAAATTGACATCRTTCAAAACTCGGCYTTCTGTTTGCTGAYTGGCCTGAACTAAATTCTCCTGAAGAAATCCTTGTCTATGGAAGAAATMTCAGACGGAGCAGTGRAGGGAAACTAGAATTGAGTAGAACTGTKTARGAAGGCAAGGGCCAGGCTAGGTTACCACAGGAGATTCAAGGATTWCTCAATGCTTGAATGAGTCAAAGCAACACTCTGGGTATGTTTTTAATGAGAAAATGACGATATAATATTAGATGAAGCTCRAAACTGTTGATTTTGCATAATAYCCCCRCCCACYCCCTTAAATCAAGACATCTGTAAGACACCTGTTAGTTGTGTATGTATCCAACTTGTGACATCAGGTTAATAGTGTGTGTGTGTGTGTGTGTGTGTGTGTGTGTGTGTGTG
>NW_013952426.1:1355234-1363514 GCF_001266775.1 Austrofundulus limnaeus | reverse complement strand
GTGTGTGTGTGTGTGTGTGTGTGTGTGTGTGTAGGAGGCACTGAGTCAAGCAGATACTGGATTAAAAGGTGACAAAGGAGATGAAGGAATGCCTGGTGAGAAAGGAACAACTGGTAAGATTTTAATGACGACTCGTTTTTTTTCACCGCTGCTTATCCAACACCACCTTCTTTCCTCGAGCCTCTCTAATGATTTTACTGATGAGATTTTAACTTGATGATTTCCCCTTCCCAGCCCCCAGGTTACCTGATGGGATTATGGTGAGTGATAGAGTACAGGAGGCAATGAGTTGTTTCTGTCTGTTTGTTTGGGCATTTTAACTGTTTTTATTTTATTTATTTATTTGTTGGTGGATCTAAAGGGGGCTAAAGGTGACGTGGGATTCAAAGGTGAGAAAGGAGAAAAGGGAGACTCTGGTCCACCTGGTCCTCAAGGACTTCCAGGAAGGTCAGGACTTGTGGTAAGTTTGACTAGAGCCTATAAATTCCAGCTCAAGGTATGGATTTTTTGTTGTTGTTGTTGTTGTTGTTGTTGACTAAATATTAAAGTTTAGAACATCCCCACCACAACAAGTTTAACAAGTTCGACCCAACTACATGATGGTGTCCAAAAAAAGTTGTGTGTGTTGAACTACATTGGACTGTATGTGTGTAAACAATAACCACACATTTGAAAATAACTTTATCGTTTGTGTGTTTAGGGTCCAAAAGGAGAGTCAGTTGTTGGTCCACCAGGTCCAGTAGGTTCTCCTGGTCAAAATGGAGCTCCTGGGTTTGGACGACCTGGACCTCGAGGACCCCCTGGCCCTGCCGGGCCCCCAGGACCATCATCTGCATATGGATCAGGTGTGTGTGTGTGTTTTGGAAAGAGGAAGAAATGAATGAATTAATAATTAGTTTGTGTTTTTTGTTAGAACCAGATTTGTTGTCTTAATTGTAATACAATGAGTGTATCCTGTCATTAGGTGTCAGTATCCCAGGTCCTCCTGGTCCTCCTGGTCCACCAGGATCTCCAGGTCATGCCAACACGGTAAGGTGCCTGATCCAACAGTAACTGCTGGAAACAAACAACTATCCCCCAACCTCCCCTGAAGCTCTGACGCTGATGTTGTGATGATGTGTGATCAGGTGTTGATCTATGAGACAGTCCAAGCTCTGATCCAGGAGACTCACCGAGCTGCTGAGGGAACACTGGCTTACGTGTTTGAGAGAGGAGGAGAGCTGTACATCAGAGCACGCAACGGCTGGCACAAGATCCCGGTTTGTCACAATTGATGCATCAAATACTATTTTACTGTAGCCGTTCTTAAGCATACTAGTGGGGTGGACATTCATTTTACAATAATTAACACAGAAATTTTATAATTGGCATTACATTATATACATTTTGCTTCTTACAGAGGGTCTGGACTCAGTTGAGAAACAATTACTTGCTGGAGGTGTGGACTATTGAAGTTTAAAAGAACTGGATCTGATTTTACCCAATTTTTGGAATTTTAGGAATTAATCAGTCTTCCATCTCTCGCTTACAGCTTGTACAAAACTCTGCCACTCGCTTTTTTTAACTAACACACGTAAATATGAACACATCTCTCCTGTCCTTTCTTCTTTGCGCTGGCTCCCGGTTCAGTTTAGAATACARTTCAAGCTGYTGTTATTTGTTTTTAAAGCCTTAAATGRCCTTGCACCACCCTACATYTCDGATYTSTTRAAAATCCACCAACCCAGCAGAGCTTTGCGGTCTGCCAGTCAACATCTGCTCGAAGTGCCTCGCTCTAAGAGCAAGAAATGAGTGGACCGGCCCTTTTCTTTTGCTGGCCCAGTAGCGTGGAATAGTCTTCCTTATGAGTTGCGTGCCCTCTCTGACCTGGTCCTGTTCAAAGCCGAACTTAAGACCTACTTATTCAAAAGGGCATTTGATGTTTACTTTTTAGCATTTTATATATATTGTTTTATTTTTACTTTCTTTTATTGTAATTGTGTTTTTAACTTGTACTGATTTATTATGACCTGATTGTATTTATTTTACCTTGTCAAGCACTTTGGTCAATGCAAGGCTTTGTAGGAAGGTGCTATATAAATAAAGTTTATTATTATTATTATTATTATTATTATTATTATTATTATTATTATTGTTGTTATTATTATTATTATCATTATTATCATTATTATCATTTATTTTGGCTGTGATGTTTGTAGTGCACCAGCTTGACCGTGAAGGAAGCTAGGCTAAGAAGCTAACCAGAAATTGCGAGTGCTGTAAACAACCATCCCCTACTGGGAAGAGAGAAGGACCGAGCTGAACAAGATGGTTGTAAATGACTGCTGCAGGCTTTGTGAGACAAATTTAATTTGTAAGCCTTGTCAACACAGACCCAATGACTTCATTCACTTCCTCCAACGCCACTGCTAAACTACAGGCAGACTAAAACAGCGCAGAAAATCAACATCATTGTTCACAATCTGCCCTGTGATGGACTTGCGACCTGTCCAGGGTGTACCCCGCCCCTCGCACTGTGACTGCTGGATATGGGCACCAGTGACCCACGCAACCCTGAAAAGGAAGAAGCGTGTACAGAAAATGGATGGATGGATGGATGTTCACAACCTTCTGTTCGCTGATTGGACGGGTTGAAATTCTACCGGAGAAATCCTTGTCAGGGGTAGAAGGCCCAGACGCAGCAGAGAAGGGAGATTAGAATCAATTAGAATTGTGTAGGAAGRCAAYGGCCAGGCTAACTCGGCTAACAGCTTTCTAGATTGGTTTCYTAATTTGATTTGAAACGATAATCTTGCAATAATACTCCAGATGGGTGTGAAAAATAGTAAAAATAGTCAACTAAAAAAACCTGGGTTTGAACCAGCAACCTCAAGGTTTCAGCTCTTACAATTACTGGTGTACCCCGAACCCTAACCTTAACCCAAACTTAATTCACATTATAGCTCTAAACCCAACTAGTAGAGCGCAGTAAAACTGCAAAAGCAGTGAGAACCAGGAAAATGTCCTCACTTCACTTCCCAAAGGTGACCTCATTTTGTTGGTTAAAAACATATGACAGTCCTCACTCTGAAGCAGAAACAAGTACACACACTAATCAAGGGCAACCTCATTGCCTCGTTAAACATCAGTCACCCTGTAGTTACACCATGTATGTGTGTGTGCGTGTGTGTTTCAGCTTGGTGAGTTGATTCATTACGGACCAACCTTTTCAGAAGCATCCCAGGCCCTCAGCAAACCTGAAAACTTGAATGAACCACAAAAGGTTCACAGCCAGGTAAATTCTCTCTCTCGCTCTCTGTCTGTTTCTCTCTCTCTCTCTCTCTCTCTCACACACACACACACACACACACACACACACATTTACACACACACAGAACAAACAGGACATGGTTTGTCTTCTTTCTTATGTATCACTGTTCACATCTTTTCTTAAATAGGAGCTGCAGGATAGCAGTAGAGGATATCAGCCCAGCTACAATGTTCTGCCTCAGACCATCAGCGCTGTACCTGGTGTGAGTGTAACAAACACCTGTACACTATTCCACATACACACACACAACCTGAAGTTRTTTTTAACCACAGCCAGGTTARTTCAACAGCTGTCAAACTCTGACATCCCTGACTTTACCCCTCTTCTCCTTGTTTTCAGCTCCGTATGATAGCTCTAAATGCTCCTCTCAAAGGGGACATGCGTGGCATTCGTGGGGCCGACTTCCAGTGCTACCAGCAGGCGCRCTCAGTGGGGCTTACCTCCACCTACAGGGCCTTCCTGTCCTCACACCTCCAGGATTTGGCTACAATTGTGAAGAAGGCAGACCGCACTGACAAACCTGTGGTTAATCTGAGGGTGAGAAACTGTTCTGTTTTCAGTCCAATTGATCATATTTCGCTCTGCCATTGATTTCTTTTTCTTGGTCTTGTACAGTGTATTTCTGCAGGCTTAAAGACACAATACCCTTGTAAATGATGTTTCTCTCAACTGTACTCAGGGTGAAGTGTTGTTTAGCAGTTGGGCATCCATTTTCTCTGGGAATGGAGGCATGTTTGATCCGTCTGTGGCCATCTACACCTTTGATGGACGCAACGTGATGACTGACTCAGCATGGTAAGTAGGAACAGGAATTTATGTTTTTGGTGCTAGCATTTGGTTTGCGTTGTCGGCAGTAAGTCGCACCCCTTCAGGGTGAGAGTTGTACTCCAATCAGGGCTGCCCRTTGTCACCGATTCTGTTCATAGCTTTTATGGACAGAATTTCTCTGTGCAGCCGGGGGACTGAGAGAACCTTGGTTCGGTGGCCTCAGGATTGTTGTTTGCAGATGATGTGGTCCTGTTGTCGTCATTCGTGCCATGATCTTCAGTTCTCACTGGAGCGGTTTGCAGCCAAGTGTGAAGCGGCTGGGATGAGAATCAGTGCCTCTAAATCTGAGTCCATGATAGGAAAAGAGAGGATTTCTCTCTCTGGCTTGGGGCGGGATTCTGCTTCCGGTGGAGGAGTTAAAGCAGGGGTGCCCAAACATTTTCTCTGAAAGGGCCAAAATTAAAATCAATCTGAGGGTGGTGGGCCAAATGCAATAATATAATACACAAAATGCAAATATTTCAAGGAAAGTTGTGTTTTTTATGATCAAGCTAGCAGCCAGTGTGRTTGCCCACATTTTTTTGTTTGTTTCAGCCCATGGACATGGAGAAAATTCAACGTTTGCTCGGGCAGCAAAGGCTCATGGGACTTTTCATAATTTAAAATTTGAGAATATGGGGTTTTATAAGGTGTGCAAATCTAGAAATGAACTTAAATCTAATATAAATGTCTCTTGAAGTTACTTGTATTTTAAGTCTAATTTTACCATAATTCAAAGAAAAAGTGAGCACCATAAGTTAAGACTATCTGACTACAGCTCCTTGTACCTATAGGTGGACCAATGTTTAAAAAGACTAATTGCAAATATAGTATTTCTACATAAAACAGGAGATTACAATCTAGTAACCAGGATAACTGCTAGTGGGCCAAATCAAATGGCTTGGTGGGCCAAATTTGGCCCACGGGCCACACTTTGGGCACCTCTGAGTTAAAGTATCTTGGGGTTTTGTTTTAGTAGTGAGGGAAGATTGGAGCGTAAAATTAATGTGGCTTCCACAGTACTGTGAACTCTTTCCCCTTCTGTTGTAGTGAAAAGGGATCTGAGCTGTTAGATGAAGCTCTCTTTTTATGGATCGGTCTACATTCCTACCCTCACCTATGGTCACGAACCTTGGGTAGTGACCGAAAGAACAAGATCGCAGATACAGGCGGTCAAAATCACCGCAGGGTAGCTGGACTCTCCCTTAGAGACAGGATGAGAGGATCAGTCATCTAGAAGAGACTCAGAGTAGATCCGCTGCTCCTCCTCATTGAGAGGAGCCAGCTGAGGTGGTTCGGGCTTCCGATAAGAATGCCTCCTGGACGCCTCTCTAGAGAGTTGCCTTAGGCATGTCCGACTGGGAGGAGGCCCTAAGAGACGGTCTCTCAGCTGGCCTGGGACCACCTTATAGTCCTGCCAGAAGAGCTGGAAGAGGTGGCTGTGGAAAGAGAGGTCTGGGCCTCCCTGCTCAAGCTGCTGTCCCCGCGACTCGACTCAGAACGAGCAGAAGATGGATGCTTGTCTGTTTGTGAGTCAGTGAGTGTGTACTTAGTGCATTCTTCTCATGACAGCTGGCCAACGTTTAAGCCAAGAAAATTAAGTCAGATTTATTTCAGGTTTTTCCGATTTTTTTAATCTTTGATTCTGGTCTGGAAAGAGTAACAGAGAATAAACTTTAATTGTCTTTTTATGTATTCCTTTCTTATTTTGAAGTCAAATGTTGGATTTTTATTGCTTTTTTTCTTACTTTATTTGTTGGATAGTGAAAAAACATATCTCTAAGAAATAATAAATGAAAAAAGTAAGGCATAAGAAATGAATGCTAATGATGTGTCTTTCTAAATTGAAGTTGATTTTTGTTTACATAAAATATAATCTAGAAAAGATAATTTATAAGAAGAATTTGTTATAGATATTTGTTATATGTCTTTTTCAAAAGATATTTACAGGGTTCCCACGTGTCATTGAAATCCTTGAAAGTTTGTGAATTTGAAAAAAATATATATTTCAAGGCCCTGGAAAGTTTGTGAAAACAGCCAGAAATTACACTTGTCCTTGAAAGTCCTTGAATGTTTTTTGGGGATTGAAATTATTCACACGACTGATTTTCATCAGCTTTAAAAAAAATGATAAAATTAAATTAAAAAAAAAACTTACAGTTGTGGCGGATAACTCAGGATTACAGTAAACTGACGTCATTGTTTCTGACCCAACAACTTCTATGTTGTTCAGTTTTTAATTGAATTTACATGATATTAAACCTGTTTATTGGTAATATTCTGCAGTAGCAGTAGATAATTGCCGTTGCGCGTGGTTCTTTAATTTGAGGAAATTGGTACTGGAAAGTCCTTGAAAGGTCCTTGAATTTGATGTTGACCAAGATGTGGGAACCCTGTATTTACATAAATTGGCTGTTGGCTTGGACTATATAAGTCAGTTATATTATATTGTATTAGTAAATTAAAGGTTTACGTAAAGAAGCACACATCACCCACTGCTTTAGAATTGTAGCTGATAACTTAGATTCTGGTAAGTTATGAGGCTTGTGTAGCTCAGTACGCAACCATGTTCTCTAAGTTTTCTGCACCTCTACCTGCAGGCCAGAGAAGCTGATCTGGCACGGCTCCAGCACGGTGGGCATCCGGCTGACCTCCAACTACTGCGAGGCGTGGAGGACGGCCGACATGGCGGTGACGGGTCAGGCCTCTCTGCTGCAGACGGGCCGGCTGCTGGGACAACACGCCCGCTCCTGCTCCAACCATTACGTGGTGCTGTGTGTAGAGAACACGTACGTGGGCAACACACACCAGAGGAGGACCTGAGGGGACCCCAGCGACACACGCAAACACACAAATTAACACACATGCAGGCATGTTGAAAGTGAAGAACAGATACACGAGGAACAGGTGTAGGCACATAAAAACGCAAAAGAACAACATGCACACACTTTTTAAAAATGATTTGTCCTTTATTGTTTAGTTCCCACCAGAATGCAGGTGCAAGACGGCAGCTCCTACTCTTGCCACACTTKGTCCACATCACACAGTATTTTAACACCACGTGTTTCTGCACTGCACGCTGTTCCTGAGGCTTTTACAGGCAGCAAGTTTCTCCWACTTGGATTTTAGTTGCTCAGTAATAGTTTGGCGCCCCCTGCAGGAAGCCACCAGCTTTATTTACTTCACTTAAAAAAAAATGCAAAGTTGTAGCTCGTCTTCATTTGGTCCTTTTTTGTGCCATTTGTCTCAGTAGCTTCACCACTAACACGTCTGCTTTGCAGCACTAGATTTAGACCTGAAATAATTTATACTGTAGTGAGRGAACACACAAATTAACATTCAAGATGGTTCTGTATGTATTTGGAATGTGTACATATATGTTTGTTTTTGACCCGTTTATTTTTGTAGCGACAGATTTTTATGAAGCACACTGAATGAGGATTGTTTTAATCACATTTTGGTTCAAATGTTCTGAGTGGTAGTTTTGATTTATGCTTTTTTATTATCTTTTCTTCTCCTGTTTGCTTCTAATTTTTAATGTTCAAACAAAACTTGACTTTCTTATGAACAAGAAAAGGATGTACTGACTTACTGGTGCTCACGAATAAAATGTCTTTTTGTGTGTGTTTTTTTAAAGTGGCCCCTTTTTTTAATGCATTGATTGGTACTGTTGTATTAAATCTATAATTTCAAAAGTGTAAAAATTTAAGGTAAACAGATTTTAAATTGCAAATGGTGTTCTTTTTTCCCCTTTTGTGTAAGCATTTGTGAACAGGCAGACTAGGCAAATGCTAAGGACGTCGTCCATCAAGGAGGCCTCACTAATGAAGAAGGGAAAAAATATTTAACTTTTTTATCAAAGTATAGTTGATTTAGCCTGTAAAATAATCATTGATTACTCAAGTTTATGACGGTAACTGTTACGTCCCCTGGCTTGGTCTAGGAGTTTAAAGGGACTAACATAAATCTAGACAATGAAGGAGGAGTCAAAATGGCATTTAAGGTGTTTATTTTCTGCCATATTTTAAGTTTCTTTTCCTGGGAGTCTGATTAAATGGCTTCAGGGAAAGCTCAGGCCAAAATAAACAAAACAACCTTGAAAGAAAAATAAAATTTAAACTTACCTAACCCCAATGAAAATGAAATATACAAACCTAACAACC
>NW_013952426.1:1338897-1355190 GCF_001266775.1 Austrofundulus limnaeus | reverse complement strand
CTCTCCATAGGTAACTTGTTCAGTTCTCAGCCTGCTTATTTCACTACATGAGTTTATAGAATGCAGTCAAGACTAACTACTTGTGCTTAATGTGTAAATAAAAAAAAACTAATGATAATGTTAGTTATATGATCTTAGATAAAGTTTCTTATATTAAAGTCTAGTTTTCAATGTTCTTTCATAAAATACAGATTTTTATCTTGTTTTACTAACCCTGAGAATTTAGTAAAATTATCTCCACATGGCTGGAAAATAGTTTTGAGTCTGGGACTTCAAAGGTATTTCAGTTGTAGATCCACTGATTATTTTCTGAAAGTTCTGTTAAAACCTGTCCATGGGTTCATGACAGATTTTGTCCACAGACAYAAACGTTTTTCGTTATTGGTACATTTTTTAGAGCAAAGATGTTGAACTGTTTGCTTTCAGAATGTACTTTGGAGCTCAGTGTCAGCCACTAAGAAAAAAACTTTAGGTCAATATCTGCATAATCAACTGAGTTATAGTGATTTTTGTGATTTATCTATTTTGAGGTTATACTGTAGTTAGTTGTGGTGGCCATCTTGACTCTAAATGTTAGATGAGAAAAAAAAATTACTTTTGATTAAAATTCAAGAGCTCTTTTAGTGACAAACAGGCAAAAACTTGTCTCCCTTTCTGCAGCGGGTCAACAGAGTAATGACATCACTCATGAAATCACTTCATCTCTCCAATCAACTTCCGACTCCAGAAAACTTCATTGCAGATTCAGGCAGAAGAGCTGAAACAACAGCAGCTCATCAGCCAGGATCAGGATCAGCTGGCTCCTCCCAGCCACAAAAAAGGGTTAGGAGCAAACTCAGGATAAAAAAAATAAAAGACTGGTAAAATGATCCAAACTTCTTTAAATGATGAATAAGCTGTTAGGCTTATGTCTTTGACAGGTTTGATCTGTTCATTTGTCACCCAAAACCTTTGGCTGAAATCCTTGAAAACAATCATTTGCTTAAAAAAATAACAAGTAGGATTAGATTCAACAAGTAGATTCATCTGTTTCCTCTTGTTTAGACAAATATATCATTAAACATTTTGATTAATGTGTCAAACTCCTTGGTTGGTCTTTAGTATGAAAAATGCAGCTCAATCCTATAAAAAGACCCAACTGAACACATCTCACAAACTGCCTTTTAGAGTCCTAAAAGTACCCAAAAATAAAAATAAAACACTGAAAAAAAAACGAGGAGAAGCAGACAGTTTAACAAAAGAAAGCGTTTATTAAATGGATATGTACAGCAAATTCTGAAATCAAGGCATTATATTCTTAYCATGAGAATTAATATTTAGTTTCAAATCCGGAAAGAAAAACAACAACACATTTACAAGAAGTGTGCTTTCATTTTCAAGACTTTAAAACTTCCCCTTATTGCACCACAGACATAATGCCTTCGATCTTAAGAGTTGCTGTTGGAATTTCAACTTATAACACCCCCAACCCCTCCGCATAAAACAAACAAAAAAAAAAAAACATGCACAACTATGTCCAAAGTTAATATGTTTYTTCACCTGTTTTACTCACAAGTTTCATGACAGAAAATTATTCAAAGTACTGATAAAAATTTATGGCTTGGGAAAAAAAAATTTTTTTTTTGAATGGAAATTTTTGTGTGTAGGTTTGTTTATGTGTGTGTGAGAGATCGAGTCTTGATGTAAAAATGGAAACTAAAAGAATTTAAAAAGCTTTCGAGGAGCAACGATGATCTGGTAAATGCTTTTAATAGCATCTAAAAAAAAAACATCATACAAAACTGAAATGTTTCATTATTACGGTAGATTTWACACAGATTCAGCGACGACTTGAAACTGGGCCTGTAGGAGCCCAGGACTGATGAGCTGTCAGACTCTTAGGGTTTATATAAACCTAAGAATTAGTGAAATTAAAACCTTCAGCAAACAGAACGTACAATCACTGTTCAACAATCCATAAAATCCTAATTTGTATTTCATTTCTTCTTTAACAAAATAAGTTGCATAACGTCCAATCATGTCCCCATCATACTCCAGGTCCTGCAGAGAGTAGAAACTGCCTCAATTATTAAAACCAAGCTAAAGTTCCAGGTTGCAGGTTTTTAGTACAAAACTGTGGGATTAAAAAAAAGAAAGAAGATATTTAAAGATCTCAAAGATCATTCAATTAAATAAATTATTCCTTCTTAGCTGCAGGACCAGCGTTTAATAAAACAAGGCTTTGGGGAAACTAAAGACAGCAGTGAAATCATTCCTGTGGGTCCAAACAGAGCAGGAAGTTACAACTAAACAGATCGCTTTACTGCTTCGTTACAAATGTGCCATTTCCATCAGGTCCTTTTCGTCAACAATGTCTTTCTCCTCATCATCTATTTAATAATATGGCAGTGCTGGTAAACTATAACAAGTTTAAAAATGCTGGAAGTCATGGCCAACGTCTGAAGGACAAACATCAACTCAGTTTTGACAGCTTTTCTTTTAAACTGGAGGAACGCAGTCAGAACAGAAGGCAAATGTTCGAATGATTAACTGAAGTAAGAGTTTCTGGCTGGATATTAAATCTTTCCGTGGTGTTCAGAGTCAGGACAGTTAGTGGAGACAAATTGCTGCACATAATTATTTGTCCAGCCGAAAGAAAAGAAAAATACTTGATGCATCTGAGACGTGCATGTTTTAGTCCCTTGCAAGAACCAAAACTTCACTCTGCTCCTAACAAGCTGGCTAAAATGCATTTTTACTGGATCTTTTCTAAACAATGATTACCTTAATGACAAAAAAAATTAAATAATAATAATAATAACGTTTTTCGGTTTTGGGTCAGCTCCTCCAGGGAAACAATTTTTTCCATCAATGTAATGAAAAGAGTGGTTTATACCGGTATCATTACATCAAACTAATACAGCTGTTTTTATCAAAGTACCTCCCAGCAGCACTGAATCAGATTGATGACAGGTTGTGCTTTTATAAACATTTCCTTCTTCATTTTAATTTTATTTCTTTATATTAGATAAATTAAATACACGAGCTAATGAACAGAGATTTTAATAAATGTTGCCAAATTTTAAAAGGTATTTTTATTCTCTTCTGTTTTATAGACTTAAAACTAAATTAAACAGACTATTAAACAGGAAATTACCAAACAGATTTAATAAAAAGGGCATTTGTTTTTGTGATTTCTACCCTTCTAGATATTTGGAGTAAATTTGTTTGTGTGTTCATGAACCTCAGCATTAACTCGATAAGAACAAAATTATCAAAACTGATAAAAAATAACATCTAGGTAACAATTAAATATTTGTTTTTTTTTTTGGTAATATTTCTCTCCATCAGGTGAACTATACATGATGTTTAAATTAGAAGGACTTTAATCAAGAGGAGTAAGTCTTCAATACGACCTAAGAGTTAATGAAAAACATGCCTCCCAGAATGCACCTCGCTTTTTAAACCATCAACAGACATATCTTAGCTTCCTAAATCACCTCAGAGGAAAAGCAGCACTTCTCAGACAGTGAAATACAGGAAGGCCCGTGCTCTCCATGTGTTAAAGGCAGATGGTAGGAAAAGATATTTTTGTTGTTTAGCTAAAAAAAAAAAAAGAAAAAGAAATTCCGGTTCTGTTGACTCGCCTGCTCTCTGCTCAGAAACACTGACGAGGTTTTAATCACAGTCTGGGTCSAACTAAAAGAAAAGCAGCATCAAAATGTCACACACTTCTGTTCTCACACACACACACACGCAGCTCACTGTGACACTTTAGCCGCCTCAAAATTAACAGCCAGCTTTCTGTGCTTCCTCTTGGAGGCGGAGCCAGGGGCGTGGCCAGCTGCAGGCTTGCTTTGTCGAGGCGGTGTGTGAGCTGTCGCAGTGGCGACGCCGTCCGGCAGACTGGGACTGGACGAGCAGGGACCGTTGCTGGGCTCCTGGTGGTGCGGCTGGTTGAAGATGACATTTTGCGGTTCGCTGTGAACTTGCGACGCGCCGGAGTTCTGTCTCTGGGTTTTCTGGGACTGGCTTTTGGCAACGGTTTCGGCCGCGTTGTAAAACTCCTGAGTGTCCTGGTGCTTTTTGTTGGCCGACACTCGCTTTTTAGTCACCTGAAGTGTCGGAGGAGAAGTGGAGAATTTATGTAGCGCAAAATAAAAAACACTACATGGCCAACTAACGCTTACATTCATGCGCAGTAAGGTCACCTGTAACGGGATGAACTGGTTGTGCGAGCCAATAGGCAGGCTGGTTGCGGGCTGTGGGCGGGCAGCGCCGGGGAAGGTTCCTGCGGCTCCGTAGAACGGCTGGTTCGGGTGGTGCTGGGGAGGCAGGGTCATTCCCCAAAGAGATGGTGGAGCAAATCCCTGGGGGGGCAGCAAAATACCACCTAGGGAGGATAACACATGAATTGGACATAATAAAAACTGAAAAACTTAAAGTGTCTGTGACATCAATTTTTTGTAATAATCCTTCATAATAGTACTCCATCCACATTTTCAGTTGTAGACTGTATCGTTTCTGCCTTCTCCTCTCTGTCAACGCTCTCCGGTTTCATTTAAAAGAGTTGATCATCAGATATTGTCCAAGATTAACCTTCAGGGTGGATACAGCTCGCTAGCAGCCTCACACCGATGACCTATCCACGTCATCATTTACCCAGAATGCTTTGCGTGTAAATAAAATGGCTCCGTCCGTGTTGAAATATATTTACAGTCTTTATTTTAGATAAAATATATGTTTATCAAATAAAGTCTAATGTTACAACTAATCAGGGATCCCTTTAAATAACATGGTTTCAACAAAGAAAGACTAGAGAGTTTCTTTTCTTAAAGCATTCCCCTTTGATGTCACTTCCTGTTTCACTTTGCTGAGTCAAATMCAAGAGGAAAATATGCCAGTTATAAGACAAAATGAGTAAAATCATGTATATTATGCTAATTTTCTTAAATATAAATATGTTTTCTTTGACTTTTTGTATTTGAAGGACAAGCATGTCACAGGCCCTTTAAGTCTTCTACGTATTAGTTTTGATTTTTAGACAAAAGCAAAATGTACAAGCTATAAGTAGGAGTGGTGGCGCAGAGGTTACAGAAGATGAGTCTGTGATCGGAAGGTCGTCGGTTCAACTACCCCAGACCAACCAGYCCCACTTTGGGCCCTTGAACAAAGCCCCCCTCAGCTGCTCCCCGGGTGCTGTCCACATGTGTGTCCATATGTGTGTTCAYATGTGTGTTCACATGTGYGATGGGTAAAATGCAGATAATTAATTTCCTCTCTGCGGGACAATAAAGGCTAATAAAATCTAAAWAAATAAAAAATCTAAAAGATAAAAGTTTAGTATGCATTCTCTCTRCACAATAATTCCTGTGTACCTAAAKCTTGTGTGAAAAGTACAAACTACTACGTTCTGCTAGGTTTCCACCTCGTATCAAGTTATTACAGAGTTTCAGCCTCCAACAGCAGCAGACTGACCTTGGTGGTTGAAAACAGGCGTCAAGGCTCCTAAAGGTGGGGGTCGTATCTGAGACACTCCTGTGTACAGCGGAGGTGGGAGGGGGAATCCAGACCCCAGTGTTGTCTACATATAAAACAGAACAAATGGGGGGGTGGATTAGTAAAACTACAACTATTATTTTTTCCCCAAGTTTGATTTGCAAGTTCGCCGTATACAAAAAGTGTTTAAAACCAACTTTAAAGCTAATATTAGGTTGTTTGTATCCTYTTGCTAAAAACAGATGGTTAACAGTTTGACAGTTGTGAAATTCAGACCAAAATGTAACTTTTATTTATATGTAAAATTACGTAATGCAATAAAAACAAAGATGTTTATAAGAAACGTATATACCAGTCTTTGTAGTGCAAAGAAAGCAGCTTTCTCCTTGGCATCACTTTCTGACTGGCACTGTGGACCATGAACCATCAACCCATTGGACAGCTTCACCTGACACACCACCAGACCCTGAGAGGACAGGTTGTTGCAAAATATAAAATCATGTTGCAGCTGTTGAACAGAGAGCAACTACAGGACAATGACTGGAAACGGTCCTACCTGTCTGTTGCGCATGAAGCTAAAATCGGGAGGTGTCATCCCCAGCCCCACACACACACGGGCCAGCTCCGACACTTTACTGGTCAGAGCAGAGTTGGCAGCTGGTGCTGGAGAGGCTGTTAGAACCGCTTCATCGTGAGGCTCACTCATCTGGGCAGCTAAAAGAGACAACGTGTGATAAAAAAAAAAGGCTAGATGGCACAAATAAAACGGTGCTGGTTTGTAAACGAGGCGTGCCGGGTACCGAGTTTCTTGGACGATCGTCTTCTGCTCTGCTGCTGGCCAGCAGAGGGGGCAGTGTTTGTCGACTCTGATGGAGACCCTGTGCTGTCGATCTTAAGCATCTCCTTCAGCACCATGGTTCCTTTCTACAACACAAATATCGCACATCATTCAGCCTCAGAGGTTTTTTTTATGTCAGGCAGTATTTGAGGCAAATCCAACAAATCTCACTCACCATAGCAAAGGACTGCGGTGACAGCGGACCATCTGTCTGGCTGTTCGGTTCCTGTGGGGGTGCAGGTGGTGGCAAGGTTTGCTGGCTTTCCTTGGATATCTTTAAACTTGCGATGAGGTCTTCAAATTCAGTTGTACCCTAACATAGTAAAATATAAAAGCAATGAAGTAGGATGACAGCCAATTGTTTACAATCTAAAATTCTGCCAGGTGAAAACAAAAAGAAAACAAAATGTTCAGTAACAAGCATGTTTGAAGGTTTTTTTTTTTGTACCTTATTAGAAGCRCTCTGTGTGGGGAGAAAGGAGTTGACATCTTCATTTTTCTTCAATAACCTGATGACTCCAACCTGGGTCTGCAAAAAAAAAAAAATTGACTCTTAGCTAAGAGTTTTTCCCTATGTGTGAATACACATGTATAACGTTATAAACATCCTAACACACCCTCATGAAAGTCTAAATCTCTTTAAATTCATGAATTCAACTGCTTGCTGTAGGRAAGTCACAGTATGAAATGTATGAAGAGACTGGCACTGCAACACATCACTGCCAAGACACCCCAGGGCCTTGACCAACGTAGTTCACCTACAGGTCCATCAGATCTACAGACGATACATTCTCCATCACCCTTCACACCGCTCTCAGACACTTGGAAAACCCCTGCACTTACATCAGGATGCTGTTTCATTTCAGCGTTTAATTTTATCAGTCCAAACCAACTGATCAACAGACTACAGGCATTACATTTTGGAACTTTCACTACCATTCTAAACACTGGTGTCCCCCAGGGTTGTGTTCTGAGCCCAATCTTGTTCATGCTTATATCCATTACTGCGTTGCCATCAACAACTTCAAAATAGTTATCAAATTTGCTGACGATACAACAGTCATCGAGATGATCAGCAACAACGATGCGGTTGCAAACAGAAAGGAGGTTCAGACACTGGCAGCTTGATCCAGTGACAACCACCTCAACACCAAAAGGGCAAAATAAACCATCAATAGCTGTGTTTCCATTCACCATGAAAATGCGCAAATTAGAATTTTGAAAATAAGTTTGCTCACTGGAAACACATCAGTTTCGAAAAAACGTACGTTTTTTGACAAAATGGTTTTGCGCTAGGATAAGGTGGTTTTTCGGTCAAATCCAAATTGATATATTTTGCAAAACTGCCATAGAAACACTTTTTTTTGCATCATGGGAGTCACAAGACCAACAACCGACTGTTTCTACTGGTGAAAAAGATGACAAAGAAGAAGACAACAGGAAGCAAAAGTAGCAGTAAAATCACTAAAGTTGTAAATGAACGTAGTAAACTCACCGACTACAATTTCCCAAAAACACTGCATACGTAGCTGCTCCCAAGTATAAGGGGCTTGTCGCTCGAAAGCCTCGTTAAGACACCGACATCTCCTCTGATGRCTGATGATAAGCATTAGTGTCATGGTATCCATGTGCATCCATTGCCGCCATGTTTGTAATGACTTATCGCGAGAACAAACGTATTAACGCATGACTTTAATAGCATTTCTCACTTAATGGAAACACCGCAATGGCGAAACTGTGTTTTTCGACATTAACAGAATATGGACAAAGTTTTGCGCACATTTGCAATGGAAAAAGCAGCTAGTGACTTTCAGAAGTCATTGAATTCAAGGAAACTCACTTTGACGTACTTTGTACAACACAGGATTTTAGGTGCTTCAGTGTACACATCTCTGAAAACCTTGGCTGGACTGTTAACACCCCTCACATCTTTAAAAAGCCCAGAAGCATAGCTTCTTCCTGAGAGCACTAAGAAAAAACAAACATCCTCCACCTCTATTGAGGAACTTCTACGATTGCACCACAGAGTGTGTCCTGATGTATGGATGTACRGTGTGGCAGCTGCACCACAGAGGGTCATTAAGAGGGCTCAGATCTACTCGGGTCGTCTACACATGCGTCAAAGCGCCACAAAGGTCCTGAACAACCCCACTCATTCAGAACACTCTCTGTTCACCAACCCAACATCTCTCAGGCCCAGAGTGATGAAAGCCCACACCAATAAGTTAAAACTCAAAACTCTTCCCTATAGCTGAAAGACGAATATTCATATTCATTCCCAACTCAGATGGGAAACTGCTGATAAAAAAAGAGCATAAACAAAAGTCTGTGTGTACTCACTTCTTTGCTGCCCTGTTGGAAATTTCCTTCCTAGAATAAAAATAAAAATATTCATTTTTATATTTTTACTACAACCAACAACAACATCAAAAATAATCAAGTCAGCACCCTATAATGTCTCCGAAATCCTGCTGCTGACCAAACTCTTGAACATACTTACACTATTGTGCCACAGAGCAGGAGGTTTGTTAGGAGCACCTGTCTTCTGTAGAGACTGCCACACATTACTGTACTCCTCTTTAGTCTACATAAAAACAAAGTATTACAACCAGTTTACTAACCTGAGATGAACAATGGTCAAGTAGTAATCACAAACGTACCTTTGTTTGTTGTTGTTTCTGGTTGGGAACTTTAGGGGGAGAGTTCCTGTTGCCCTGTGATGCAGCCTTCATCCCGACATGCTTGTTGTTGTGCTACAAATACAAGAGTGAGGAGGAGGAGGAGCGGTGAGAAGAGAAGGTATACGAATGAAAACCTTTTGCCTACAGTGTTTGTCGGCATCATCTTTTCTCTTACTTGCGTGGGTATGAACGGTGAGCGAGGCGAGTGGTTGAGGCCTGCCAGCTGACGGTGGGAGTTGAAGCCGACGCTGGCGGCGGGCTGGGGCTTGACGATGGCGGTGAGTTTGTGGGAAGTGTTATCGATCCGAGTTCCGTGGGAAAGGTTGATGAGAGCGCAGGGCGGGACGCGGTAACCACGAGGAGACRCGCACCTGGAGGAACAAACAGCCCACGTGTTTGGACGGTTCTAAACACAGACTGAAATCGGTCTGGTGTAGAACCAGAAAGTTTTACTTTTCTCACAATCATGTGGCAGCAGTGATGTGTAAGCCACTTTGTTTTTAAAAACAAAACTCTGGTGTAAGGTCAGGATTTAAATTAGAAACATTTCTTCCTGTTTGCTTAGGGGGGAGAAGAAACCTGGTGATACTGTACCACAGACTCTTTGATGGTCCAAAGCAAAGGTCCGCTTACAGACATTACTGAGACCAACCATGCGTGTAGGAGCATGAGATCATGGTTCCTTTCTTATTTTTCTGCTTTTTAAATGGTTTAAAATGGCCAGTTGCTGTTAAATAATGTTGACAACCAGCATATTTAAACACACATTTCAATTCTTGGTCATTTAAGGGAAATGCAGAATCTAGTTGGTAGACATTTTATATATACAATTTTCACTGGAACAGATGATTAAAATGATGTAATGAGGTGGCTTGCCAGCATCTGGTACCTGATGTTTAGACCTCCAGCAAACTCTTCATCAAACAGCACTTCATAGAGAACTTCTGCCTCACGCTCCGCTGAAGACACAGACATTCRATTAAATTAACTTTTTCTGTTAAATATTACACTTAAAATGCCCTCTAATTCAAAACGTTTCTTTTTGGACAGTATTAAAAACAGAATTGAAACTTCTCACCTCCTTTGATGCCGATGATTGTCCCTCTGAGTCCCAGCGGGACAGTGAAACTCTCCCTGATGTTGACGACTCTGTCAAACAGACGATACTCTGCGTTGGGGTCTGCAACCACGCCCTGCTGCTGCTCCAGGGGCTGCACACAAACCCACCCGTTAATACTTCTGCTCACACGTTCTGGCATTTGTTGTTATATTACAACAGGAGTTTCTACACAGTAAAAGAATCTGTACAAACCCTGAAAAGGAGATGAGGCTTCACAGTCACACGGACTTTCTTGGTGCCCTTCTTCACCTGAGGGTAAAGCACAGTGAGACAGATTCGGTGAGAACACGCACGGTGGATTCATGATGGTGGYGTGCAGAAGGAAAGTGCAACCATCTGAGTCACCTTGGACCTCTCCACTGCTTCCTCGATCTTCTCCACGATGGCGGCATCCAGCACCTGGAGGTCGCATGATGCCCTGCTGATGGAGCTGACTGGGTGACTTTTCAACCATGAGGTGATTTCAGCTACCTTCTCTGCCCTGTGGGGTGGACAAATAACACGGAAGTTTGATCATAAATTTATTATTACCTTTAAAAAAAACTATTATAAATGCAATTTTTTGTTAGCACAATCTTAAGCATTTTAAGTGCGACTCTCTGTTACACAGCACAGCGTGGCATGGTTCAGTTCAGCACAACTCTTTGCTTTATATTCAACTGCAAGCATTAGGGAAGGCTTCATGTATGTGTGTAAATGAGTTTACTTTATCAGTTTAGTAGACAGTTCTATTCAAAGAAATGCAGTCATGCATTCAACACTAGACATTTTATTGCTTCATTTTACTGAATGGTATCACAATCCCTGCTTCTTCTCCTCAATTTTTCATATGTCCAACGTGTATATGTGTGTGTGTTATTTCTTCTCAGATGACAAAATATTGGAGATTGAATGCTGTCTTGCAGCTTAAAGTGAACAGAGTTTGTGAGCTACAGTGGAGAGTAACCGTGACCGAGAGAGAAAGATGAGAATAAAATGCTGAGAGTTTATGACCAATCGGAAAAATTCAGCAATGTAAGCTACATTCTATGTATTTCAAGAGATTTTTATACAAATACATCCAAACCAGGGTGGACTCATGCAAAATATATTTATCTCTAGGATAAATAAGTGGAGGGGGTCAAGAATAAAAGACAGTTCAACAATCTCTCGACTACGGGTGTCCCGATCCAATATTGATATCAGATATCAATCCGATATCAGCCAAAAAACAGTTATCGGATTTAATCGGCCTGCATCTAAAATCTCTGATAAATAAGCACTCTGATAGAAGCAGTCCGTTCCACCAGTCCGCTCCAGCATTTCTATCCAGCAGCGCTTGGATCCAGCGTGCAGAGTCCACGTGATCACAACAACATGCTACGCTAACAAGTTAGCAAGAASTAGGAGTGATGTCGGCAGAACTTTCTATTTTCATMAAAAACAGAGTTGAAGCTAAGTGCAAAGTTGTCACGCACAAGTTTTCCGTGGGGGCACAGAACCGTGTACGTTTTAAACCGGAGAGACAACCAGGCTCTGCTCTCCACGCTGGCAGCAGCCATGTGGTTTAGCCTCGGTCCAGTGTGTCTCTATTTCCAACCGCGCTGTTTCAGAACCTCCTTTCTGGTGGTTCTCAGCAGGCAGAAGTGAGTACAGCACGCTTACGGTTTTAACATCAGCAGAATGCTGCCCGTGGATTAGCTCTGGGATTGACGGACAGAAGAAAGGAGAGCGCAGCTTYTGTTTTGGAATATGAGCGTGCAGCGTGATACAGCGACATGGTGAAAGCTGTGATAAAAACTGCTTCCTGCATGAGTAGGACAGTGAGAGGCTAATCTCCACATGATACTCATACTGTAGAAAGTGGAAATGTAGCAGTAAGAAAGGTAGTTATCAATTTAATTAACTGAATAATTCTTACTATCTATTTTTGCTCCTGTTATTAGAGTGATGTTTAATCTGTTTACACACTTGTTTTAGTGAAGATTAAGTGCAATGATCACGCTGATTTGGGCACAGTCAGTAAAATTGGAGCTGTGGACTCTTAACTTTGAACAGTTGGACATTAGACAATAATGTGCGGTTTTGTTTTGTCCCCACCTTCAGTTTTCCCCACCATAAAGCAGCACCAGGCTGACAGATAGTAAAAAAAATAACTGGAGTGATTTTGAATTGTTATTTTACACTTTAAAAATACATTTTGTTTTTATTATGTTTTATTTTTCAGGGTATTGTAATTTATTTTATTAAATTGTAGAATATTCTTCTGTTTAAAATGTATGTGACCCATTGGTTAAAAATAAATGTTCAATCAGTATAAATGAGGTCAGTTTTTCTCATACCTACTCTTTTTCACCGTTTGACTTGATCAAGACTTTTTTTAAATTTCACACTACAAAATAGGTAAAAGTGTGTGATTCGTTCTGATTTGGTATCGGGTCAATATCGGTATCGTATCTGAAGTGAAAAAGTTGTATCGGGACACCCCTACTCTCGACAATAAAAGACAAGTGTTCTGGCCAAAATGCATCTAAAACGTTTTTGTTGGTCTTACCCATTCTGGTCCTCTCCAGGCCAGATGTCATCTTCATAAAAAACATCATCATGAGAGTTTCTGGACACTGCGTCAAATACTTCAGAAAACCTAATAAAAACAAACAAACAAAAACAACAACAGTGACATCGTTTGTGTTCCTTTATGGTAACTTTTTCATACATTTAGACATCAACAGGGATGGGCAACTGGTGGCCTGCGAGCCGTATTCGACTCATGGGTGACTTCCATCTGGCCCGTTAATTAGCCCTCCCCCCACATTTGGGTAAGTGTGCAACACTATATGGCTCTCTAGTGGTAACAAAAAATTGTGGCCCCTTCCATCATTTCAGCTGCTCATCCCTGATCTAGACAATTATGAATAAAAATATGAATAAAAAAATATGTTTGAAAACACAAAGCTGTAACTCGTCAGCCTTTTCATGGTGGATAAAGAGAAAAGAAGTGTCAGGTTACCTGTCCAGGTACTCAGCGAGCAGCTCCTCGACAGCAGCAGAGTAATGCCACTCTTTCTCTGTTCTCTTGGTGTACCCAGGAACTTCCTCATTCTTCTTGTTGAACTTCAGGTTCAGCCCAACATTTGTCCTTTGCTCCCCACAGGGACTTGATAAAATGCAGAAAAACAAATTTTGGATTAGAAAAAAAAATATTCAGCATTTATTTTTAATAAATAAACAGCACCAGACGTACTTCCTTTTGGAGCCTCTGCCAATGAAGATGCTGCCTGAGAAGCGAGAAACAAGATAGCTGTTGATGCCCAGACGGGAAGCCAGAACGTAGCCGGGACAGTACTTGACAGAGTATTTCTGTAAAAGCCAGCGAGACAGAGAGGATGGATGACGGATCTAAAGATGAAACATGTCTACAGAATGTCTTTACGAGAGTGTCTTACGTGTTGATTCTGAATTAGGTGCTCCATTTGCGGCTCGTGAGGCACACTGAACACCACTCTGATCCGACCGTCATTAATCACATCTTGAGAATCTTGAACCTGTAACAAAAAAGTTAATAAGAACCGTTATTAATTTTACTAAAAACTAAACTAATTCTTAAAGCTTAAAAATGTATCACTATCTAAGTGTTTCATATCAGTCCATATAGATAATTATTAATTTTTTTTTATTTTACCTATCTGAAATAAGGACCAGGAATTAGTACTGGTGCTGTGACTTTTCCTCTTTTATCTACAATTTCCTCTCGAGYTTTCACTCCTTGTCGTTCTTTATTTTGAATCAGTTACGAGGCACGGTGGTGAAACAGGAAACTGCTGCTGCACGTTACTCAACAGGCCGTTGCTAGCTTACCAAAGAGTTGGTTGATGCCAGCCATGCTTAACTGGGCTGTAAGAAGTCAAGCAGCTAAAACCTTTCCTCTGCCAAAATCCCCCAGAATGCCGTGCGGTTCTGTGTTGGAGTTCCATGAAATGATCAACATCCTGTCTGACATTTTCTACTGATACTGATCACATATCTATCACAAATATTGTTTTTGTTTTATCACTCAGCCCTAGGCTCATCAACTTAATTCCCCTTTAGGGGACTTACCTTGGCATGTTTGGCAAATGTCAAAGTTTAAGTGAATTTTATAAAAGCACATAATCACATATTTGAAAGTCAGCATTCTTTGACAAGCAAAGCAGCAGATCACGCACCTCTCCCATAGAACCGTAGTACGGCGTTCCCACCATGAAGACGGTGGTTGTTGGAGGAAAGAGCTCGTCCAGGCTACTGAAGCAGGTCAGAGATGAGTAGAAAGCCTTGATGTCCTAAAGAAAATAATTTTGAAAAAAATCAGGAGATGCTGATGYTATGATAGGGACAGCTGATAGAGGCAGCAATGCCTTCAGGACTTTTCTGTGTGCTCTCTTAATGTAGATGAGAACTCGCACCTTCACCACAGTCTGATATGCAAAAGGGAGAATCTGTTTGGCCCACTGTTTCTCCAGTTCCACCACTCCGTTTGCTTTAGGAATGTATTTTCTTCCTGTCAGCATCTGGCCGTACAAAAGCACGTCCGTCTCATTCACGACGATGCCTTTTCTCTTCAAGAAACTGAGAAAATCAAAAAAAGGAATGCTTAAAAAGAATCCAAACCATTAAAAAGAAATCTGACTTTCATGTCTTATAAACAACATATACTTGCTTACAAATATAGTACTTGTATTAATAGTGTTTTTCTTTAGTGCATCTTACTGTTCGGTGATCCCCTGGACTTCTTTCACCCATTCTTTTTGCTCCTTGTCAGTCAAAAAGGAGACTTTAGTGGGAGGAGGTGTAGACGGCCTGTCATACACTCGCTGGACTCCTGGAGGTTCATCTAGAGCGAATCTAAAAAGAAGGGTTAAAAAGTTTAGGCTGGCAAAACAAACTGGTGATTCATACGACGACTTCTAATTTTTGTGATATTTTAAAACCCACATCTAGAATGATTGATGACTGATGTTCACACACACAGAGACTCAACCTTTTTTTTTTTTTCAAATTCTTATTACCTTCCCATCTAATTAATCTTTTCTTACTTGGTTTCTCCATCTGAAACGGCAATGATGCGAGCTTCCTCTAGATGGGGCCAGTTGACAAACACAGGCTTCCCCAGCACTTGAGCAGCAACATCGTCACACATCTGGAAACCCAGAGGAGAGAAAAAACAGAGAGAAGTCCAGACAAATAAAGTTCAAGACTAAGTGACAAATAGAAGTTGAAAATAAATTTATCTCAGCTAAGAAGAGAATCTAACAAAAAAATAAAATAAAAGTGCAGATTTTAGGAATATTCACATCTTAATTACCGCTTTTCACATACATTATATCTATTTATTGTTTCTGTATAAAATGCTGCTCAATCATGTAAAAGCCATAGCAATTCTGTTTTCTTTTAAACTGTTTGAACAACTTGGCTGCATTTGTTTTTTATCTGAAAAAAAAAAAAAACATAAAACAGTACATTTTGAGAATCCCTTCAAAAACAAATAAAATAGTTTGAAACCATTTACAGGGTGCAAAGAGTATTCAATTAACACTCCAGTAAACGTACAGTTACTCAGTTATGTTTCCATTGTGAAACAACTCTTCTTTTAACAACAGTCTGTAAACATCAAGGAACTGAAGAGAACAGCTGCTGCAGTTTTTGGACTGGAATTTTGTCCCTTTCTTGTCTGATGTAAGATTTTAGTGTTTTAACAGTCCTGGGTCACTTATTGCCAGACTTTTTTATTTCATGATGCATCAAAAGTTTTCAAAAAGAGWGGTTTGAACTGCAGGCAGGTCAGTTCAGCGCTCAGACTCCTCTACTACGAAGCCATGCTGCTGTAATGGATGAGTTAAAACAGAATGGCATCCCAATATTTTTTAGGAATTATTTTTATTTGTGATTTTCAATAAAGTCTATATATACACTAGGGCTGCCACAAACAATTATTTTTATAATCGATTAATCGACGACTAATCGATTATTAAAATAATCGATGACTAATTTAATAATCGATTAATCGTTTTCTAATCGATTATTAAAATAATCGATGACTAATTTAATAATCGATTAATCGTTTTCTAATCGATTATTAAAATAATCGATGACTAATTTAATAATCGATTAATCGTTTTCTAATCGATTATTAAAATAATCGATGACTAATTTAATAATCG
>NW_013952426.1:1331456-1334489 GCF_001266775.1 Austrofundulus limnaeus | reverse complement strand
CGATTATTAAATTAGTCATCGATTATTTTAATAATCGATTAGAAAACGATTAATCGATTATTAAATTAGTCATCGATTATTTTAATAATCGATTAGAAAACGATTAATCGATTATTAAATTAGTCATCGATTATTTTAATAATCGATTAGTCGTCGATTAATCGATTAATTGTGGCAGCCCTAATATAAACACACAAATAAAAACTCACCATTTCTCCTTCCTGACTGGGAAGAATTTCCAAAATCATGTTCTCGCCTCTACTGCTCTGCTGGAAGACGACCACCCCGTTTTTCTTCTTATAAAACTGCACAGTGAATGAAGCAAACGCAATTTAGAATAGAAAGTTTAAGCGGAGAGAAGAAAACAAAATACATTTCAACAAAACATTATCCTAAAAATGAGGAAAAGTCGTTATTGCTTATCTTGGGAACAATTTAAACCAGATTAAATGGCTTGTTTTAGTACAAAAGCATTTACAATTTGGCAGAAAAACTATTTATTTAAAAACAAAAATCATGTATATACAATAAAAAAACAATCATGAATGAGGGAGCAGAGAGGAGAAAAAAATAATCTTCTAAAAGGAGAACATCAGCAGGCACCCAACCTTGTGTTTGATGTGGTGTAAAGTGGGGAAGCCACAGAAGTAGAGAGTGGAGCGGTCCGCACGCTTGCTGACGTGGTCCAAATGAACTTTCCAAGCATCCATGGGGATGTTTGCTTTCCTGTATCAACAAATACATTTCCTGTGAGCTTGAGAGCAAAACTGATGTACARTGTTTGAGTTTGTTTTAAACCCTAACAGGAAAATCTATCCAGACTAGGGATGTAAGCAATTAATTGACTGATTTGTAACGAATATAATGTAAAATAATTTAAATTCAGCATATTACAAAAAATTGCCCTTCGTGTTATGATGAGACCCTCTTGATRCAAGAGAAAAGTCAGTYTTTTAAGAAAACGGCCACTTGTCAATTAATCATTAGCTGATCGATACGATCACCTTCAGGTTCAAAGATAATAATCCTAAYTTCACACAGCTCAGTACGAGTGTGTGTGTTTCTACCTGACGTGGCAGTGGGGGATGTTGGGAAACAGCTGAGGCAGGGAGGAGGTGTACACGAAGTCTATATCTGGGTCGTAAAAGTACACGGCACACTCCGAATGCCGATTCCTGGCCTTCTCTTCCTTTGTCAGATTGGGAGTGTGGGGCTCCATGGCTGCGAGCAGGCACCTCTGTTTAACAAACACACAGATTTATAAGTTATCATACGCTCTATTGGTCTGCCACCAGTTGTAGGCGAGTGTGTGTACCTCGTCTATAAACGGAATGAGCACCACAGCTTCCCATTCCTGCTGCTTGCCATTGAGGTCAGTTTTGAAGTCGACAGGATAGTACTCAATGATGGAGGAGTTTGTGCTGGTCATCAAGCCCTGAGACATCAAAAACAACAAACAGCATMTATATTATCTGCGCATTTTGATTTTTGTATTCAGATTGGACACCCTATTTTTCCTAAATGAAACAGTTTGTATGTTCTCACGTTTGACTGATACTACTTCTCTAATCCATTTACACGCTGAACTATCACTTGTGTGTGTGCTTKAGTCGTTACCCTGTAGCATTCAGGCAGCAGAGACTGGCTGGCAGAGGGCAGGACTGCCAACAGCTGCTGGAACGGCATGAAGGGCTCCCCAAGGTCAAAGGTCAGCTCTAACTCCGAGATATTCTTGATGTCAGACAGGAATGGGGCATAGTGGTATGGGTAGTACCTGAGGAGGTGCACACACGATGTTCAAAATTAATAAAAAGGAAATTATAACAAAAATAGTTCAAAACAATAAATCAATGCATAATTTGCAATAAAATGTTTCAAAGGCTCAGTTTTCTCAACTCCAATTAGGTTTGCTGTGATTCTGAAACACTAGTTGTCACTAAAGTCAGGCTGGCAAAACAAAACATTAGTACAGTGAACTGAAACTGTTACATTTAGGAATAAATGCAGAAAAGAGTAATTGTCTCAATTAATTCATTAATGTGCAAACAAATGCCAGAACAATAAAAAAGGAGTTTTAAACAATAATTGCTCTGAAATGTAACATTTCTTGATTTTTCTATTGCAATTTGTAGCTGCAGTCTTTTAGTTCTATTTATCAAATTTGTCCATAAATTTTCAAACATGCATTTCTTCCGTTCTGCATCATTTCTCCTTTGTTTAACATTTGTCCATCCATCGAGCCTCCTGTTCATTGTCATTTCAACCCTGCATGTTAATCTGTTTTTTAGAAATGTTCTGAAATAATCCCACTTTACTGAGAATACAGAAGCAAAAGAGTAAAAATACTCACCAGCTCCAGGACTGAACTCCATGATAATAGTAGTGAAGAATCCACTGGATACCTTCCACGTAGCACTGGGCCTGCTCGGCTAGGAACTCACTGCAAACAGATAAATAAAATAAAAACACTGAAAATGTATCTCAAAGTCACAGTTATTGTGCAGTTTTTATGTTCATCTTCTCACTGGAGCTCCTGAAGAATAGGTTTTCACTGGCTGTGCAACAAATTTCATGAGTTATTAGTGATGCGATCGGCTGTTTAATTATAAATTGTGCCTTTGATGCATTTTTAGTTCATTTAACTCAGAAACACAGTTAGTTTGTCAAATCTTTCTGCTTCATTTTTAAAACATCAAAGAACTTTTACCTCCTGAAGGTAAACAAAAAGCAGCCAGTGACTAAAATAAAACGGTTTATAAAACCAGGGTTTCTACAGCTTAAAACAAGCTCAATTTAAGGAGGAGGAGAGACGAAACGTTTCACTAAAGGAGAACCATCCAGAGGACCTACTTGTTTTTTTCTTTTTGATTTTTTTCTACCTGGATGACTGAGATGCATCAGAACAAGCTAAATTCAAAACTTTTTAAGACCTCTTTAATGCCACTTAAAATTTATTTTAAGACCAACTTCAAAAAAAAAACAATACAAAAAAATCAAAGAGAAAAAAAAAAGAAGAGTTGAAATGAACAGGAC
>NW_013952426.1:1329565-1331437 GCF_001266775.1 Austrofundulus limnaeus | reverse complement strand
CATCATGACAATATGGACCAAAATCTCTGAGGAATGCTTCCAGCACCTTGTTGAATCTATGCCACGAAGAATTGAGGCAGTTCTGAAGGCAAAAGGGGTCCAACCCGTTACTAGCGTGGTGTACCTAATAAAGTGGCTGGTGAGTGTAAATGCATTCAAAGTTCAACACGTACTTTCAAACACTAGAATATTTCTACTAACTTTCTCTTTTCCTATAATCTCTTGCACATTCTAAAATGAGTCAACATTTAAACAGTAAAGTGTTTCAGTTTCTTCACACTTACTCAGACACCACATCCACACCCATCTTAGTCATGTAGTAGGTGCGTTTATACTGTCTGAACTCAGTCTCAAACAAATCGTCCTCCTCTTCCTCGTCATCGCCCTGCGCTTCTTTCTCTTCTCCCGTCAGTTTCTGAGCTGAGGTCAGGGCCATAAGATGAAGAGCAGGGTCCTTCACACATAAAACCATTAAAGTCAATAATCACAACTTATGTAAATCAGACTGAAACGATCAAAGAATGTTAATTTCTCTTAATCTACGCTTTTCCTACCTCTCTTCTTTTGTTGCCAGCTCCCTCCTCAGCTGCCAGCCCGGCCGACTCGTTCAGGTATTTGTTACCTACTTTACTCTCAAACCACTTCAAGTCCACAAACACCTCTCTGAAATGTTCCCGGTCAAACTAAAAGGATACAGAGCAGCAAAAAAAAAAAAGAATTAAAATCACATTTCATCAGATGTTACAGGTGTTTTTACAAAAAAGAGAAATTCATAAAAACAACTTCGTATTGTAGATTTTTGCTCTCACTCACAAATCATTCAAACTGTGTCTCACCTCAGAGAGTTTCTCCAGGTATTTCTCAAAGTTTCTGAGGTTTAAGTGGCCGTTTTCATTCAGATAACCTAAGTTTGAAAATGGAATTCAATTACAATCATTTCCTGTCTGTTATTTATGCTATAAAAACAGAACATATTATCATATTACAATGGCAGATGTGTACAAACAACCTGGAGAGAGAACTGAAAACAACTCTAGAGCACCGTTCCAACATCATGAGAAACTTCTGAACGTGCACCAAAAATATGATGCAACATCAGCTGCTTTTGTGCGTTTGAGTCTCACCTCCCAGACTTGGCAGCACACTGATGTAAGTCCTGTACAGCAGCGGCAAAGCATCATGATTAATGTGAAGATGAGGGAGGTGAGGGATGAAATCATTTCCTACAAGGAAGCCCATCAGGATCCAGTCGTCTATTATTCGCTCCAGGTCATAATCAGAGCCCAGGTGACTCTGGAAAACAGCCACAAACAGAATCAAAACAGAGATTACACGTACAGTTTGTAGAATGACTCGTTTGTGTTCATCACAGCCATATTGGTTGGCCAATATTGGCAAAGAAATTAATCACTATTAATTGTGGTATTTAGCCGATAATGATTAATATGACAATTAATCCCCTGGTGTCCCTGGACGCCTGCATGCCCGATTAAACCAATTTAATCACTCAAGTGGGAAAGATTTGCTCTTCATAAAAATCTGTTCCAGTTTGTGTTAAAAGTACAGACTTCAGGCTATACATCAATTTTTACATTGTACTGATAAATCAAGTAAAAACTGAGTTATGATAAATAAAATAACTTTTTTAAAATGTTTGTCATATTTGAAGCGGAGAGGAGCATCAAGCGGAAAGACTGGGGAAATCTCCAGTCAGTCTGCCTGGTGGCATTAATCGTATTAAACAAGTGCCAAAAAATAATCGATGAAAGTTTTTTGACGATTAATTGCACACGATATGATTTTGTTCAACCCTACCATATCAAAAACAAAGTTTAGGTTATTCTTAGATTTGCTTGCCTAAAACCTGAGCCC
>NW_013952426.1:1326158-1327545 GCF_001266775.1 Austrofundulus limnaeus | reverse complement strand
CTCTTATTCTGTTATGGCCTTAAATCTGTAATGATCAGAAAGTATAAAATACAAAACTGAATCTAATATTCAATTAATCAGTTACAAAATTTCTTCAGAGGAATGGAAAACCTTTTTTGGGATTTCTTCCCCCCAAATCGGACTTCTTCTCTGAGCAGGGAGAAATTTGGCTCGTGGCTGGTTAAACCCAACATCATCTATAAGACGGTAAAAGACAAAGTATGCAATCAGAGAGGAAAATAGTAATAATGTAGATCCTCCTCCTTCACAGACTGACAGTAAAACATACCAGGTCAGCATCCAGACCATACAGGCAATGTCGAGTGTTGGGATCATGATTGGGTTTGGCGTTCTCAGAACGAATAAACTCCATGATTTTATGTTCTCCTTCACCTGGTGTCTTTAGGTAACAAAAGGAAAAAACACAAACGTAAGCAAAGTTTTCTTCCAATTAGCTGTGAAAAGTCAATGCTGGTGATGAAACCCACTTCGTGACCAGACAAGTAGACTTTCACATTCTGCCATAATTTGTCCGTGGAGAGCTTGTTGTGAACAAAGTACTTCAGCTGCTCCTGTAGTCTCGCCATGAAATCAGTGCCTGGAACAAAAATGTTGTGATTAAAAGAGCCGCTGCTGCTTTTCAACACAAACATCAATACATCCATTCTGGAGAATGCGAATCCAATAAATGAAGCTGCCACAAAAAGCAATATAATTGTATTAGTGTTCAATATGGGTTTGCTTTTATTCCTAGCTTTTGCGAATGTTTAAATATTAGAGCAACTGTGATTTTATTGCAAAACAACACTGCAAAGATTAACGCCGAAGCAACAGAAGCTTAAGATCAAGAGAACCCTTCTTCAAGTCAAAGACGGATCCCTGAGGCTCTCACAAATAATTTTAAAGCTCGATCTACATATTTTGTGTATAAAATACACGTGGTGTCAGGTTTTCAAACAACCCTACCAGGAGTGATACAGTTGGAGTCGAAGCGAGCCTCTGTAGGAAGCACCTCTCCTTTCTCCAGAGCTTTCTTTATCTTCTCCTCTGCTTCTTTGGCGGACCTAGAGCCAAACATTCACAAACAAAACAAAACAAAAAATAAAAATAAAAAAACTGAAGTGGCTGACAAACTATTTTAAATTTTGAGTCTCTATTTGTGGCCTGGCTTCTTCTGTCTTTGAATACAGGAAAGAAAACATTGCACTGAAAATATTTACTCCATTTAAAGTTAATTTGGATTTATTAGGTAATGTTAAATAATAGGCCTGTCACGATAACAAATTTTGCTGGGCGATTAATTGTCTCAAAATTTATTGCGATAAACGATAATATTGCCTGGTGACCGTTTTACAACTAATAATTATAAAAGCGTAATGTGTAAGTG
>NW_013952426.1:1321707-1324042 GCF_001266775.1 Austrofundulus limnaeus | reverse complement strand
AGATAGTACATTGTGTTCATAAAGGGATGGACATGGTCAGAAGATGATACACTGTGGTCATAAAGGGATGGACATGGTCAGAAGATAGTACATTGTGTACATAAAGGGATGGACATGGTCAGAAGATGATACACTGTGGTCATAAAGGGATGGACATTGTCAGAAGATGATACACTGTGGTCATAAAGGGAAGGACATGGTCAGAAGATGATACACTGTGGTCATAAAGGGATGGACATGGTCAGAGGAATATTACAGTTATTGATAAATATTACAGATTTGAACAAATACGCACAAAAACATCAAAATTAGCACAGAAACAGTACTATATAACATTTTAGACACATTCTAGACAGTTTATCAGATAACGAAAAGTTAATTTTGGGTTAAGTTACTCTTTAAATAAAGACAATCTAAAATGTCTGAGTTCTGTGAATATTTTATTTTCCTAATCCTCAACTATATGAGGTACATCTCAATATATTTAGTGTTACTTTGCTTACAATTTACTAAAAATATCTAGTGTACCCCCCAGCTAACCCCTCTTTCATTTTGATTAAAGAAAAAAATGTATGGTATTAGGTTTCAATTTAAAGTTACCAAGCTGCTATTGCTAACATTAAGACTTTTTTTGCTTCCTTTTCGCCCAAACACAGTTTTATTCAAAGACTGGGACAGCAAGCATCCGGCTGATGAAACTGTGGCTCATGGACTGTAATACTACACCTTATAATGGCATTTTAAAAAGTCTGGTTACAAGATAACTACAAGCTGATGACATAAACAGAGAACTGTGTGCAAAACTTCGCATGATCGTGATAAATTGCAACTTGTAGTTATCTATAGTTTCCAGCTTGCAGCTGTCTGTATGTTTTGTCCATATACATCTAATGCCAGCTGACTGTACGAGTTACTGTTTATCAAAACGTTCTTACCCAAATTATATCACATTTACTTAAGTTCAGTCTGATTTTATCAGTAAAATGATTTTAAAAGACCGACATTAAGCCTAGGGATATTGTTTTTGAAAATGACCTTGTACTCGTTTATGTGTCAATAATTCATGAACTGGAAGATTTTTAGTAAAAAATACTCGGGGTCTATTCGTTATAATAATGAAAAGTTATGTTGGAGTCAAAGTTTTTCTGACCGCTGCTGCTGGTTTAGCCGGCAGCTAGCTGCGCTAAAGCTAGCTAGGTGAAATAAACGAAACTGATGGATTCCTACCTTATGTTCCTTCACAACTTCACTGAGACAAGGATAGCGCTCTGAAATCCATCGGTAAAATTTCGGTACTCCCATCCTGACCGGTAAACTTTCGACTTTCCGTCTGCAGTTAAAGCTGAAAATAAGACTTAGATGCTAGGCTAAGAAAGCTTGGAGGCGAAATCAATAAAGCTTCTTCTTCTTCCTCTTCTTTTAGGTTTGCAAAAATTTTAGGTGTGCATTACCGCCACCAACTGGAATGGAGTGTGCTTTAGAAATATCAGATACTGAGATTTGTTGTAAAATTTCAAATRGATYTAATCTCATTTTCATTTCATCAAGTCTTTTAATTCATTGAGCTCTTTCATTTCTGTACTTCTGACAAATCAATAAAACTTGAACTGGAGTCGTGTTTTGTTTCCAGCGGTCGCTAACCAGCTTAGATGAACATATTATTTTCACACTTGAAATTGGAGGACAACAAATAAAATATTTTTAGGGACCTCCCTAGGTTTGAGTTAGTTAAAAGAAAAAAAAAGTTAAAAGTTTACTGTTATTGTTTTCACCCGAATGAATGTGTGTGTGAATGAAAATGTCTTTGCAGTATAATTTAAAACTCTTAACGATTAATACCAGAGGTCTTCAAAACAGCATAAAACGAAACATAAATTCCTTTTTAAAATACTGAATTTATATGGGTTTGGACCAAAATTTTGTAACATTATTAAATCATTTTATGATGGTACAACCAGTACAGTAGCACTCCCTACAGGCACTACTCCTCGCTTTTCTTTAAACCGAGGAGTTAAACAAGGATGCAATATATCCCCCTTTTTATGTATTATAGCAGCTAAAATGTTAGCAATCCACATGAAAAACTCAGAAATAGACTAATTAAACATCTTAAATAATTGATAATAAGTCAGCTGGCTGATGACACTACTATTTTTTGAAAAACTTAGAACAAATCCCAGAAATACTTAAATATATCAATCTCTTTTCAGAAGCATCAGGTCTAACACTTAATCATAATAAATATGAACTTATGGCCATACATGATTGTAATATTTTAGAAGCATATAATATCCCTGTTAAGTCTTGTGTAAAGTATCTAGGAATTCACTTAACC